>NW_022170819.1:13770679-13772168 GCF_008802855.1 Photinus pyralis
CCTTTGGAATTTTTGTATACATGGGAAAACGTACTTAACTTGAATTTCCAAAAGCGACTCGACAGCAACCCATTTTTGATCGCCCGTTATAGCCGCGAATTACGTTGGAAATCAGAAAGGTATTAAACATGAAAAGTTTCATTATTTGTACTGTGTTGGTACTGGCATTTGTCGGACTGTCAATGGGTGACGTAGACTGCGGAAAAAACACGAACAACGAATGTAGCTGTGAATGGTGGTGGGCTTCGTGTTATTCATGGATGGACTGGTATGCGCCTTTTGTTTTTTTATATGGATGAATTTCATTTTAAGAAATAGTAACGACTCATTATTTTTTGATTTGAGGAATTGAAGCGTTATTTGCAATTATCCATTGTGACTACTTGCTAAGAATACATGTAGGTATATACTGTTACCTAAGTACGTATGAACGTCTGACGGGTATTGTTACATTCTAGTGGGAAAATTATGCGTCTATTATCCCCATTGATATACCTACGATTTGTATGCGTTTGCGGAATATGCGTTATTTTCACTTGTCGAATATGTACCTATTATTCGTATTAAATTCACCGATAATGTATACCTATTGCTAATAAACGTCTATAATAAATGCATCATATATGAAAGTTTCGCTCTTTATACCCATCGCAGATCCTGAAATCTACAGCACATTTAGAAATTTATTTTCACCGAGGATCTCTACTCGGTTATCATTTGCGGAATTAAAAGTTTTTTGAAGACTACTACTTTCCGGCAGTTTCAGATATTGGCGAAATATTCGTTTTCCAAAAATGTGTACAGAAACCCGGTCAATTTGTTTCTGACTACATCGTCAAAACTAAAAAGCTTGCATCAACATGCAATTTTGGACCATTTTTAGAAAGTGCATTGAGGGATCGTTTAGTTCGATGCATTCATCCCGGCGATGTACATCCCGGCGACGTATATCCTGGCACCAATTTCCCGGTGACAACCCATCCCGACGACTATTATTATCATTTATCCGGCCATTTATACCCGGCAACTATTGCTGTCCCAGCATCGGCAATCCCGACAATGCACATGCACATTTTCCTAACGCCCCCCGGCGCCTAATTCGTAAGGTAAATACCGGAGTAGTATAGAACAACTTAAGGCCTTCTGCAGAGGCACCTTTAAAATGCATTATGCGGGTCACTCTGTAATTGGGCGCAAGCCTGTTGAGGGCTCAAAGAGGGATAATAAATAAATAAATTAAATAAATAAATAAACATAAATAATGATTTAGAAGCGGTTGTCAAATATTGTGCATTGTAGTTAATTCTTAAAAATATAAGAAACCCAGCTATGTAAGGAAGCTCAAATAAGCAGGTTTGTCTACACAATTGCCATCAGTGCAAAAGACCCATTTTTAGCCCGACAAATACGCACGTGTGTAGTCGTTTCACGGATTTGTTTGCCGGACATAGAATCACAAAATAGGAACTTCTTGAAAATATGTTTGGAA
>NW_022170819.1:13772268-13840468 GCF_008802855.1 Photinus pyralis
CACGAGTAGTTGAAACATTACTCGTTCCTTAATTTTTCTAAAATGTTTATGTTAGTACCTAATTAGCAGTTGTAGTTTCCTTGAAAGGAACTAAGTACTACTTCAAATCGCCAATCGACTTATAATGAGACCGCTATTATATTTGTAGTGAATTATTAAACTGTATCAAGGATGTAATTTAGAGATTCCTTTCCTACTTTGTTAGCAAGTAGTGAAAGTAATACTTAATTCAATAAGCCCAAAAGGGGTGGTAGGTCGTTTAAATATTCGATATTTATAAAATAATTCATGGTTATTTCATAATCGATAATCATTAATTTTGAGAATCTGTTTAAATCTTAAAATTCAATAGCCATGCCTTTGGGGACAGCCTTATTGCCAGTGATAGCTCGCACAGCATCTCCTGATAAAAATTTGCTGGTTTTAATCGGATAATTAAATACACGATTTATATAGTTTTTATGTTCTAATTAAAATGCCGTTCTGAAAATTATAAAGTTTATGCCCGACTTACTTAGAAAACATGAAATTTATTTCATCTTGTTAGGTAGTTAGGCAAATAAACTCCTATACTCCACCAGCCCAGCTAGCTCAATTAAGTACAAGTACTAACAAACCGTTTACAAGATTATAATTTTCTAGAGCACGTCCGGCCTCAGCCACATCGAAAATCTCGATATTGACGTAAATTTTATTAATTTGTATTTGAGGAATTCAGCAGCCTTAATCGTCTCCAAAGAATTAATTAAGAAATTGCCTGATGTAATTTTGAGTACAAAATATAAAAATTTAACACTCGTATTTGGGTCGTAATTTGTGGTCAATTAAGCACAAAACTAACCATTGACGGATGAAACAAAATTTATTCGACACAGAATAATCAAATAAGCTGAAAGCAACTCAGGGTCAGATAACACACCATGCAACAAGCGATCGATTAAACAAATTAAATAAGTAAAACATATGAGACAACTCTTACCTTGAATAAAGTTAGACGTTGACGCCAAGAGCTGAGCTCAGTTATCGCATCCAAACCTGAAAACAATCAAACAAAAACCTCTCAAGCCGCAGGACTCGGTCTGCAATTACTTGACAAAAATAGTTATCAACTAAGCTGTTAAATAGTTGTCCCATATGAGGGTGGATCTTCGATGCTGCATCTCCTTCATGACTCGGTGACCTATTCCACCGCAAAATGGCCGTTTGTGATCAGCAGATGTAGAACTAAGCTAAGGGCGTCTGCATCCGCAAATAATGGTGAATTTAACTCAAGGTTTGTAAGCTTGTCGAACAAGAACTGGTACGTAACGTAAAACGTGAAACTTGAACCCTAAAAGAAATCAAAGGTAACCTCTTATACCTCTTATATAAGCGGGGTAATCCTAGATTAAGAAACAGCTACAGCTCTAAAGACGCACGATAAATAAACGAAATGCAACATAGCGGTATCTACGACAAAAGGGTAAAAACGCATATGTATAACCTCCACTAGAAGCACAGGCTAATGTCGGACAAATAGGTAATCGCTTGGGAATGCCCAAATTACGAATTCAATCGCCAGAGATGAATATACAGTGTGTCCGCGCATTAAGTTCACTATTATACTACCTACACGGTAATTGATAAAACATTTTTCGTTTTGATGTTTTTGGATCCAGGCCTGCTTGGTCTAGAAAAAATTTTAAGCACATTTTTATTTTTTAAAATCCAAGATGGCCGTGACAATTAAGAAAATCATACTTTTATAGTGGCATTTTGGTCAATAATACGGCAAATTGTTATTAAGAGAAGTTGTTTAGAATATGAAATTATGTCAAAATTTCACAAATATCGCATCACTTTGATTAAATCAGTATTTCATTTGTAGTCTTCCATTTGAACTAAGTACTCTGTATAACAGATTGTTTTAGATGTCACTTTAATCTTAATCCCAGATAACAATAATTCATTTGTTTTATTTAGACATAATATTTATTTCTGTGGTTTCTATGCAAGACTACAAATCAAATACTGATTTAATCAATCCTATACTTGTGAAATTTTGGGTATGGGCATAATTTAATATTTTAATTCTTAATAACAGGTTGTCGTTTTATTGATCGAAATGGCACTTTACCTAAACATAAAATTATTTTTTTCTCAATTGTCATGGCCATCAGGGGTTTTAAAAAGTAAAAATTTGCTTGAAATTCTTTTCAGGCCAAGCAGGTCGGGATCTCAAAACATCAAAATTAGATTTAAAAATTTTTGATCAATAATGCGCATAGTAAACTCAATCCGCGGACATACTGTGTTCATTTGTAAACTAAATAAACTATTGTTAGTTAATGCCCCTAAATTACTACTACGACTAAGGGTCGTGTTACGAAAACTTCTCAATATGAGTGCCATTAATGGTAAACGATTGGAATGGAAAGTAGGTATAAACTTTCAATCTGCAAAATAAATTAGATACAACAATGTAATAAAAATAATTCAAACCCATCAATTACCATAATGCAAAAATAATGATTTATTAACTCCCACTCTTCTTTTCATATTTTATATCATACAAATTTTCTTCCTTCATATTATTACAATGTGGTAGGTAGGTCGGATTGGTATCTAAAACTAGAAAGCTATTAAGCGTTCTTGTCTACCATTAAGTTTAATAATTTAATTTAGAATTTAAATTTAATTAACTAAAGATGTGATTGCATGTTTTTCCAAGTTATCAAATTCTATTAAAATTGCTCATTAGGAATCACTAAAAGCTCATTTCATATAAACAAAGCAATTCACGTATGAAATCTAATAAGGTTAATTTTTGTTACAGATGGCCAAAACCACCTAAACCTGTTCAACAACCGGCAGCAACCGAAAAAGAAGCGGAAGTCGCGCACGGCGTTCACAAATCATCAAATTTTCGAATTAGAAAAACGATTCCTCTACCAAAAGTACCTTAGCCCAGCGGATCGTGACGAGATCGCGCAATCTCTCGGACTTACGAACGCACAAGTGATAACATGGTTTCAAAATCGTCGTGCGAAACTGAAACGGGACATGGAAGAGCTTAAAAAGGACGTCGAAAGTACGAAACTACTACACGCGCATAAAAGTTTCCTCGAAAATGTACAAGATTTGGGAATTTTAAAGAAAAAAGTTGTGAATGACGATGATTGCCCGAAAAATTTAGTGGTCTCATCGGATAAATAGTGTGTACTTAAGAGGAAATTTACGCAAATATTACTTTTAGTCTAAATTCCGTTAAGTAATACTTGTGTCTTATATGCCGTTGTGTTTTCATTCAAACGCATTCCGAATTACGTTACTAATTCAAATTTTTATAGAAACAAGAGTATGATCGGCGAGTAGATGAAGAATGCCACACATCGACTTCCTTTATTTGATTTTATCCGATTTGGATCAAAATTGCAACGACTCTCCCACTTGTATATAGTTCCCCAAAAAATTAAGCGACGTTCGATTTTGTACAAATGTAAATAATGTATTTAGATAGATTTCGTAAATGTTGATCTATATATGTGTATGTAAACACAACTCTGTTATATTAATGTTAATAATTTATTGACGTCGATTAGACGGGTAACTGCAATATTTTATTAGTGTACAGTAGTAAGCTTTAGTATTTTTCATTGTGGATAGCGTCAATGTGAAAATAAAAGATTTTTAAACTGGTTGCGTCTTATTGGGTAACTGAAAGGTCGGCAGCTTTGATCTTTAGTCCCCTAGAACATTGTAGTTAAATTTACTAGCGATGATTTATGAATATTTAGATCCATAGAAAATTTATGGCTAAAATTATCCAGATGCGCCAGAATTTAATTATTTTTAATGTAGGTATCTGCCTAAATGAATATCTGGTACGTATTCGATGTAAGGACTAACGCTTGCTTGTTTTTCTAGAATTTCCGCTTGTCACATTAAATTATGCATTTGATAAATACACTGACGAACCAATTTCCTTGGTGCCTTCTTTATTGCTACTGACAGTTTGCACACGTTCAAATATAAATCGATCCATATACAAAAATTAAAGTGAGCAGGCGAGGGCAGATTATACTGTTATAGGCACTCGGTCCAAGAGTTCGAAATTAATGTAAAGCTAAAAGCTAAGCAATTAAGTAATTTTTAATATGCAAACTTGTAGCTTAATTCAGTTATTAATTAATGTTATTTCCTTAACCTACCGAACACCTACTGTTCGTGATCTAAATTAAAAAACCTTGTTAATGAAGAAGCTTGTTAATAAAAAAAATATTTGTAAACAACTCTATCACTTACCGCCCGCTATAATAGACGCTTAGGAAACAGTTCGTAGAACAAGCGCTCCTTAAAAAGGAATAATACAGGGCGCGTTTTGAATAGATAATTTGTTCTTCAAGAGACAAATATGTAAATGAGTTTTTTCAATTTCGACCGATATCTGTCCATAATTGGTTTCATATCCAAGAAATCAACACCGTGATGATTATCATGTTAGGAGTATTATACAGTGTGGTAGTAATATCCGAAGCAATGGATTTGCGAATGACTGATTTCTGATGAGCATGTCCTTCTTTACCACAGAAAAACGCAATATTACAATGTATACTAATTGTTTATTAGGAACCACGACCTGATGTGTAATTTCACGGGATCTACTACACATCTCCTCTTCGGTTGCACGATCATTCTTTGATAAATTGATACAATTTTTTATCGCACAATTTCATACTAGCGGCACTAATAACAATGACGTTTTCATTGCTCCAATCGAACGTAGGCAAATAATATACTGCATTAGTTTTCTATTCATTATAACCAGCAACACTTTCGGATAAGCTTGGTCCTATTTTTTCCCTATATTTTAGAGAGTGTTCCATATTTTTTGACGTTTTGCGATTTGCAACTTTTTTTACTTACATACCTTGACAAATGAAAAAGAGTTACATCTTAAGGACTCATCTTCTTAAAAAGGTGTAAACCTTGTTTATGCATTTACCCACTGCACGTACGACGATGTTCGTGATCAGCTAGCTTTACAACTTATAAGCCTGCCAGTCAAGATCTCTGCTGCAAAATCTAAAGTAATTGAATTGAAAGCCCTTTAGTATAGTAGAGTAGAAAATTTACCGCGTGAAAGGTTGCAGGTAAGTATACATCAAACGTTGCATTGTGAGGATTATATAAATAATCTCTAGATGCTGGAATGAAAGGAATAGCAGAGACAACAAGAAAAACAGCAATGCCATAGGATAACAAATTACCCAGAGAATTCCAAAGAGAACTAGGTACCGGCTCACATTATCATAGCAATAAAACGAATAGTATACAAAATTCATGTAAAAGAATGATGCACCCATTATTCGATTTAAATATTGGCGGTTTTCATTTTTTGAAACAATCGCAACTTTTTAGTTTAACTTCTTTGATGAACTGGTAGGACTGGATTTGAAATATTTGTTCAAATTTTCCATTCTGTTCTATCCAAGAAAGAAATAACAGGAAATCCCGTTGTTGTGCCTATCAACCCTTAGGTAAATATACTTGTTATTGGTTGTCCAAGTGAATTGTTCGAAGACCGGGGTGGGGGGGGGGGCAAATTTGTAAATATCAGACGCGTTATCTCTTCGGAAAACTCCTCAGCATTTTTGTACAACTTTGCTTTACAAAATTTCGAGAAGACAATCTTAAGCCTACAAACATCCTAATGTTCCATTCGGCTGAATTGTGATACGCATTTTTGTAAAAAAAAAATAATTAAAAAAACATTTCAAGCAAAGAGTCGATCGAGATCGTGATTAATCTGAATCATTCCGAAACAGTTGTGGGGAAGAGTCAATATGCGGACGCGTCTGCCGTTAACAAATATGCGACCGGGAGTGCTTCATCCTGAGTTAGACTTCAGAGTTCAGGTGATGTAATTTATTTATTTTTGTCTTTAGTTTATTACACATCGTGTGATTACATCATTGCATCGCATTATACAGGTGCATTAGGTTAATACAATTGGTATTACGTGCCAACCCCATAACAATACAGGAAAACTCGCTTTCACGTTGCAGATGTAGGGATTTTTATTAACGATCCTCGAGATCGTTTATAATTTTGTATTGCTGTCTTTATGTCCGTCTGTCTGCCCGTGTGCATGTTAACTTTGTGTAGAAACGTCCGATCGCTTTGAAAATTGATACACATGTCAACACGGGCTAAAAAGTTACAGTCCAAAAACTGCCCAAACCTCAAAAAAAGGGTTTCTTTTATAATTCTTGTTACAAAGAACATACGAATGTCCGGTTTTCTGTGTTAGTAAATGTTCCTTAACCTCGGGTAACTATGCAAATGAATAAAACAAAATTGCGCATGCGCAACCCAACTTTTGTATTTGCGCAATCCCAATTTTTTTATCAGGATATTTAAATGAATAAATAAAATAAAAGTAAAACTAATAAAGATGCAACAATTTGTTTTACAAAGTATACTGATCTGGTGGGACAGAATCAATCCCTTAAGGTGTGCTTATTAGTACGCGGGACATTAGAAAAGAAATCTACCTAGCCAAAAGAAAACAAATGATAAACTTGAAATTAGGGTGTCAGATTGTGTCATGTCATATTTTCTTACTCTACCAGCAAACTTGAACTTGTGACAACTATCTTGCATTTTATGTGGTGTTTTGTGCCACAATATGAGTTCCCAGAAGTCAGAACATCGCAGTGTCATTAAGTGTCTAACAAAAGGAGGACCTCATACGCTGAAAAATAAAATAATGAAAACCCTGGCATGTCTTTTGTTTCATGTCGAGGTACATTTCTTTTTTAGCGTCCCTCGTATTTATTTACAGGGTGTTCCTCATCTGGAGGCGGTTTTGTAGGTCAAAATCATTGAATACTGCCCTTTCCTTTGAATTAAGAATTTCCTCTAGTATTTTGCCACGGCATGTTTCTTTGTTGTATTGTAATGCTACTTAACGTAATTCTCCTTGCACTATTTATCTGACCAGGGTAATAATGAATATTCATATTTATAAGCAGAGTGACTTGTGGTTCTGCTTGTGGTATATTTGAATTCGACAATCTCGCCTTGAGCGTTGTATACCAGAGCTATATTTATATGGACTTGTTTTTATGTGTCCATCCATTTTGTTGATATTGCTAATCGATTCTTTTAGTTTACCGTTGACATATGGTGACTAAATATCAGTTTCACGTGAATTTTATGGTACGCTGGAGCAAATAAGTCGCATCTCAAAGCCCATGGAAGCTATATATTTTGTTTATGATTATGTGCGAGTAAGTATGTCACTGGTTGCTATGTTAATATTATTGTTATAATTTTAAGTTGTTGTTTATGTCATGACTTGTCTTTGTTTCATCGAGTTGTCATGTTAATGTTAAAAAGGCCTGATTTCAGCCTCTAGTTACCCAGGGATCTGCTAACCTAAAAATAGTACACTATGTTCTCGTTGTGCCCACAAGCCATTATCTATATGGAACCGTTAATTGCACAGCTTGGGGAAATCGTTGGAAATTATTTTTGGGTTTCTGGGATTGTCCCTCAAGGACGTACGGTTAATGGTTAAAAAAAAAGACTTTTTTTCCTAAAATATACCCAACAAACATGCATAAAAAATACATAGCAATCTTGTATGCATTTTGTATCATTGTGATGTATCATATATTGCTCTACCTCATACAATATGAGAGGTGGGGGAACGGGCCCCCCGAGTTGTCTCAATTGAAATACTAAAAAATCCACAGGGAATTTTTGGTTCCCAGGAAACCAGTGCTCTAAAAGAGGCTAAAAGGTTTACTCTTCTTTTCATTCGTTCGTTATAAGCTGCTCTGAGGAGACCCTTGTGGATTATCTCAAAGCGAATAACATTTTGAGTGTAAAATGTCTGAAACCGACATCCAAACAACCTGATGAACATGCTTAATTTAACGCAAAATTGGGACTATATTTGCTACAAATGACCATAAGTTACAAATGATTATAAGACTACAATGAACCATTTTTTAATGATTTGAGTTTTTTGGGACATTTTTTAAAATAAAAATTGTACTGGTACCTACTTGTAAGATGGCGAAAGATAACGCATCTGGAGATATTCATATTCTATTCTTCTACTGGTGCGCCACGGAGTCTGCAGACTCTAAATTGGTCATCTGCGCATAGCCCCCTTCTTTATGTGGCGGTCCCTGTGGTTCAGTAATCCGTAGGCGGCTTAACGGTAAATTTGTCTACTTGTGGCAGAGGAGGCTAAAAACAGGTAGTCCCAAAAATATCTTGTGCCTCAACAACCATAACAGATTCCTTGCCCTTTTAAATTTATTCCTGCCCCAAGATAGAATACCGTGTTACCAACATTAGTTACCACCATATAGTTTTAGAAGAATAAGGTATTTAATTTAAATTTAATAACCGCCCTATACCGTTAAAAAATACAAAATTTGCGGAAACCGGTTCTGTGGCAAAAACGTCCAGAAGAGGCAATAAAGGAAACTTAAATCATGCATGGGGAAATGGTATTATAGGAATGGTATCCGCTTATCCTATAAGTAGGTACTATTGCGAAAGAGAACAACTGTTACGGGAAACTGCAATGTAACTCCCCAAAGGGTATGGAAAATTTTGCGTGAATATAATTATTATCCATATAAACTACAGCGGCATTAGGAAATTGTTGATGTAGTCGTAGAAGGTAGCATTATTTTGTGCAAAAAAAATGCAGGAAAAGGCAAACCAAAATTGTCTTCTTTTTGTCTTCTGTTTGTTTTGCCGACGAATACACGTTTATGTTCAATAATGAGCCACGGTGGAGGTATGGTGGTACCATAAATTGGCCGGATAGATCTCCTGATCTTGCACCATGACTTCTTTTTGTGGCCCTACCTTCAGAACAACATTTATAAAACTTGACAACTAAATATTGATTTTCGGAGGGAGACTATCCGTGCAGAATGCAGAAATGTAACAGAAAGGCAACTGATGAATGTGACTGCATTATAGGGTGGGTTTTAATAAACCAGAACGGCGAATTATTCGAATATTTATTACAACCTGCTAGTAATTGTTTGTTTATCTTGTTGTTAATATTACTACTATTATTGTGAGTAAAAATGTTTCTAATAACTTTCCCATTTTGCAAATGTTATATTTAATTAACTTCTTAATGTGGCAGGTACCAGAAATCAAACAAAACCTTCATATTAAATCCCTATAGCCATCAGGTTTGGTAGTTCACACATGGTATATTCATTTGAGGTTACATGCATCTTCTATTTTTATACTTTCACCGTTCCATTCCAAATTGTGTATTCTCCCAGATCCATGGCATCAAGAGTAAATTTAGAATTAGAACTGAAAGTCTTTTCTTTAAATAATTTGAAACGGCATTACTAAAGTCGAGTTGATGATACTAATTGCAGTTAAAGAAAATCAAAGTTCATTTAGCAGTATCATTGATTGCTAAATGAATTATGCCGTCTTTAATATATTAAAAAAAAACTCAATCAAAAATCATGTGTGCATCAGTAGGTGTCCGCGGTGGTTTAAATTAGAGAGCGGCTAGAGGCTATAATTTGTATTTCTATACCCGTGCCCATTTGTCTAGTTATGTCGTTATCTGAACTAATGATAGACTCCCATCTCTAATTGCGATATAACATGCCGCCAAAGTAGAGACCACCCCTAAGGAGCGATGATCTACCTTTAAAACAGATATTTGAGCTAAATGACTCTGTTGTTATAACACCTCAATGGTAGCCTGTACCGGCATTCGCGTCCGAGCGTGTAACCGAACGAAAACTTCAATATTACTTGTATTATAATATTTAATATAGAAGCGGTCGAACGGAATTTAACTCAGACAATAATTATAGCAAATTATTTGACAAATAAATTAACATATAAATGAATGGAAAGCAGTTCGCGCTTTTTGTCGGAACCGGAGAGGTAGGTACTTAAGATTTTAATATATTTCTAAACGAAATATTAGAAAAAAACCGGTACATACTGTAATATTCATTTATTCAAACCCAAACATACAATATTATATCAAAACCATAATCCATGAGTGCAGTCTGGCGCGATAACTTACAATCATGCGTACAATTACTACACCTCCACCCTTAAAAAAAACTATTGGTAATTCTTAAAACTTAAAACGTTCTGGAGGTCGTCTTACCCTTGGTGGCAGCTGTACCTCAGCACGTTTGTCAACTTCTGCAACTGTCATTTTGTTACCATTACGGACATTTTCACTTTCCTGATCAGGTTTAATATTACTTGAAACATCTTGAACATTTGTTCCGTAATGGTAACTAATGACTTGATTGAGATGTCGGCGCCATTGCTTGTGAATTTCAGGAATGGAAACTAGGTAAGTTCTACTACCTAATCTCTTTTTTATAATACCCTTAATCCAACTTGGTTTAGCATAACGATAATCCCTAACTGCTACCGTTTCCCCTTCCTGAAACTCTTTAGTCCTAGAACCTTTATAATATTTTTGCTGGTTGGCTAGTTTTAGCGCAACTTGCTTATTAAGGTTTTCCTGAAATTTATTGTCAGACTTGATTGTTACTTCTGGCCTTAGCAGATCAAATCTTGTTCTAATATTTCTACCAAACATAAGAAATGCTGGTGATTTATTTGTAGTGCAATGGACCGTGCATCTATAGTCTAAAAGGAATTTAACTAATTTTAATTGAATGTGATGCGGTCCTTCCCCAGCTACTGCTTTCAAAAGAGCCTTTTTGATAGTTTTTACCATATTCTCCGCCGCACCATTAGTACTTGGGTGATACGGAGGAATCGGTTTAAATTGAATTCCATTTTTTCTTAAAAAATTTTGAAACATTTCCGACGTAAAATTAGCAGCATTATCGGAAACGATAAATTTTGGTAAGCCAAAACGTGCAAACAAGCTTCGTAGGATGTCTATTACACTTTCAGATCTCATGCTACTTACACAAAATGCTTCAACCCATTTAGTATACGCATCTACAATTATTAAAATATTTTTACCCACAATAGGCCCTAAAAAATCTATATGTAGACGTTCCCACGGAGCTTGCGGATAAGCCCAATTAATTAATTTAGCAGCAGGAGGAGAATCTCTGAATTGCAAACATATCTGGCACTGCTGAGTCATATTTGTAATGTCCTGATTCATGGTCGGCCACCAAACAAAAGATCGTGCCAGACTCTTAGTCTTCACAATGCCCATGTGCGAGGAGTGTAAATCACTGAGAATATTAGATCTAAGAGCTTGAGGAACTATTACCCTATAGCCAAACATTAAGCAATCGTCGTTGCAACATAAATAATTTTTATGCTTAAAATATGGTTTTAACTCCTCTCTCACCTTCGAAGGCCAACCTCGATTTACAAATGTTTTAACCTCCCTTAGTATAGAGTCATTATTTGTCTCCTCTCGGATTCGATTCACATCCACTGTAAAATTATCATTGACATAGTTTAAATAGTTGTAGTCGTCTCGATATTCACTAATTTCGTTAATTGGAAGTCGCGATAGACCATCGGCAACATTTTGGTCCGACTTCACATATACGATATTATAATTAAATCGCGAAAGAATTAATGCCCAACGTTGCAACCTATTTGCCGTCATAATGGGAATTCCGTTTTTGGGCCCAAATATAGTAACTAACGGTTTATGGTCTGTCACAAGTGTGAACTTTTGCCCATACAAATATTGAAAAAATTTTTGAACCCCGAATATTATAGCGTATGCTTCCTTTTCCATTTGCGAATATCGAATTTGATGTTCTGATAAAGTTTGGGAAGCATATGCTATTGGTCTTTCGACATTACCCTCAGTAACATGTGAAATTACGGCTCCCACTCCATATTGAGAGGCATCCACCGTTAACCTGATGGGTAAGCTTGAATCAAAATGTATCAGTACCTCCGCAGAAGTTAAAATGTCTTTAACCCTTTTAAATGCATCTTCACATGCGGCATTCCACTGAAAAATGACCCCCTTTTTTAATAGATCGTATAACGGTCTTAATACCGTTGCCGCACTCGGTATAAATTTATTATAATAGTTTATCATCCCGAGAAAACCCTGTAATTGCGTCACATTTATAGGACGTGGCGCTTCCTGAATAGCTTTAATATTTTTAGGACACGTATGCAACCCGTGTTTATCTATACGATATCCTAAATATTCAATACTCTCCTGAAAAAAACTACATTTGTCTTTTCGTACGGTTAAACCGCAATCTCCTAAACGCTTTAAAGTATCTTTTAATCTCCGAACATGTTCCTCTTTTGTAGACCCAGTGACTAGTACATCATCATAAAAACATACTACCCCATCTGTACCTTGCAAAACTCTCTCCATAATTTTTTGAAACTTTTTGGGAGCGGAACTGACTCCAAATGGCAACCTTGTATATTTAAATAATCCCTTATGGGTACTAATGGTTGTCAACATTTGAGATTCTGAATCTAACTCGATTTGAGAGTAGGCCTGCGAAAGATCAATTTTTGAAAATTGTTTACCATTACACAACTTAGCAAACAGTTCTTCTACTCGTGGTATAGGATAAGGTTCCTCTTGCAAAGATGGGTTGAGAGTGACTTTATAGTCACCACAAAGTCTAATGGATCCGTCTTTTTTCAAAATTGGAACTACGGGCGTTCCCCATTCGCTGTAATCTACTTTAACCAAAACTCCTATATCGACTAACCTCGCAATTTCTTTTTCTACTTTTTCCCGCATTGCGAAAGGTAAAACTCTAGCCTTCTGAAATTTTGGAATGGCAGCCTCTTTTAAATTCAATTTTATTTTGCCTTTAGTAAATTTACCTAATGTGTTTGCAAACACCTTCTCACATTCCCTAAAAATTTCCATTTCTAAACCTTCCATTCTTATGCTGTTTATACACAATTCATACTTATAGAAAAAATCCCTGCCTAATAAAGGAGGCCCTCCGTCCCTTAAGACGAACAATTTAACATCCTTCATTACACCCTTATATTCAATTGGTACAACAATATAACCTAAAGGAATCATTTTCCCTCCCGTATAATTCTTAAAAACGTTATTGCATTTAATTAACCTATAACTATGAAAATATTTGCGCATATAATCAAAAGAAATAACTGATACGCTAGCACCGGTATCAATTTCGAAAGTGAAGGACAAATTTGCAATTTTTACACTGACAAAAATAGGATTATTTTCCCCTTTAATACTATAAATACAATCGTCATTCAAATCGTCCTCAATAAAGAATTGTTTGCGCGATTTCGTAGAATTGCACATGGCCATTAAATGACCTTTCACCCCACATTTGTTACAGGTATAATAACGATAACGACACTTACTTTGACCGTGATTTTTACCACATACAGCACATTGAGCGTCCTGACCAACTTTCCCTTGTGGACCGCTGCTGCGCCCTCCTCTTCTGGACGCCGCACGGGATGCTCCTGCAGATCCAGCCTCTGCTCTCTGGTTACTGCTGCTGCTACTGCTCCCCTTACGCTTGTCGGTCGCCCATTGCTGAGAAGTTTTGTACACCTCCATGGGTTCTTGTTTAATTACCGTATTAGCACTTGCCTCATAGTTCTTTAATACTGCTTCCTTACTTAACGCGATATCAATTGCTTTATCTAACGTTAATGTACTCACGTCTTCCTCAAATAGACGATTCAAAATTGCTTTATCCTCCATGCCAACTATAAACTTATCACGCATCGCAACACTTAATTCAGATCCAAATTTACATTTGGACGCTAAGTTTTTTACCCTAGCCGCCCAGTCCATGATGGTTTCGTCCACGTTTCGATTTGCGTGATAAAACTTAAAACGTTCTGGAAACAACGCTTTTTGTGGTGCGAAATGTTTATCACACAATTCAATTAAAGCCTTGAAGTCCGTTGCATCGGGAGAATTTGGCACACACAGATTACTTATTAACTGATAACTCTCTTCGTTGCAGGCGTTTAACAATAACGCCCTTTTTATCTCTTGTTTGTCCACATTGTTTACAATGAAAAACTGAAACAGCCTCTCTTTGTAAATGGTCCAGTTACACTCTTTAGGGTTAAACTCCCTAATGTAGCCATTGTACGTAGATGCCGCCATAACTAAACACCTCACGCACTTTTTTGGGTACCCTAAGACCTTTTTACTTTGCTAATACGGTTTCTCGTCGCCAACTGTAGTATTCATTTATTCAAACCCAAACATACAATATTATACCATAATCCATGAGTGCAGTCTGGCGCGATAACTTACAATCATGCGTACAATTACTACACATACGACATAAATTAGTACTTAAGTTGACTACGACTAAGTAGAATTAATTAAAAATCCAGAAGCCGCAACATAATTTATTTAAATTTTATTTTTATGTGGATTTCGCGTTCAGTAAACTGAACTCCGTTAGTCAAACGAACGAACAGTTTAGGTATGTGCAAAAAGATGCTTAACTGCTAAGTGCACTTTGTAAAATTATTATAATTGCCACATTATTACATGCGCGATTACCATAAGAAAATTGTAATAACACCTTAGAACTTTTTAGTATTTTAATTAAAACGACGTATGTCTAACAGTAATCTCGGACGGTGTGTATAAAGATAGGAATGCAGCTTAATAATTTGTGGTGTATAATAGGAACTAATTGTGGTAATTGTACGAGCATTACAATGAAAATATTACGTGTGAACGTTTGTTTGGAATCGTCGGATTCGAATAAGTTATATAACGGATTACTTGACTCAAAAGGAAATATATGAGTTGGGAGTTTCAACGCAGTTCTTAGTGCATTTGCTCATTAATAAAGTACCTACGCTCATATTGATATAGTGCCATTAATTAATTGGTTTTCACTCGCGTCATTCCTATGCACACCGTTGGTTGCTTACCGTATGGTTACGGTACAGTAACAGCATCAAATGACTTAATTATGCCTCATCTTACACTGATCTTTAAGTGACAAGTCTATTAAGACCAAATAGCCTTTTGCTATAGGGGTAAATTAGATGATATGACCAAAATACAGCGTGCCATCAGTGAGAATATTTGCACTTTTTAGGTTCCTTGAACTCCATTTCGGGTATGTGAATTACTATGCTGACAAATGAACAATCACAGAAGAATAATCTAATTATCGTCATTACGAAAACAAGCCACGGACTATGGGGTTAATTATACGCATTGGCCTAATAATTAGACATTGTTAGGCGCACATTATTTCATTATAGGCGTAATTATTCGATTTAATCTGTGGAAAAGTGACTCAAATTTAGTATTTTTTCCATCAATCTAAATATAGCGAGAGCAGCAATGCAGAAAGAACAAAAACTTCAAACAGTTTAATATTCTACGAATGGTACGAATTAGTTACAACTCAATGAACTTTATTTATATGGTATTGCAGTACTACGAACTGGTTGCCCCACGATTTGCTTCATCGTGACAATTTTCTTACATCCAGTTTTTGCAGTGTTTTATAATCTCCCAGTTTGGTTGCAATCGTTTAGCGTTTGTCATTTCTATACGAGTTTAAATTGGGGAAAATGTGTAATTTGAAAGTTTAGCGTTATGCAATTTTAATGAAAGGAGGTGGCCCAATTAACATCCATGAAAGAATATGCGTTGCGTATTACTATATTAGGTATCTAACGTTTCTAACTATGGAGAAAATAATCAAATTTTGGTGCAAGCAGTTCAAATGGGCAAGAGAGTTATGATGGTTTAACAATGTGGAAGATCTCTGGAAGTAACAACTGACGAAATCATCAAGTTGAAGATTTGGTGAACGCGCAGTAAAACCTCGGTTATCGGTAAAAAAAATGGAATGGACAAAGTGTCGCCGCGATGGATTCCCAATTTGCTCAGGCCCGATCAAAAACGGTGTAGACAAATTTCCTAGGAGAAGTTTACTGCTTTATCCCAAGATGAAAACCTATTATAACTGAGGATAAGACCTCGATACACTACTAGACCTCCCTATGGAACAAGTCAATGGATTTACAAAGGCTTTCGGTCACTCGAAGAAAGGAGCGCAGAGTGCGCAACGCGCAAATTGATCAAGAAGTAATTTACGAATACGGCTTTATTCCCAAACCACCTTTAAAGAGCTTCGCTTTTTATTCACTTGAAAAATGCATTGGAATATTTATTACCAATTACCACAAGAATCTTTGAAGGATTGTTTATCCGTTACCTCAAATTGTAAATAGCTGAAAGATTGTTTATGAGGCAGTATATCAATGAGGCACAATACACTATAGGCGAGGGGCTCAATGGGCTAGGAAGGGGGGAGGTACATCAGTACATGATATGTAATGAAGGCATACAGTGGTTTGATCCAGAAACTGATGGATGTGACAACTTTAGGCGAACAATGCATTAGATTCAAACATGTTTTTAATGAAAGAACCTATACATTCACTTAGATACTGACGGTGAAACTAATTCACTAGTTTAAAGCCTGGTAACAATTTTCCATTAGGTTCCATGTCTCTGCAAAATTCAACGTGTAGAAAATGCAAGGGCAAGTCCAGGTGAAACCATTTTCACAAATATATACAAACGCATTGTAATTTTTATGCATTGTTGACCGAATTTACCAGAAAATACCCAAGTAAAATACGTAGGTTTTTGAAAATTTGTACTTAGGAGTTACTCTGAAGGCCGAATCGATGTAAAATATTTTCAAAATGGCCGCACTTCCGGAAACATCGGAAGTAGATAGTAACTTCGTTATTTTAAATGGCAACCCCTATTTTTTATTGCATTTTTGGATTCTACGTGAAATTTCAGTTCTTTTGATACCCATATGTCGATATCTGCCATTTATGGTTTTAAGTTATTTTGACTTTAAGAAAAAAAATGGCGGATGCAGATGGTACCGTGATAATTGATTACTTGAAAAGGTATAGTCATGACAACCCATTTTTATCAGTGCATAGAGAATGAATAGGGCTTTCTTTTAGTGTACTTAAAAAAAAGTTAAGTTGCGTACAACCGCACCTATGGAGATCCAAATTTAAGAAACTTTAAAGTCTAAAAACTCAGTTTTTTTAAATGGAATGACCATGTTCTTACTATTGCATGAGATAGAGAATCGAAATTGGCATATTTTGATATTACATGTTCCTATAGCTATCTTTAACAGTTTCTAATTTATTCCCATTTCATTGAATTGATCTCGGAATTTTTTTCGCATTTTCTTTTTAGTAGTTGGCCATGATTTTAGAACAATCGAATTTTCAACAAATCAAGGGTTGGATTCTTTAATATCATTGATTCTAATCTAAATAATTGATTAATAAATAAGTCATTTATTAAGAATATAGGACTGAACATTTTTGAAAAATCTAGACAGTCGTTCAACTGAATTTCTTAAACAACGTATAAGTTTGGAAATTAAGAGAGGTAATGCGATATCTGTTCTAGCAACAATTCCATACCAAAAATGTTTCAACGAAGTTTTTTTATTTTGCATTGAATTTATTTTGTTAATCTTGCATTTGCAATTCAATTCATTTTCTTAAGTATTCTCTTGTAGAGCTTTGTATCACTTGTGCTTCAACGGTTTGTAGTGCATTAGGGGGTACAACATTTCCAAAATTCATACAATTTCGTTCCAGTGTTTGAATGAATGCAAGGCAAGCACGTGCCGCGATTCTGTCCATTTCACCATAAATAACATTTAAATTCCAAAATAGGTGAAACCACTGCGAGTCATTTTTCGATTTTTGAAAAACTTATTTTAACCTATAACAGTAGGTGACGAATTAGTGTCACTAGATTTGTTTAAAATTCGATTATTATAAAATCATGGCCGACTACTAAAAAGAAAATCTGAAAAAATAGTGTCAATTCAATAAAATCGGAATAAGTCAGAAACTGTTAAAGATAGTTATAGGAACATGTATTGTCAAAATATGCCCACTTCGATTCTTTATCTCATGCAATAGTAAGAAAATGGTCATTCCATTAAAAAAAAACTGAGTTCTAGTCTTTGAAGTTTCATAAATTTGGATCTCCATAAGGGCGGTCGTACGCAACTTAACTTTTTTTTAAGTGCACTAAAAGAAAGCTCTATTCCTTCTCTATGCACTGACAAAAATAGGTTGCCATGACTACAACCGTTTTCAAGTAATCAATTATCAAGGTACCATCTGCATCCGCCATTTCTTTTCTTAAAGTCAAAATAACTTAAAGACCATAAATGGCAGGTATCGACATATGGGTATCAAGAACTGAAATTTAACGTAGAATCCAAAAATCTAATAAAAAATAGTAGTTGCTATTTAAAATAACCAAGTTACTATCTACTTCCGGTGTTTCCGGAAGTGCGGCCATTTTAAAAATATTTTACATCGATTCGGCCTTTACTTTCCCAGAAACGTTTAACTAAAGCTCCCAAAAAAACACCCTGTAGATTTATGTGTATTGTTTTTCCCTATGTCTACTTTTAAATGACAAAAATCACTCTTCTGAAGGGCGCCTAAGTGTATGCAACCTAAATACCTTTTTAAAACCAATAAAGATCTGGCGGTCATATTAATTAATTTGAATATTGTTGTTTTGGCTTCCGTATTTTTATTTTCGTCCGTGTGCGATGTATTCAACTGACGAAAAAATTGATATTGTCAATTGGTATAGTACTGGTAACAGTTTAAGAAGCGTAGCCAGGTGTTTATTCGATTTTAAGAGTTGTATTGGCGCCATTCAGAAGAGAATTTGATTTTTAAAAGTGGACATAGGGAAAAACAATACACATAAACCTATATGTCTACTTGTTAATAAATATCACTGTATGTATAAATTTGCCCCCTAGAGCTCCGTTTTGTGCAATAGTTTTTTGGAGAAAAGAATCTGATCATCTTCCCCACAACATTATCAAATCCTTGAGAGCACAACGTTTTATGGGGAACAGCGTAGCACTGGGGGGGTCTGGAGGGATCTATTATGATGGGAATTATCAAGTCTTCCTTTGCTAGGAAGTTTGTGGTTTTTTTTGAAACGATCATTGAATCTACCTTTTGATTGGGGGAGGGGAGGATAATTTCCTACTAAAAGAAAGACGCTTACTAAAGGCAAGAATAGATTGGCAGACTCGACAGTGATATCAGACAGCAACTTACGTGCATACATTAACCTGCATGTCTGTAACTGACTTGTAAGTAGATTGCACAATTGATTTTTCATGCCGGTAGAATGTAGGGGGAAGCACTGCGCATGCGTTGCGAGTGAAACTGCACACAAAAAATTAGATCTTACCCAAATATCCCCACAATGGGCATCCTTACATTGACCACCAAATAATACCAATACCTTTATACATTTCTTTAGGAGTTACACAGACATTGAGATAAACTTGCTCGAACGTTCCTATAAATTCAATTTCCTTAAAGACCAAATTATAAACGGGCCTCATCATGCGTGCCGGCCCACTGAATAGGAATAATCCCGGATACTGGCCGGGTGTATCTTTCATTGGCACCAATACAATCTCTAACGTGTTGGGAACCTCCTCCCCTTTAATTTTCAGACATCTGAGCTTGGTCACCAATTTATCCGCAATGCTACGATGTACGTATCCGATCACTCGTCCGTCCAATTGGGTAACGTAACATTCTTTAATGCACAGCCCGGCGTGGCTGCCTTTGAAGGGTACCATGCCTAATTCTGTTAAGGTTGCAGGTATTGTGGCGACAATCTCCTCATCCGGGTTAGTTGTCACAATACAATTCATAGTAAGGTGGTTGAGCAAGCCGCAAGGTGCACCGTCAGGTGTATGCACAGGACAAATGAAACCCCACGCGTCCGGCAATAACTGACGCGCTTCCGTCGTGCGCATCTCTTGAAAGAAGGCACCCCTGTGTACGGCACGAAAATGCGACATGTAACGCATCCGATTGATGTTTTCTGCAATAATCGCCAATCCCGAGTCCTGCATTAGCCCCAAACCGGATGGGCTGTTGATGTTACCAGTCGCTAAGAATTTTTGCATAACAGTCTCAACGCCACCCGTATATTTCAAGGCTCGTGCCATATCCTTTTCTCCGCAAGCAAATCCTGCACCGCTTTTCGCATTTTTCAATATACTCGCACGCAGGTAAATCAGCCACATTTGCAATCTCTCCTTTAAAACCTGCAGGTACAAATGACCTCCGAGAAGTAGCTCTTGCATCATAACCGCATCAGCTCCTTCAGTTTTGCAATTATCCTGAGCGTAGACGAACAGTTTTTGTATCATAAACACGAGCAAGTTGAATTTATCTTCGGGACTATTCAAATGGATCAGCACACAACTCTTTAAAACGTAATCAGTAATTTCGACATCCGTAAACCATTCGGCACATTCCGTAAATTTGACACGAAACATTTTGCCTAGGTAGCCCTTGCAATCCGCGTGCGAATGTAAACCTTCCGCATGTAAATTTCTCATCATATTCTGAATACAACTAATAAACAAAGTGCGCCAAAATTAAATCGCAATCAACCTATTACTTACTCGCTGTAGTAAGAATCGTCTTCGAACCCCTCCGTTAGTCTCTTATAAATGTATTGGTCAGTATAGTCGCACGTCGCCTTCAATATCATCATAACCGGAACGTAATATACCAATTTTAAGTGGGCGAACATAAACTTAACTGTCCCATCGGTAACAAAGTGTAAAGTGTTGGGCTGCAAAGGGCAACTTTTTAATGTCCACTAGTTAGCCTACCTCCGCACCACCACTTCCTATTTTTTTCATTTGTTACTAGGCCAAGAATAAAAATAAATAGGGAAATAATGAATGTGCAATATACTTATGACCAACCACTGTTAGGTGGTCATTTATAGTGATGAACGTTACTACAAGGTTACTGACCACATTGTCCATTCAGGCTAGTTGTTCACCTCAAAGGATGTTGCATAGCATTGGCACATTTTCGTTTTGTTGTATTAATGAATCAGCATAATCGCGTTTAAATACATTTCTACCACGAAAACGTTGTGGTCAAAAGTACAGAACGTTGTGCATCTCTCTAGGTTATACGGGATGATAATAAGATTCTGGATTAAACGTCAGCCGGTAAAAAGTTTAAAGATGATTAATTAGGGCTTTTGCTGGCTGTAAAAATCCTAAGTATACAAGGGGAAAATTGACATTTATATAATTGGTGAATTATTGGAGCGAGTAAACTAAATTTCAACTACTAAATGTAAAAACCTTTCCAAATTCACTTTTACTTTTAACGAGTAGTCATCCAATCCATCCAATTAGCTGAGTTGTTGCTACCTTTCAAAATGAGAAAGTCAACTGTAATTTGGAGTTCCGACTCATCGATAAATGTGTTATTTGAAATGTTTGCATTGTATAAAAACAGGAGTCGATCGTTTTGGATATTTTGGATAGCCATTTATGCTCAAAGTCCTTCTAAAATGGTATATAGCGTCTTGGAAAGAACCTTTATGTTGCAAAACAAAAGCTGTACCTAGACACGCCACTTCCATAGATACAAAAAAGTACTGGACTTTAAACGGGGACAGAACCACCCCAATGTTGCCCTGATTGTCGAAAAGCAACACGGTTTGAAGGAGCTAGAGGGAACCTAAAACTCAAACTCAGTCATACTAAAATACTAAAACTAATAATAAAGTTGAAATTTAATTAAATACGTTAATTACAAAAACAATTCAATTTCAATTCAATTCCGGGTTGGCCTCTTTTAATCACATAAGAATAGCTCTAGGGACTTCATCGATTACATGGGAAAAAGGACATTGAAAACCTTCCAGGATATGTAGTCACTTAGTTTTCTCTTTTCTTTTCCAATTTTACATTATAATAGTTCTCAACCGGTATGACAACATCAGAAAATTGTATATCCCTCGGGAATTTCATTTCCCTCATAATCATAATTTTACATCGATATTTAAAATGTTGTACCACAATCTTTCACGGAAATGAATATGTGTATTACTGCTGTTATGTAACGGGACTGACATTCACACTAAGGCCTCACACAGTACAAAGCGAGGTACGAAGAATACATGCTTTCTTTCGGTTAGGCGACATTTTCGAACAGAAGGATTAGGTCTGAGAAAACCCATTCAAGAAACTTACTTACTTCTACAGCTCAGGGGAAATATTCTCATTTACCCTCTACATGCAGTACATTAGTTTTAAATAAAATGAATACCCCAAAAAAAATTCGTTAAGGCGCTTGTGAGCAAGAGGTGAAGGGTGCATTTTCAAATTTTTTTTTTTTCGATTTTAATAGCCCTTATGGACATGTCATGCCCTAAGGAGAAAACAAACATGAAATAATTTTTAACTCTATTTTTAATTTCTGATCAAATGACACCAATACCAAATCTGTAAGTGGTGTAGTTTTGTGACTCATACAGACAGACAGACATCATAAGCAAAAATGTGCACTTTTTATTTTTTGAAAGTGAAAGTGCACTAATGATCTCAGAATAGGTAAATCTTGCAGCATAAGCAATGAACAATTTTGTGTATCTCACCAAATACAATGGATATTGAGATTGACCCTCTTATCTCGAACGCACTGTATATATAGATATTGGTAAGTGGCATTCTTTACTATCCCAACAAGGACAGTAGCTTATTAATACTCATGTTGCATATACTGCACATTAATTACTCTCCCAGGGCCCTTTTTAATGGAGGGGGGGGGGCATATTCTTAGCCCAACCCAAATAATAGTACATTATATATCAAGGTAGAGAAGTCCACTATTATTGCCTGAGCACCAAGATTACATCTCGAGGCGCTTGCGCCAGGGGTGTAAGGTGCGAAGGCAATAATAGACTTCTCTACCGTGGTATATATACTATTTTTTTCACTACTAGCACTTGAAGTCCTCTAAATTAACATATTATATTGATAAGAAAGTGAACGGTTGGACAGAATTGTTTGTTTCTTAATTTAACATGTCAATCAAGTACGTAGAACTACAAGTCAAACAGGCCGTATTTTGTTCTGTCATTGAGATTTTTCAAAGAGTAATTTCGTTCGAATTTTTTCAAAATGTAATAATTTTAGGTATGTAATTTCTCTGGAAATGGCGGATGGTGGCAATTATTCGTTTTAGAGAACTTGTCTAAACGTTCATTGAGCGAAATTTCGGCTTGTGTTTTCTAAAAGTGATAGCGTGACAGTTCTCATTATTGACTACTAGTTAATAATAAAAAATTATTAACCACTTTGAACAAATGCCGAGAAAGCCTACTTTACAAGTGGAAAAAAGGTTAATAATCATGTCATCAGACGCTAGTAGTGAAAAAAAGCAATTTTTGTGAAAAACAACTGAAGCACTAAACTTTTGTTATTGGCACCTCGTACCTGTCATGCTCAGTTAGCAACCAAAAGGTCACAAAACAAAATCGGAAGATGTACATAACTTTTAACATGCCTCATAACCCCCCCCCCCGCGCCACACTTACCACGCAAGTTTGACTGTCATTCACGCAACGGATTTGTATGCCAACATCCGAAAAAAGATCGCCCCTTCCTTTCCAACCACCTCGTTTAATCGCGATAGGATAATTACGCCTCGTCATAAGCAGCATGCGGATTAATTTCTCGTGCCCTCTGATGATGAAGTAACCGCCCCATTCCTGTTCGTGCTCTTTGTGCGTCACCAACTGTTTGGGCGTCATCTCATTCAAGTTACATCGATTCGACTGTCGTAAAGAATCGGGTTCAGAAGTGGATACTCTTCAGATTGTACTAACCTTAATCATAATCGGTATGTTACCAAAGTCTTGATCTATGTAACTACGTGGCCCGTTATTAATCGACC
This sequence comes from Photinus pyralis, assembly GCF_008802855.1. NCBI lineage: Eukaryota > Metazoa > Arthropoda > Insecta > Coleoptera > Lampyridae > Photinus > Photinus pyralis. The sequence continues at coordinate 13,796,080 of NW_022170819.1, forward strand.
AACTGACTTTACCGTTCAACTTCCCACAGTAAGTAGCGTTACGTTGTCTACATTCTGTCGGAAAAATCTGCTGAGTTCTCACGCCAACAACTCCCAAAGGCACTGCGGGGTAGTTTAGGGATACATCCTCAATCCGTAGGGAAAGTCTTTCCCCGGACGGTAGAGTGAATTCGACAGGGTGTAGACTGGAAACTGCATCGTTCAAACCCTTATTTACCATATAATTAAAGCTGGAAACGTGGGGTGCCCCCAGTTGTTGCAGAATCTACGGTAATAACAATTTCATAACCTCAATCTAACACATGTTAATCTTACAAAGCTCTGCTCCTTTGCGGGTACGCTATACTTGAAATCCGTGAGGTTTTTTAATGATGGCGCGTCCATGTTATATCACATTCAATAATAATTAAGCGTTTATTTCTAATTTTTGTGGTTAACTACAGAGATCCATTTTAAAATTTGATGGCGGGTGGCCAGTGGCGCCACGGTGGCGCCCCTGTGGACTATATTAGTTCGATATATACAGAGTGGAGGCTAATGTTTGCTTTCGAATTTGACCTCTGCAAAATCTCGCAAGCACGCTCTTACAAAATTTTGGGCAACTTGTCTAACACACTAAGAAGACGTCTTCAAAATACGTAAAAACGGGCATTCAATACAAATCCATGGCGTTACACAGCGGGCAATTCCAAAGATCGGATGTGATCTAGATAAATTGGATTGGCGCAACGTGCGCAATATGCTCTAGGTGGTATTCCAGGGCTCCGGGGTTGAAATATTGGTCTGTTACTTTAACCCTAGAGGTAGAGGTACCGCCGCAACCGATTCGTAAGATGGTAGATGTTTTTTCTTCAAGAATACAAGATGCAAAGTACCGCCATCAAGTTCGTGTTATAGAACAAGAGTTGTCTGGGACTGTGTCTTCGATACAATCGTCGCTCGTGTTGCGAGATGCAACAGTTTTAAAAGGAGGGAGTAGTGTAGCAAACGTTCCAGAAATCTCGATAGACATCAAGGCGCCATGAAAGATTAGTCTTCGGCGATAAAGAAGGAAAGCGGATGTGACGTAATCTTTCCCGGAAATATGACGTGCTTTGTTCTAGATCATTCGAGCAGACTCGCGAACTCTCGGGTTTATTATATAAACAAATCGTATTGCGTTTCAGGGCAGTTCCAACTTCGACGCGCTTGTGTTACGTTATAAATTGTAAGTGATACATAAGAATTACTGTTATAAATTAATCCATTTTCAGACGGTTATAAATTTATTGTTAATTAGTTGTAATAAATAAAACCACGTAGTTAAATTTACATTACATTATTTATTCAAGTTAACGTTAACAGTAATTGTACAGTTTTTTTGTGAGGGCTCGGTGTTGCCGTTCATGTTCGGTTTTCCATTATAATTGTACTTGTTGGTAATCTGGATGTGACCTCTTAAGGAGCAGAAATAGCTATTACAATTGTTTCGGATGTCTTGGACTTTATTTACAATATCTAATTGGTTGGAATCGGAGTCTTCCACACATCTGTTGAAGTACGATCATAATAGTTATTTATATAACAAGAGCGCGAAGTTCAATTTCGCGCATTGAGACTGAAGGTATTTTGACGAGGCGAAGCCGAGTTAAAATATCAGTCAAATGCGCGAAATAACTTCGCGCTAGCGTTATATACAATATTTTTTCTACAACTGAACCAATTGTTAATTAAATTGCTGTTTAAGTTCAACTTTGTCCCGTGCGCGAAATACTTTTTTTCACTGTTGACGATTTCGCGCACGTTGTCAAGAGCAACCTTACTTATTAATTAACCGATTAAAAATCTAGTACTTCGCGTTTCGAAATCCGTCAGAAAATGACAGTTTTTTTTGACAGTTGTAGAAAAAATATTTTTTCTACAACTGTCAAAAAAACCTGTCATTTTCTGACGGATTTCGAAACGCGAAGTACTAGATTTTTAAACGGTTAATTAATAAGTAAGGTTGCTATTGACAACGTGCGCGAAATCGTCAACAGTGAAAAAAAGTATTTCGCGCACGTGGCAAAGTTGAACTTAAACAGCAAATTTAATTAACAATCGGTTCAGTTGTAGAAAAAATATTGTATATAACTCTAGCGCGAAGTTATTTCGCGCATTTGACTGATATTTTGACTCGGCTTCGCCTCGTCTAAATACCTTCAGTCTCAATGCGCGAAATTGAACTTCGCGCTCTTGTTATATAAATAACTATTATAAATTATAAAGTGTGTAGATGTTAAAAAAATATATGATGAATATTGAATGACATTTATGAACTTCTTTATTTTTCTATTATTTTGAAGCTCAAGACGTTTTATTAATGTTCTAACATTAATCTTTCAACAGATTATGAGACTTACGCGTTAGTGTTTCAAAAATTAAATCCGGAAAAGTGTTACATAGAATCACGTGTGTGTTACTGTAACTGGATTAAAGACGTCGTGCAGGTACATTTTTTCGATCGGTAGTTAGCAGAGTTTACGTATCCAGACATCAAGGAGGAGTGTAGCTGTCTCATCACATTTAGAAGGAGTAATAATGACGATGAACAATTACAATGATGGTCTTGATCGAGGACTCAAACTCACAGACGACAACTATTTCGCATGGCATATTAAGGCCAGGGCGATCATGGAGCAGCGAGAATGCTGGGATGCAGTTGATCCTGGTTTTGGCGGTGAAGATTTGATAGAAGGCTTCAACGCAGGGGAGAAGAAGAAGAACTCCAGAGCGTTGTCACTTATTTTACTTTCGGTAAGTGATAAATATATTGACTATATAGGAGGACATAAAACGGCAGAAAAAGCGTGGACAACCCTGTCTAGTTTACACCAAGATTTTAGTGTGATGCATCAACTTGAATTTCTGGAAGATTTAACTACCATAAAGAAAAGAGATACTTCAATGACCGAGTACATTTCAAAAATTCTTGATCTCAACCGAAAAATATTACGTTGCGGTATAACTTTTGATGAACATGCTCTCTCATTGTTTATTCTGAGGGGTCTTCCAAGGGACAAATATGAAATCTTCATTAGAACACTGGAACATCAAGAAAGTTTAAGTCGTGATGACATCATAAGTAAATTGTTGGTGGAAGAGAAACGTCAAATCAGATTAGACGGACTGTCGACAAAAACAGACGAAGTCAAAGCTATGAAAGCAGTGCAGAACTCAAAAGCAAACCAAAGTATGAAATCGAAAAACTATGGAAACAATACTCACCGAGCTAAAGGAGAAAATAGAAATGATAATCGAGTCTATCATGGAAACAGTACTCAACGAGTTAAAGGAGAAAGTAGAAATGAAGATAGAGTCTACAAGTGCTACACCTGTGGAAATTTAGGACACAAATCTTGTGACTGTCTAGAGTTGAAGGAGTTCTTGAGACAACAACGACACAAGAAGGAAGGTATGGCAAGTAGTGCTATAAGTGAAATTGTCGATTCAGTCCACAAAGCCAAAGCGTATTGTTCAGTAGGAGTTAAAGGCAATATGAAGCGGAAATGTTGGTATTTAGACTCTTGTTCATCAGATCACATGACACCATTGAAAGAAGAATTTGTCGAACTGGATGAAGATTACTGTGGCATCATCAAGATGGGAAATGGGGATGAAGCTCAGATAGAAGGCAAAGGCATCGTCATGATTCGTACACCTGAAGAAGACGGAGGATTCAGGATCACGTTGTCTGAGACACTTTTCGTTCCAGATCTTGAATGTGCTTTGATGTCTGTTTCAAGGTTGACAGATAAAGGTTTGGACGTCATGTTCACTGGTGAAAGAGGAGTAGTTTTGGATAATGATGAGCTGATCTTTAGAGTAAAGAAGGTTCGGGTATACGTTGTAAATACTGCGGATATAAGAAATAAAAATTTTAACATTGAACAGAAGAATGGATTAGCATGTAGAGCAGTCAACAACATGCAGCTATGGCATCGAAGATTTGGACATGTGAATAAAAGGGATTTGTTGAGAATTCCTTTTCTCAAAAATTTAAAAGAAGAACCAAATAAAGATGATGAGAAATGTGAAGTTTGCATTCAAGGAAAATTCAGTCGCCTAATAGGTAAAATTTCACCACCATCTATATTGGCGGATCATTATTTATTATGACTCTTATTGACGATTACTCTCATTATATCGTTGCCAAATGTTTGAAGACGAAGGATGAGGCGTTTCTTGAATTTGTTAGATTTCATTAGGAAGCGGAAAATCAACAGAAAAAGTTACTGACCATGCAAAGTGACAATGGTGGCGAGTACATATCAAATGTTTCCGAGAAGTACTTGCATGAAAATGCGGAATAAAAGATAGGAGAAGTGCACCAGGTTGTCCGCAGCAAAATGGTCTGGCAGAACGGCAGAACCGCGCGTTCTGGTAGAAATGGCAAGATGCATATGATGTTAGAATCCGGTGTACTCATGAATTTTTGGGCAGAAGCAATTATGACATCAGTTTTTATCAGAAATCGGTGCCCCTCATCTGCAATTGACCTTACGAAATCTGGCACAGTAAGAAATTAAAGTTAGATACAGCAAATTTAATTAAGATTTTTGGTTGCCAAGCATGGGCAAAGAAATCTAAATCAACGAAATTTGAATCAAAAGCTGAAACATGTGTGCTTATTGGATTCGGCGAAAATACGAAGGACGGTTATCGATTATGGAGTTTGAAGCGAAGAAAGGTAATCATCAGGAGAGATGTAATTTTTCAGGAAGAGATTTTTCCATTTAAACAACCTGTATTGAAAGTACCAAGTGAATGTCGAAACCAAACTCAGACATTTAAGATTAACAATTTTGACTGCAATTTCCTAAGCGAGTTAAACAAAAACGAAGGATTGTTTTCTGAAATCTCTACAGATAAAAATTATTCTATTGAAATTGTACCCGAAGGAGAGATGGTTGCTCAAAATCAAGACGTGTTAGATGGAGAGCTGGAAATTCAAAATCAAAAAGCTGTAATAGCAGAAATGATTCATAACCAAGGAGAAGAGCAAACTGAAATCGATAATACTGACGATAAGGACCTGTACAATTAAGAAAATCTAGTAGAGCACCAGTAACAAGAAAATGATGTAAATTGCCATGTTGTATGTTTGCTCTACGATTATGAAGAGAAGATTCCGTCCAGTTATGAGGAAGCTGTGAATGGCTCAAACGCACTTGCATGGGAGGATGCCATTATAATAACGAATTTCGGAATTTAAATTTGCAAGAAACCTGGAAAATTATAAAACGACAACCAGGTGCAAGGGTAATAGCCTGCAAGTGGGTGTTCACAATCAAAAACGGAGATGGAAACATTAAGTAAGTATAAAGCCCGACTTGTTGCACAAGGTTTTCGTCAAACTCACGGAGTAAACTATTTCGAAACTATGAGTCCTGTAGTGGAGCAGAAATCAATCAGACTTCTGACGTATCTAGCTGTACATCATGGATGGAGGTTGGATCATGTAGATATGTAGTCGGAGCGTACCTCAATAGCAGTTTGGATGAGGAAGTATTGATGGAAGTACCTGATGGATTAGAACTCGATAAAGGTACATTCGTTTGTAAACTTAAAAAAAGTCTGTACGGCCTTAAGCAATCAGGTAGAAACTGGTATAATCACGTAACATCCATTATGTTAAGTTTAGATTTTGCCAAATGTATCAGTGAACCTTGCATATTTTTTAAGAAAGACATTATAGTGGCCGTTTATGTTGACGATTTTTTGGTTTCGGGAATTGAAGAAGAAGTTTTAAAATTTAAAGAAATTATTGGAAAAATTATCAAACTTAAAGATTTAGGTCCCGTAAGATCATTTATATCAATACAGTTTGATCGACCTAGTAAGAATGTTATAACCATAAATCAGAGTCAGTACATAAAATCCATATTAAATGAGTACAATATGTCAGAATCTAAAGGCACTTCTTGTCCACTTCAAGTAGGAGCGCATTTTGAAGTGAAAGGCGAAGGAGAAATTTTTGACCGTGAATTGTATCAAAAGGCGATAGGTTCTCTTCTTTATATTAGCACTTGTACTCGGCCTGACATTGCAAATGCTGTATGTAAATTGAGTCAATGCAACCAGAGACCCACTGTAAGAAATTGGAGAGGTGTTCAAAATGTGTTAAAGTATTTAAAGAAAACAATAGGTTATAGATTAACTTATAAGAAAAATGGCGTTTTCTCATGTTATAGTGATTCAGACTGGGCTAGTGATAAAAATGACGCAAAATCAATAACTGGTTATGTTTTTAATTTTGGGAATGGAGCAGTTATTTGGAAAAGCCGAAAACAGAAATGCGTAGCCAGTTCATCAACTCATGCAGAGTATATATCGCCCTTTATGAGTCAATGTGTGAATTTCTGTGGCTACAAACTTTGTTACGTGAATTAAGTGAAGAAGATTTAATTTATGGAAGAGAAATTGTTTATTGTGATAATCAAGGTTCGATTGCAGAGAGAGAGAAGTAAGCATTTTGTTGTTAAATACAATTTTGTGAGAGAATGTATTAATAACAGAATGATCAAAGTAGAATATATACCTTCATCAGAAAACCTTGCTGACCTCTTCACGAAATCCCTGTCGGGGCCCAAAACAGAAATGTTTGCTAAGGCTATAGGTCTACTCTAAGAATCAAGATTTTTTTAAATATGAAATAAGGGGAGGTAATTTGTATTTTCTATTTAAAACTGTGTATTTCCTATTTTGAACTTAGAAGTAAGTTTTGATGTAGTATTTATATGAATTTATAAATATTTTTAATCGAGGGGAGGTGTTGAAGTACGATCATAAAATATTTTATAAATTATAAAGTGTGTAGATGTTAAAAAAATACCTATATGATGAATATTGAATGACATTTATGAACTTCTTTATTTTTCTATTATTTTGAAGCTCAAGACGTTTTATTAATGTTCTAACATTAATCTTTCAACAACATCAGCTCTATCTGCCATTGCAGAAGATTTCCAACCACCATCAAGGGTCATAAGATCATCCACATTTGCCAAAAGTGTCACCGGGAACCTCCTCGTAGAATGTCAAGTAACTAATTATCTCTTCTGGATAAAGAACCTTATGACACATCACTTGATAAATAAATATTTATTACAACGTAGCTATACTGATTATACTGCTATATATCGCTTAATTCGCTAAAATATATAGTTCATCATCGTTCCAAAATAGCAAAATTGTTGCTATTTATATATCTTCATATACTTTGATAATAATAAAAAAATTTACACCTCAAATAAGTAGAGATCAATGACGAAAAATCTTATCTGTAGGTCATAGATACAAGAAATTTTTGATTTCTTTATGAAAAGGAAGGTTTCAAAATAAACAAGCAAAAAATCATTAATGTCAATTACATTATTAAGTATCATACTGGTTATCTTTTAAACAATTGCCTTTCGCCAAAGTTTCAATGCACCAGACTTTGGATTGTAGTGGAATACTCAGCTCCAAAACTTTTCGCGCACCATTTCACAGTTTCTCATCCATGTCAAAAACAAGTTCAATAACATAAATGGTAAACAATACGCAGCAAAATCGTTTTGTATCCTCTGTATCCTTGCTATGAAGAAACCTTTGGACTAAACCAAGTGAAGAAAAACTGACAATACCTCAGATCTCTACCAAATCAATCGGTTTGTTTTCCATCATCCTTTAGCAGAAGTTGCGCCAGCCACGTGAATATTGTTTTTGACAGAGTTAAGTACTCAATTCTTCGTGAAATTTTTATTAAAATTGAAATTAATCTCAGAATGTAATTGCAATATCATATACACCTACAGCGAACAAAAAGGGAGCATTCATACACATTATCGACTAATAAATATAAAACAAACAACGTACGTAAATGATAAATACTAAAATAAATTACTTAAACCTCACAGGACTGATAAAATGATCCGTTAGCGTACTCCTCGTCTTTTGTCTGAATGTGCGTGATTAAATCAATAACGCGATGTGAATAACCAATTTCGTTATCGTACCACGCGACCAATTTGACAAAGTTATCTGATAGGTGTATTCCGGCTTCCGCGTCGAAAACTGCCGAATGTGTGTCGCCGTTAAAGTCCGACGAAACTAATTCCTCCTCGGTGTAGCCTAGGATGCCTCTAAGTGGGCCCTCGGACGCTTCCTTGACTTTGGCTTTGATTTCTTCGTATGTGGTCTCCTTCCTTAATCGTACGTTTAGGTCGACAATCGCGACGTTTGGTGTGGGAATTCGGAAGGCGAGGCCGTGCAGCTTTCCGGTGAGTGACGGAATTACCTTGCCGACCGCCGTTGCCGCAACCGTCGCCGCTGGGATGATGTTTTGCAATGATCCGCGGCCGTAACGCCATTTACTGCAGGCGGCGTCGACCGTTTTTTGGCAACTCGTAACGCCATGGATTGTTGTGGTCAAACCTTCGATTATTTCGAAATTATCGTGGATGACCTTTGCGAGTGGTGCTAGACAGTTTGTTGTGCAGGATGAGTTTGAGATTACCTAAAGATAATATGATTATTGATGCAACCAATGTTGATGAGTTGATATATTACCTTATGGCGAGGGTCGTACATATCAAGGTTGACGCCGACGACGTAAGTGGGAGCGTCTGGTGAGTATGCCGAAATGATTACCTTTTTGGCGCCACCTTCCAAATGCGCGGAAGCCTTCTCCACTGTGGTAAATGCTCCGGTGGCTTCGATGACATATTCAACTCCAACTGAAGCCCATGGTATAGCCTAAAATTCATTTGTGAGTGAGCGAACTGAAGAATGAAGGTAGGCAATTACTTTTGGATCGCGCTCTTGGAATAGAATAATCTTGTTGCCGTTGACGACAAGGCAACCGTCCTCTGTGGTAACGTCTCCTTTATAACGTCCATGGGTGGAGTCGTGTTTGAAAAGATAAACCATGTAATTGAGATCCACAAACGGGTCGTTTATGGCCAGCACCTGTGCGCCTTTTTGCATTGCGGCACGTAGCACCAAACGTCCAATTCGTCCAAAACCATTGATTCCAATTTTCGACATCTTTTTCGGTTTATCTGCAAGGAAAATATAGTTGAAGTACTATTTTATACTAACTTATCATTCACGATATGAAAGAATGATTAATTCTAGACGATTATGCATTTGAAAAAACTTACATGTTGCGAAAGATTTTTGAGTAGGTACAGATTGGAGATGCTCTAGAATTTTTGATGGGCTGAAGTTAAGGCATCATCTTTTATACAACGCCATCGCTAGGAAGGGTAATGTTAATGGGAAAACCCTTTCTCGCTATTGGCTTCTGTTCTATCATTTTAATTGCGCAGGCGTTATTTTCATCTTTTAAATTCCCAAATTGATTAATTCTCAAAATACCCACGCCGATATCGAGAATAAATAAACACATTAACCGATAGCTCTGGGGGAGCAAAAGCAAAACCCATCGTCAGGGGGATCCATCTTTTCAAAGTTCATGTTTATATCCTTTATCTTGCACATCGCAACATGTAATTAGCCCGGTTAAACGAAATGTTTGTAGACAAAACAGTCATCGAATTGTTGTTGTTATCATAAAAATGATTTAAAAAATGAAAAAAAAAACAAATTTACTAAATTGCACGGAGTGTTTATCGACAGGTCACTGATAACTCGTGGACTTTCCAACGAACCATAACTTTAACAAACATTCCAACTATTTATTTCGTCAAATGCAATTTTTCCTCGATAAGGAGACTTTTCGGATTCTGTTTTTGAGTGAGTTTGAGAGATAAAAATTAGTGTGTTTGTCACGTTTTGGAAATAGTCGCTTCTATCGAGAAAATCGCACGTCACTTTCGAAGAAACGACAAGTTAAAAACAAGTTTGGGTACCTACCGTTTTGATTGCCGACGTCTTCATGGCGATCTCCCTCCATTTTGTTGTAGTAGATTTTCCACAGGTGAAGCACAAGCTGCGACGATATTCCGAAAACGAAACTTGTTTCAAACGTCTAAACAAGAATCACACTTTTTTGTTACACATTATAAGCGATGATGTGTAAAGATACAAATTATCGAAATTCAAAAAATTCACCAGTGTAGGGGGAGGTAAATGCAAATTGGCAAAGTAAGAAAGGAAGTTCCACACTAGAACGACACCGTGCGTGTGACGCTTACAACTCTGTGATACCTCTTTCTAGTTGGTTTAGCGCATTGTGGCGTTATCTTTAAAATCCGTTTCGGCAAATTTGGTTAGCAATTTTGAAATAATGGACGTGCAAATTGTGGTGATTTAATTCGATTTTTGCTTCAGCCTAATTGAGAGCGTGTTCTGATAGTGTGAATGAAACGTGACTTTGTGCAGCAAAACACTTCAAAAAATCCGGTGACGTAGAGTGTGATTACAAATTTCATTCAATAATACGTCACTGAACTACGATTACAAAATATTCCAAAAATGCACGAATCTGTTTTTTTTGGTTACTTAAAATGTATTGTTTTTTCAATAAATTTGGTGCAACTATGCATTAAATTGCACTATTTTTTTGGAGGAATCAGATGGAAGAAGCACCCCGCTATGTATCCCCCACGTTTACCTAAAACATCATCAAGAGAGAACACAATGAAGATACTTTCAGTTACCAGAACACCTCCATGTCGAATAAAGGTAAATCGCAGTAGTAAGTACCTTTCTTGAGATGCAGTATGAAATTGGGTTCTTCTCCCCTATTTTGATCTCTGTATGCACGTAAGTATCTCACCTTTTGTAGGTATAAACTTCACTGGAAATACTAATGACGGTTTATAAATTTTGTGGCGTTTTGCAACGATAGCTTGATTATTCCAATGTGTGACACTTTTCCTATGTAGGTATCTATAGGTATGTATAATTAACTGTAGGAATATTTTCCCTTGCTCCTGAAATTTTCCTCCCGCCGGAATTATTTATGTCCGATCACGATGAGAAGTCGAGAAGGAGGCTATGGTTGGTCGAAATTAATTCCTTTCAATAAGACCTTTCATTCGAGTACCATGGAGGATAATACTAGCCCCCCCCCCACTCCCCAATTCGCCTCTTTTGATAAGGAGTTAGAAAGTAGGAGTAGTTGGTAGAAAACAGTTCCTTTTTTGAGACCTTTAATTGGAATAGGTACCATGAATGATACGATTAATTTCTACCCCCTTCCTCTACTCCCAGGCCAACTACTGTTCTCGGAAAGCTTTATGGCTCAATGGTAGAGCGTTGGGCTATAAATCCGGAGGTCGGGTGTTCGAACTTGGGTTGAGGTGAATTTTTCATCTGTGACAGAGATGGAAATTACCTTAGACCAGTTTCGAGCATTCTGCCGGCTAGAACAACTTAAGACTTTCTGCAGAAGCACCTCTAAAAAGCATTATGCGGGTCACTCTGTAATTGGGCGCAAGCCTGTTGAGGGCCCAGAACAAGAGAGGGATAATAAATAAATAAAATAAGAATTTAAAAAAAGCAGTCGCGCAGGAAAGTTATAGTTTGTCCAAACCAATGCATTTGGGTGAGATATGGGCGAGAACGTCTGGTCACCCCCCACCCCATTTTCAAAAATATTACTTGCCACCATTAAAGGCATGCGTAGCGTATGCAAACTCTGAGAGCAGTTGATTGTGGCATGTAAAGTTATACACATTCAAAAACAGCATCTCAGGAAATAATTCAGGGGGGGGAGGGCATTGAGACAGCGAAATTTGATGGCCGTCGGGCGCACCTTCAAGGTATAGGCTACATATTACAAAATATTCCAGGGGTCTATGACCATTCCCCTAAAAGTAGTCCAAAACTGCAGAAGTGGGTCCGGAAGGACGGACAAAACGCAAACAATGGCACATTTTTTTTAATTCTTAAAAAGTGCACTAAAAACCAAATCCGCCAAATTTCGGTTTTTCTGGCAAATTCTGTGCAAATAATCGGAATTTTCTGGTTTTCTTCTCTACTTTTAAGAGTTATATGGATATGTGAAAGATCCGACAATAACAAAGCAGTAGAAGACTTGAAAAAACTAAAAAACCGATGAATTTGACACTAAAAATCAAAAAAATACGAACAAATGCAACATTTTGAAAAATTTGAAGGAACTGGCGAATCGGACAATTCCGAAGACTTAAATCTGAACTAGTAACCTCTAAGGCGAGTTAACAACCATTTCCGTTTCCTCAAATAATGTTATTGGTTAGTCGCTGTAATACAAGAAGTTTCATGCAAATGAAGCGAAAAATCTAAAGAAATTAAAGAAGTTTAAAAAAATTGAAGAATTCTAAGAAGGTCTACAAGAACCCCCAAAACTTGAGGGGTCTGAAGAATTTGAAGCATCTGGAAAATTCGAATGAAAAAAAAACAATCCTGAGAGTCCGCCAAATCTGGAGAATTTGAAGAAAGTCGAGAATCTCAAGAATGTTGCGAATCGAATACCTAATGAACCTCGAAAATCCAAAAAACTCATCCAAAAAGATTGAATGAATCTGAAAAGACCGATGAAGAATCAGAAGAAACTAAAGGTTCAGAAAGGTATTGAAAAGGTTTGAAGAAACTATGAGATCATTAGCCTTTAACATTTGAAGAATCAAAAAGGGGAATTTGAAGGCTTTTATGAATCTTATGGATAGGAAGAATTGGGAATATTTCTAAGAATCTGAGGATATGAAAACATTTGAATAAATTGAAGAATCAGAGGAACATCAACTAAAAGATCTGAACAAGTTGAAAGATCTGAAACATCAAAACAAAAATAAATGAATAGGCAGAATGTAAAAGATCCGGCAAACGCCTAAGAAGCTAAAGAATTTAAAATTAAAGAATGAGAGTAAAGATCCGAAGAGTATGGAAACGAAACAATCTGAAAAAAAAACAGGAGAAGGGACCAAAGAAGAAAAAAAGTTGAAAAAATTAAAGAATCCGATCTAAAAATGAAGAATTGGAAACATCCAAAGAAGGGAACAATGTTTGAGAATCCGAGGAGGCTGCAGAAATTGAGGAATTCTTCGAAGAACCGAAATAACGTGAAAGAACCGAAGAAACAAAAGAATCTAAAGAACCAGGAGCAACTATAAACGTTCAGAAGATATTCAAAGGATCTGAAGAAGCTCAATAATTTACAAAATTCATCAAAATTTAAAAAAAACTGAAGAATGAGCAATTGATTTAAAGAAAATGTGAAGATTTAGAAGAAAATTTTGAAAGGTGCAAAGTATTCGAAGAAACTGAAGATTTCGAGTAGGTAATTTTAAAAAGATAAAAATTCGATGGACCTGAAGAATATGGTGAATCAGAATAAATTTTGAAAAACAGATCAATAGGAAAAATGTGAAAGCTGCGAAGGAACCAAAAACGGTGAATAATTCAAAGAAACCAAGGAATTCGAAGCGAATTTTAGGCATGTTATGAATGTAAGGAATTTGAAGAACGAGACGATTTAAGATCACAGCAACCTGAAGAATCTAAAAGAAGAATACCCTGAAGAATTTGGTGGGGGGGGGGGGGCAATGGCGTTTTCTTAAATTGTAAGTAAAAACAACAAATCTGATCTGTTCGAAGAATAAGAGTAATGAATATAATCCTAATAATTACTTTCCCAAAAGTTGATAAAACCCACTCAGGGAGCATCGTTCCAGGATCAATTAAGGAATTACGTCATTGCGTAGTCACTACAACTTTGACCTCATATTACTTGTTTTTCTAAAATCTATTCGATAAGATGCGGGTTGTGGAAATCGTTATTTTTCTATCAAAACCGCGATTGTTTAAGCTTTAAGCAATTTAACGGCTTCGGGTACATCTGAGTAAAATATACGGGCCGAGATTTTTTATCGTAGGTAAAATTATTGTAATTTAAATCTAACCAAAATGCTTGTGCGCAATTTTGGCAATCAGTTCCAAAATTAACGGTTTTCAAAATTTAGCAATCAAAAACCTGGCAAAACGTATTCTGGCCATCCCAAGCCCAACTATATACCTTATGGCGCAGAACTTACTGATGTTGAGTTCTTGAAGGCTTCGGCCAAGTTTCCCATTATCCACTTTTTAGCGCATTTTTTAAGAATAAAAAAAATGTGCTATTGTTTGCGTTTTGTCCGTCCGTCCGGTCCTATTTCTGCCGTTTCGAACTCCTTCTTGGTTCTAGAGTCCTGGAATTTTGTGCAGTAGGTAGCCTAAACCTTGAAGGTGTGCCAGACGGCCATCAAATTTCGCTGTCTAAAAGGGGGGCCCCCACGAATTATTTCCTGAGATGCTGTTTTTGAACTACTGCTCATCTTTATGTCCTCTTATCAAAATACGGGGTGGAGGGGGAGTGGAACTAGTTTTATTCTTCATGGTACTCTAATGAAAGGTCTCAACGAAAGGAGTTAATTTCTACCAACCATAGCCCTCCTCCTCGACCTCTTATCGTGATCGGGTATATTCCCTATATACCTCGCAAGAACGGATTGTCGGAAGAGGGTACTCACAAAGGGCGATCGAGATGTTTGGAAGAAATATATCCATTGGTGATGTCAAATCAAAAGCGGAATGAAATGTCAGAATATAGGGTACCCACAAAAAGAAAGTGATGGTCTTATAATTAAGTAAATTGTCTTCTCTTCTACTTCTGGCCAAAGCGGTGATTTTGATTCCATTTGTTGTGGTTGTAGATGAAAAAAATGTATAGTTATTTTATCATTTTTCTTCGGGGATTTTAATATGAAATCCGATCGACGAATTGAAGAACCGAAAAACAAAAAAGAAGTGGAAGGGCGAAGAAGCTGAAAAGAAGAAAGTTTAACTAAAAATCTCGTGCTAGGAGAAATAATCGAAAACAATGCCGTACAGCCAAATGGTGAAGATTTCAAATTACTGTGTACTAGCTGATGGTACCTACATGGGAAATATCTACCCTATTTCTACGGAAATCTCGATGATTGGTACCCCTTCATAAGACTATATGACGATACGGACAAAGAATGCAGATACAGCGACGTGTATCGTAACTCAGTGATACGAGGATTGTGAATAAGTTAGGAATTTCAGGAAGAAAGGTAACTTATAGATATGAAGGTATTGAAAAAGGAACGATAATGGTAGGCACAACCGAATCGCAAGAATTATCACTGTCAATTGGACGAAGTGCTGACAAATGGTTAATTTAGAAGAAAAACTACCATGAATAAGTTTCAGAAGAGGAAAATCGAAACGATGGGATTTCTGTAAATAGGATATTTAAAAAAGGTATCTTCTGATGAAATGAAGATAGGAAGAAACTTTGGAACGGTGAATCCGAAAAAATCGAAACTGGACGCCAATGTAAGAACAGTGTTGTGTGGGTGGCGAAATATAACCATTTTTTTAGGTTTCTGCGGAAGATTTTTTCCAAACAAAAAATAGAACAAGGCCGATCTATTTAAAGAACCGAAGTATAATCCGTATATGTAATGCGTTTCCCGAAAGTTGATAAAACAGTTCAAGGGGCGCCCCATCGACGATGAATTAAGAGCCTGGGGAATTACCTCCTTTTGCGCAATCTCTATAACTTTGATATCGTATTACCGGTTTGTCCAAAATATATACGTACACTATTGGATAAGAAGCTACTTGTAATAAATCCTCATTTTTCGAACAAAGCCGCAATTGTTTATAAGAACTTCCAGATATAATGTCATTAGTGAAACTTCGAAATCCGAATCAGAATCACTTTTTTTTGGGTAACGTTATTTTGGCATGCAAAGTGTTATTCTACTTTTGGGAAATTTGGGCGATCACTCCCAACGCATAGTTCATGGGAGACTTAACATTTTTGTCTCGCTTTTTGTTAATTAGAGTACCACTTGGCAAAATCGTCTTTGTTACTATTCATTTCGACTATGAAGACCATTATCAAAATCAGATAATCTACACTTTTCCCACACATTATATCGGTACATATAGGATTTGGAACTGTAGCGAGGGCAAAATTTTGTTGCTAAATTGACAAACATTTTTTATACGGGTTTTGGCCGAAAAATTGAGGCGTGTTACATCTTTGATCTCGAATTCCGGCAGCCAAATACTATCATACCAGTTAAACCAAACAAACATGGAAATCATTTTTAGATACTAATCCCAGTATAGAAAAAAACGGCAGGTCAGTTTAACGATAAATATTTGTTGTTTGCGTTTAATTTTAATAAGTCAATGTACAAAGTATCCAGCAGTGGTCCAAAGTACAATGCCATATCTTGGCAAAATACTATTTTTTATCCATATTTTCGAGCGGCGTAAATCAACAGGAAAAAATCGCCAAGTTATACAGGGTGGTCGCGCTTGGTGGACGTCCTGGATTTAAATTTTGTTGATGCATTCGTAAAAATGGACAGGTATATCGCTTCTTTGTGTAGAAAACATGATTAATTTTTCATTGCAGAAGTTCGGAAGTTCGATAAATCACGGTATATATAAATTATACAAGGTGTTAATGATTTGGACAACCTAGCATCAACAATAATTTTTGCAAGCAGAAAAATTGTATTTGATCTTAATTAGAGATAATTAATTTCGAAAGAGGCGAAAGAAAAATTAGACACCTACCTTCGTTCTTCAAATGCAGTAATCAATACTACACTGTGTCACCACAAATATGATGATAATCACGCACCTACAACTGTGTGTTGTTAATTATTCGTTGTGTAACAAATTTGCTTTTGAATTTTAATTCCGTTTTATTTCAAGGCGTCCGGACGCGCTATCGACCTGTTTCTATGTGTATTTATAGTGAAAAGCAGGGGCGGATCGACGATAAAAAGCGGATGTGGTACCTAATACCTAGCTTTCCATACTATTTTTAAAGACTATTCCCGCATATGATACTTATACCTAATCAAGTGTATCTATAAGAGTAATTAAATATTCAATGTTGCTGTTTGTTGTTGATGGTAGAAAAACTTGTGTAGCAAATTTTCTAGAGCAACATCAAGGCGTGATCAAATCGATTAATCACTGACGATAAGGAATGAGAGTGGATACGACGCATTCTTTCCATGAAATATGATATTCTGAAGCTTTTTGTTTGCTATATAACTCAATTTTGCTATGCTTAATATCAGTTCCAACATTGATACCAAAATGATAAACAGTGAAATTCGCGCTCGTGTTATAAATTTTGAATACAAGTAAGTGATAAATAATAATGAACTGTTATAAATCAATCTATTTAAGGACCTGTGTAAATCCTTCAACGTTATACTGGTACCACATTTTAGCCAATGAATTCACAATCTGAGCAAGAGCATACCGCAAAGTTGATACAAAAGTGTGGTACTTCGAGCTTTGATGTGGCCACCCGTGCGCGTGTGTCGGAGCGAGGGTCGAGGGTATACTCTATGGTGCGATGCTATGGTCTGAGCGATGGTCGACGCTCTGTTGTGTCCGTATACCCTACGCGTATACAGAAAAAGGTTCATTCTCCTTGAAAATATTTGTTTAATTTTTCTGTTATATTTAACAAACCAACAGCAATAATTTCTTTACAAGAAAGTAACATCAACATGTTTAGTAGGAGCAGGCATTTTCATTTGTAACTACTCGTTACACGACTTGCTATTGTAGGAGAATATTCATTTTCAGTATATTTTTCTTAATTTTTTTCATTTTTCCGAAAAGTTTTTCAAAGAGGAAAAAATCAACAGGATTTGTAACGGGTGATCGCTTTAGAATTTATAAAAAATGTATTTTTTGAATTTGTAGTTGTTCAACATAGGAAAATGTAGACATGTACCGCTTGATAGCGAACGTAAATGATAGTATATCTGGTGATAACCAGCGATATCATGAAGCGTATTGCGAAAAGCCAGCGTGGTTGATACGATCTCTTCGAACCTAAAAGTTTCGATCCGTGACAAAAATGCAGGTTTCCAATTCGTTAAAAAAGGTACGCCAGTCGAAATTATTTCGTTCAGAAAATAGGCCCCGTTTCACAGGTTCTAACGGGCGAGATTTAAATAGCAAGAGAAGTGAGTGAGAGATATTTCTAAGCTGGATTGCGCGAACGGTCACGTACCCTGTTTGTGCGTGAATTTTTCTATCGTTGAAAATTCGTTCAACGTTGAATTTCGCTAACCACCTACCATTTTAAGCGCACGGAAATTGAATTTTCAGTAAATTTAGAAAAGCAAGCGCGCACCATTTTGTTTGAGGTCAAAATTCCAGAACCAAATCGTGGACGTACCTATCCAAATAGTAGTGAAAAATTAGCTACATTTGGCATTCGGCAAAAAATTTAAAGACAATTAATCGGTAACCGCAATAAATCCTAGTTAATTAAATAATAAATAGGGCAACATAATATTAACACAGTGTAAAATCAGTATAATCACGATCTCGAGTATTACTTTCTCGAATTTGAAGCCAGTTTGCTCGGATTCGTGATAGGTATAGACATTTTTGTTTTGTGTCACGGACTCACCTTTACATACAGAAGCAATCTATTTCCATATTCAATTTTCCAAGGAGAAATAAGGTCATTTGTTACCAAAAGATAATAGTACCCACGTCAATAACTGTAAATTATCTTAAATTTTTGATTTGTATAAAGTAGTGGTCGATTATTTCTAAGAATTTCCATATTAATTTTGGTTTGATGTAATTTTGATATTCCTAAAGGAATTGACCCATGAAAATTATTGGCATGAATAAATTTATATTACATTTATAAATAGGAATCAAATCAAAGGAATTTGGTTATTTTGCTTGATTGATTAGAATTTTGTATTTAATTTCAGTGATACAATTCTTTTAGTTGGATTAAAATTCTGTTTAGTATTCAGAGAGCTGTGTATATTTTGGACATGAGAATGTACCATGTGGTAAAAAGGAATTTTAGATAAGAATCAAAGTTAGATCATGAGATGGGCATCAGATTTTGTGGATGTCTTCTAATGAAATCTAATCCAATCCAAGAATGTGTAAACAAAAATATAACTTCATCACCTTTGTTTTTATTAGTATACTCGTATTTAGGCCCGGTTGGACAATGGCCCGTATGAATAAAAGTAAGCAAATGCTTATACTTGCAAAATTCAAAGTAAATACTCGTAAATGCTCCTTCGCCCTGGGCGACTTAGCAGCGCTCTCAGCAGAAGGACAGGAAGCAGTGCAGCGCTGCTAAACCATGCTAAACAGACCAGTCTGAAGGGGCAGTTACGAGTATTTACTTTGAATTTTGCAAGTATAAGCATTTGCTTACTTTTATTCATACGGGCCAATGTCAGGTTAAACTTCAGTTTGGTTTAACTGGCAGATTTGAGAACTACGATTGGCCAACTTGTGAAATATTAGCCAATCAAATCCTTTAACCCACAATTCAACTATAAACTGAAGTTTAAACTGACATTATCCAACCGGACCGGGACTTTATCAACTAAAGTCATATGCGTATTTATTCGATTTTAATCAAACCAGAGCATGAAATTTTGAATTTCAGGTTTTAAGATGAGATAAAAGTCCAAACTTCCGCAAGGTAACGGGCATAAAAAATACTTTGATTACTGAGCTAGCCGTGGGTAAAGTAAAAATTAATTGTCATATTTAAGTTTTTGCCAGTACCGTAGAAGTTCAATTTTATTTTATGCAAGAGCCTTGTAAATGTACTAAGCCGCGAAAAGTATTTGGTAATAAAACGTGTGGCAACGACACCATAACAGGATTTTCTAAACCATTTTTGTGTATTGCTCAGCTAGAAATAGGAAAACAGATATTTCCAAAAGATTTTTATAAATGTTGGAATTACGTGTTTATGTTATACTGTGATATTCAGCACATAAAGTTGTATAACCCAAAAATGCCATCGCGTTTACCAAGAAAAAGTAATCAAGTTATTTCTTATCGTATTCAATTCGTTATTTTGAACGAGAGAGAGATAATGGTGGTCAACTTTTACCAGCCGCAGCAGTAAGAGGGGAGAGTGCTTACTTAAACCGTAAGCAATGTTGATGGTTTCGTTTTGCACATTGTGACAGTTAAGAAAGGTGAGTGCCGGTTACTTTAGTAATATAAAAATTCATATAATGTAAACAGTTTTATTTCACAGAGAGTTGCGGATGCATTAAATATGTTTTAGCATTAGCCTGCGAACAGTGGTTTCTACTTCACACATTTTTTAATTTGGTGATCCTCTTCTAAGTATCTGGAAACGCACTGTGGAGCAGAGAAGAAAAGTTGGACCGAGAACATGTACCCCACTAGTAATTAATTTGAAAGATGATGCAGATGAAAATGATATTTTTGTAACTTTAGTATATGGCAATATAACGTTTAATATAACCTGCACGTTAAATTTAACGTTAGTGTCAAAAAACGTTACATGAACGTGATGTATGATGTGTTGCCTATTATGACGCTGATAATTTCATACAAAAAACAAAGATGGTTGTCAGCACTGTTTAACACCATGACGTTCTCGAATTTGTCAACGGCGTTGGCAACAGTGACTGTCGATGGGGTTCATATTTGGGTGTACCATTTTTTCAGATTTTACCCGATAAATTAAGCTGTCGCCGAAAATACGAGCAAACATTAAAGAAGGATGTACGTGCATGATGTAATTGTGAAATTAGTGCGTTCAGTTTATTAATTACGATGTCATCAACAAGAAGGTGTGTACCCCTTCCATGATTAACCGATATTTAAAGAGTTGTTGGCCTTTTTAGTGACATTTCCTCATTATAATTTATTTATATAGAGTAACAATTTCCAAATTGCGAAAAGTGCAGTAAATTTCACTTACTCGCCCCCATTTAAATGGCTTCTAATTAAGTTCGCTAAAAATTTGTGAAAGTTCCAATGGAAAGTCCCTGGTTTTTTGCAGGATAAATTGTCACATTTCCTTTAACTTCCTTATTAGTCATTGCTTCCTCTTTATCTACCCCATGTTTGTTTTATTGATAATTTCACTAACCTGTAATTGCAGATAGGACAAGTGCTGCACTAGAACCTAAATAAGATGCCTCTACCTAAACGAGGAATTGAACCTGTGCACGTATCAAGGGGAACTTTTCCAGATGATTTCCCACTACCTTCGGAATTGGAAGCTGTGACCAACGGAACGTTAGCAAATACTGTACGTCAATTATCTTCGTTATCTCGACATGCCGAGGACATTTTTGGAGAATTGGCTCGTGATGCTCAGCAGTTATACGATAGGTCGAATTCTCTACAAGCTAGGATAGACAGATTAGCAATAAAAGTAACACAATTGGACAGTACGGGGGAGGAAGTGTCTTTACAAGATATTCACATGCGAAAAGCGTTCAAAAGTGCCGTTGTTTTCGATCAGCAAATATTTTCGAGGTCCACCATGCCCACTGCGATGTTAGAGACGTATCAATCGTGCGACAGACCTCCTCCGTTAGATAAATTGAATTGTTATCGAGACGACGGTAAGGATGGGTTGAAATTCTATACAGATCCCAACTATTTCTTCGAACTGTGGCGACAAGAAATGTTGAAAGATACCGAACGAATGATGCACGATAAGGGTAAAAAGCCTCATCGGCCTAGGAACGAAGGCGGGCAAGGTGGACGGCACAAGAAACGTGTCCGACAACCCCACAATACCCGAGAACGACAGCGCCAAATTGCAGTGGGTCACGGAGAGTACATCATGCCTCAGGCAATACCGTATAATGCTCCACCGCAACAATACGACGATAATTTAATAATGGATAGACGCCCTCCACGGCCCAATTCCATAGAATTGCGTCGGTCATATCAGCAGGAGTTACCAGATGGCATGTATGAAGAAAATCCCTACCAACCCGACATCTACAATACTCAAAATATGCAAAATCCCGAACAGTACTATCAGACAAGTACACCTACACGTGGCGGAAAAATTAGGCCTAGTCAACCTCCACCAGCACCCCCCAGCAACACGTCCACCCCAACAGCAAATACCCCAACACGAGGCCGAAGCATGTCCGCTGGACGGGATGCGCTACCACCACCGCCTCCGCCTCCAGAAACTGCTGTGTCGCCACCTAACGGAATTGCGCAGCACATCATATCCCGCCAGCAAAGCAACTCACGATCCAATAGTCCTCATTCGCACCAAATTACTCCGGAACCATCCCAAGATCTTCCCCCACCGCCTCCAATACCCAAACAAGCCTCTCCCCCCAAACAGGCCACTCCAGTTCAAGCACCACCACCGCCACCTCCACCCCCAATGCCGCTAATAACAAATGGTCCGCTAAGCCCTCCGCTAATGAATGGCGATCTCTCGAAAATAATGAGCTCGTCGCCTCCCAAACTGACACCGATCAAAGATCGTCCCATCTCCAAGCAAGCGCCGCCGCCGATGATCGATCCGAGAAACGATCTGCTAAAAGCGATTCGCGACGGCATCAAGCTACGCAAAGTGGAGAAGATCGAGCAAAAGGAGGTCGAACGAGGGAATGGCCTCCACGACGTCGCCAGCATTTTAGCTCGGCGAGTCGCGGTCGAGTTCAGTGATTCAGATTCGGCGAGCGAGTCCGAATGTGATAGTGAGGGATGGGGCGAGAACGAGACGTCGGCGTGACATCAGCGTAAGGCTAGCTCGGCTAGCCAAATTTATTAACAACGAAATGCTTAAGATCGAGTTTATTTATTTATTTTACCGCTGGATCTTATTCCAGAAAAAACCAAAAACACTCCCCCAAGTATATGTAAACACACAACTTTTCCAAAAAAAAATGAGTATTAGAAGAAGTGTAATCTCGTTATGTTTGTAGCGCATTTATACTTTTTTAGCAATTTGTATGTCTGTACGGCTTTTGACGATTCCCCATTTAGTAATAAAGGTCGCAGTGGTACGTGTGCATCTTTTAAAGTGAGAGCAAATCAGGAGCTTTGCAGAGAGGATGTATTTGTACAAGGAATTGATTAGGTAGATTTTTACGATCGAGTATAGGAACAATAAGCGCGTTTTAAATAATTGCCCCAACTGAGTCCCGATGGGTCTAATGTATAGATGTATCAAATATATTTAATATTATGCTGTAGTGTACCTTATATTATATTGACTAAATAAATCATTGCTATCCACAACCTGGAACTAACTTGCAAAAGGTAAACTATGGCCAAGATAGATCTTGCATTGCTCCAAGACAATCCTGCAAAAGGTTATATTGTCCTCCAAACCTTACACACTCTTCTGTGTGTCAGAATTCAACCTGCTCTCAAACTGATATAAGGATGGAAAGAGGGCCAGGAACTTTTCGTCAAAGATGTCGCGCATATATATACTAGGAAAAGAAAACTCCTTGGAAGCAGAAGCGTCTTGGAACGCCTAGACAGGGCTTTGACATTTAATTCATTTAGATAAATACCATCATTACTAGTGCTGGGCGATAAATGAAATTTTTATCGATAAATCTGTTTAGTTCTAAAGGAGAACTTTATATAATTATCGATAACTTTCGATAATAATCGACAATTATCAATAATGTTTGATAATTATAACTTTATAATTATTAACTTTTGATAATAACCAATAATGATTGTTTTAGCTGTCGATAATAATCGAGATAATAATCGATTATTATTGACACATCGAAAATTGTCCATCTCTGATAATTATCGATTAATAGATAAGTAGCGATAATTATAAAGAGAAAACTATATACTGGATACTTTTTCATAAGTCTTATCGATACAAATATTTTCTCAAGGGGTAGGTATCACTCGCCAACCTTTTGTGGTATTGGTATTGCGAGAGATAATTTAAATAAAAACAGGATCTTTTGAAAAATATTAAAGTAACTGTAGGTAGGTATGCTGAAGTTTTCTGAAATCAAAGGTGATCAAGTGGACGATAATTAATCCTCAAAAATCAGTAGAGAAGTAGGTTGTGAATTGTGATCATGGTAACTTCACAATGCTCTTACTTGATCGCTTTTGTTTCTAGTAAACTGGTATAAACATTGAAAATGGACTTCTCAAGTTTATGTCGTTAATTATCCTCGTAATTATCTATCTTCTTAGTTTAGTTGTGAGATTAATCGGTATAGATTATCGCTAAGTATAGATTTACCGACAAGTCCTTTAAAATTTTCGATAAATTATCGGATAGTCTACTATTTTTTTTTAATTTATCCATTATCTATTAATCGTTATTTGCAAACCACTACTCTTAAATGACTAATTATCGATAACCGAGAATTATCGATTAATCGATAAATGTTGTTTAATTTATCGGCCGTCAATTAATTGATAATTATCGATAAGTTACGTCGATTAATCGATAAGTTATCGATTAATCGTTTTTTTTTTGCACAGTACATATGAGGTCTAAGTGCGGTTACTAACGTGCCGAAACAAAGGCCAGGCGAAATTAAACAGTGGACAATGGTTAGCCTGTTTATGTATAATGGAACCATTCCGAACTTGGCAGCCGCGACCCAGGAGCCCCACCGACGAGGTCGCGGGGCAATGTTTGTGTATCTCACAAAAGTGCCATATAACTGCTGTCTAAAGAATGTCGAAATTGGAGTTGTTTGGGTCCAGTCGCCTGATGTAAATACGGGCCTTAAATTGTTTTTTCTATTCATTCAATTAATCTGGTGGAGTTCTTTACGGATAAACACAAAACGATTATTGCATATTGCTTGTATCCAATGTTATTTGTTTATATTTGATTCGTTGTAAAAACATTATTTCATATTTGTTTATCAATAGACTCCGCCTCCGCGTAATCTCGACCTCCACCTTCTTGGGACACGCCACCAACACATGCCCGGATTCGCCACCCCGCATACACCTCTCCTTACGCTCCATTAGAGAAGTCCTTGGACAAGTGGCTCGCTATTTGCTGATAATATTTGTCCCTCTTCTTCTGGGCCCTCTCAACAGGCTTGCGCCCAATTACAGAGTGGCTCGCATAATGCTTTTTAAAGGTGTCCCTTCAGAAGGTGTTATAACATCATGTCAGCGCCGGGCCCCCGCACCACTATACCTATGTTGACTGGTGCTTCTTCATCGGCCTGTCTTTTCTGCACCCTTGCTGGCTGGCTACTGGCTCTAATATCTTGCCGTGGTACACCTCCAATTCCGCCAGGAAATTGTTCGTTCTGGAAGAAGAAAAGTTAAAAAAGGACTGGACTGCAGGAAGAATAAACCTTGTTATTATACATGTGGTATTATAGGTTAACTGTACACAGCTCGAACCGAATCACCCCAAGAGTTTGCCAATTATCGTGTTCACGGGCGCACAAACGGATAGACGGACACCATTACTCTCCTATAATAAAGATGCCGGCAAAAATGGTGCGTTAAGTCCTCTTCCTTGCGCCTTCTCCTTTCCAGACCAGTTGGACCACTTCGTCTAGCATGTCCAGTCTGATGGTGACAGATCGGGATCAAAACTATTAGGTGCCACGCTACACTAGAGAAAGGTAATCCTACTCCTCTCGCCTGCTTCGACCCCAACACAAGACCTACTTTTGCCGCCGCCTGCGAATTGTGGTTTGGGGTAAGTGCCAGATCTTCCAGTACTAGAGATGCAATTTTTAGTCACCATCCTGCCTTGGAGAAGGCGTCAGACGCTCAACCATTTCCATTGTTAGGATATCATCATTAGACATTATCTCCTTAATGAAATACCTGTCCCTCCAAACTCGTCCTTGGAATAAGCTTCCTATTGAATGACGGCTTCATGCGCACAAGACCTTTTATCGCCAGAACGCCGAAAGGGTTAACGTCACGCCGTATCAGATAACTAAGACGTCTGGCTGTATTCCACTTCTGACGAACTTTGAGCTCGCGCACAGTCGATGGGCTTTAGAAATGAAATAGCAATTAGTGAAATAATAACTGGAGTTTTATTTTGAAAACAATATATGAATAAATCACAATGTTTGTGATTTTGTAGTTAATTAACCAGTTCGGTCGGCGGAAGACCACGAAACGGCTAAACGGACGGACTCGAGCGCCACCAAGCGAAGAGCTTGCGCTTGGTCCAGGTTGGCGGTAGCCACGGACTAGTGGGGTCCGTCTCGTATAGCCTCTGGGGTAAACTCAAGCGGAAAAACGGTAGCTCCAGGAATTCTACGGGTTCAAGTTGACGGTGAAAAATGCAGAAGCAAAAAAGATCTAACTTATACGGCACGCAAAAATAACAAAAGATTAAGCTACGGTGGGGTTCCGCAAAAATTTACTCAATAAATTAAGTTACTTACAGCAAGAATCAACAACGGCAAGCAAAAGATCTGACGGAAAATGGCGGTACCGGTACTTACTAGTAACGGTAAAAAATGCGAAAGATACTTACGAC
Organism: Photinus pyralis; assembly: GCF_008802855.1. Classification (NCBI taxonomy): domain Eukaryota; kingdom Metazoa; phylum Arthropoda; class Insecta; order Coleoptera; family Lampyridae; genus Photinus; species Photinus pyralis. The sequence goes on from NW_022170819.1 coordinate 13,822,349, forward strand.
AATTACAAACTGCAAAAGTTCTTACGGAAAGAAAATGGCACCCACAAAATCCAGCGTTTACTTTATAAAGAAATCCGAATTTTAGGGAAGTGGAATAGGGAATTTCCAGCTCCTCGCTGTATTCGTCAGAGCGGTGCAATTCATTTCCCGTCTTTTAAGCGCGTTCATTTTGATATACCTAACTCTGGACGCCGTCTGTCGGTTTTTCTACGACTCATTAAAACGTAATTCATTATCCATGCTTACGCAATTAAGCGCATTCAAACAGCAATACTCATTAATCGAATCAACGCCTAATCTTAATTGGAATTTTCCGGTGCAACAACGTTGTCTTTTTCTTGACCCAGGCACAGCTGCGAGACTGATACCGAATAAACAACTCGTTTCTATCCTGGTTTTCGCTTATTATGAGAGTCTAAAATGCTTAATTATTAATTAACGGCGCTGAGATATCAAAATATTAATTATCTCTCTTCTTCTCTGGCACAAGAGCGTTCGAAGGCTGTAAGAATAATTTAAATATTCCTACCGGAACGGTCGGAAAACTCATAAATTCATAACAAAACTTACGTACTTACTTATAGCGGCGGTAAAATAAAGTTAGGTAAACTCACACGTCAAGCAAAACTAAATTCAGGAGCTCGGTAAAGGTGCGTATACACATGCGAGCCGAACCGTTTGCGAACTGCTCAAAAACTGTTCTTTGAAATTATTTTTACAACAAACTTCTAGCGATCCATGGAAAAGCCGAACCAGTCGCAAACCAACAGCAGTCATCGGTCTGTGTACCAGTTAAACATGTCGCGAGACAGGAAACGGTTCGCCACGAGCTGCTCAGGAACGGTTCGCGAGCGTTTACAAATCCCGTCCTAGTCTAACGAGCCAGTTGTTGGCGAGCGGTTCGGGACGCCGACGCGACAAATTTGATACTGGGTGTTCAACAAAGCTTGATGACTTCACAAATATACAGTGTGGTCATAACTTCGGAGTGAACGTGTGCTTCGTTACTTATTAAAAAATACTTAAGTTACAAAATAAAAAGTATTTAGTAATAAGTTAAATGAATCCTGACTCCAAACAGAAACTTAATGTACGCTTTTTATAAAAAGACAGAAACACCAAGACACAGCCAATGATCGCTTCGTTTCCATACCCCTCACTGCCTCTGGTCTCGCCGTCGCCCATTCCATTCTGTTTTCCGGCGTAATATTATCATGTGAAAAGATCAAAAACTATTTCTTAATAAAACCTTTTAATTACACTTTTACAGATTTTAATGCACATGTGGCAGGCAGCAGCCCGCATTGACACCATTCTCAATTGATGTAAGTACAACGAATAAATGAAGGAAAAGAAAATAAAACAGTTTTTAGCATTTTTACTATGTTCATTATTATAGTCGTTCTTAAATATTATATGAGTAGGAGATTCTCTTCCTTAAAACTTTGTTAAATAATTCCTTTCTACAAATGCAATATGCAATTTTACTAAAACACTGAATAAAGTGTACAAATATAAGACAACACATTTTACAAGCAGTCTCATATGGGGTGATTAATGAGATACGGACATAAAAATTTGGCACACTACGATTTGTGACTAAAACGTAATGGTCATAATGAAATTAACGATGTCGTTTACAGATTAAAATGACAAAATTACAACAATTTTTACTAGCGATACACAGTATCAACTTATAATGACAAAAGGGACGTTCATCATATAAAAACCACCAAATCCTTAATAGTAAGTAGCAGTTCCTTCTTCAATATGAAGTTTTAGTCGCTAAATTACCTATTCATTCGCTTGGAAAATCCTCTGATGGAGATACTTAAAATCTATTTAAGTAAATGGAAGATTCCCATCGAAATCGTAGACACAAACACTCCACTAAACTATACATATGAAAAAGCGATACACATAAGCAACAATTAGTAACAATAAAAAACAACAGAGATTATATAACACTTAAATTAAAAGCAACCTACTTAGCTGGAAACATAGCTAAAATAGCGGCACATATTTTTTGGGGATTCGTTTCGTCCGGATATAGCTGCATGGCTTGCGTTACCTGCTCCTCGGGAAAAATCGCCGACAAGTGGTAGTGCAGTTTGCGTCTGGCGTCCTCTTGGACGGAGGCGCTCTGCGGCCAGTGAGCCGGGTAAACGTTTAGCTGTGGATCGGAGCAGCTCGAGATACGTTGCATCTGTCGATGCTGTACGTGAGTATTGGGAGGCCACGGCCGATATGAGTCGGGGGCGGAAGCTATGCGTTGCACGTGCTGGTGCAGCTCCCAATTGGGATGGTTGGGTGTAAGGAAAGACTGTTGGATTTGTGGCTGAATCGGTGATACGAATCGCATGCGGACGAGGCGCGGGTCGTTCGACGGGTTTAGGGTGAGCTGGCGTTGGAGCTTCTTGTGTAGGTTTTCGGCGGGAGGTGGGATGGGAGGGTAAGTGGCGCCGACGTTATCCACGCTACGGCTTTTCGCGACGACCGTGTGCTGAACTTCTTTGGGTGGCGGGACGTTGGAGCGCGTTCTGCCGAGCGGCGTCTTGCGAATTTCGCCCTCGCGCGCCTGTAGATGGCGTTGTGCATATTCGGATAGTCTTTCTGTTACACTCTTGTGAGGGAGAGGTCCTCGTTCCGGATGGTGATATTTGCACTTATTACCGTAAGTGCACTTCTTTGCGTACGGACATGGAGGGGGCGGATCGCCCTTTCTCGGTTGGCACCTTAGGAAATTGTCAAGCGTGGGGCCTGATCGTCCCAAAGGATCATCGGGCGGCATGAAGCGATCGTTCACAAATGAGTACATCAAAATGCGTTCCTCCACCACTTTGCGATATTCATTGTTTTCTTGGGCCAAGTCGCGATAATTATCATTACTAACGACAATGCCGTCGACGTCCGAAGCGAGTTTGAGTATGTACCTGTCGTCGTAACACACCATGCGTTTTCCGCCGACTAATCGGGACGGTGTAAAGACAAGCACCCTATCTTTTTCTAGTTCGGCCAAGATCTCTTGGTCACGAATGGGATTGTCGGGTCTGGGAGCTTCCTTTCTCCATTTCGGTACGAAGACCGTTATATCCTTATGTCCTCTCGTTTTAAACCAATCCACGCATATTTTAATACCGCGACAGGAGAAGATTTCCTTGTTTCCATGGCTAAAAGTAGGCGATTAGGAGGGAACACAACGCGAAGGCGGAAGGATTACCTCATGGCCAAATTACTGCCGTCTATCACTATGGGTCTGAGTACGTGACTAACGAGACAGTCGGTTTGATACTCGATACCGTCTAGTTGATTTTCTACCGGGCTGCTATCACAAGATGACGTTCCACGTTGTGCGTCTAACTTAATTAATTCTTCTAAAAGTTCATTTTGTGCAGGTGAGCGACCTAACTTTTGCAACGCTGCCTGTACTAATTTCTCCGTGTATCCCAATTTGAGCGCAAACTCCACTCTGCAAAGTAAAAAAATCGAATGTGCTTTAAGCAAGTTGAAAACAATTGAATTAATTTTTTTTCTACAACCGATCACCCGATATTTTCAAAATGAAATTACCTAGCAGTATATCCAGGCGAGATGTCGGGAAGAGTCTGAACGTACTCCGCGTACTCGGCGGCAAGAGTATCGCTAGTCGTTCGCGAAACATCGTTGTGTCTCGACGGAAGATCGGCCTCGTAGTCTGAATCGTAACTTGAATCCTCTCCCGCCACCGCGCCCGCACATCCCTCGCGACATATTTCATCTACATATTTCTGAAACGAAAAAAAAACCGCTCGAGTATTGGGCTAGAAAAAGGTCCAATATTATATGTCGTACAAAAACCTTTACTTCTCAGTTGTAAGGTCTCTCTGAATTTTTTGAATATTCAAATATTTTTTCCGTTTTCGGTGCCTAAGCCTAAGCCGGAAGATTTGGAATTGTGAAGTTTTTGTTTTTCAACTTTTTCACGTGACCTTAGGACACAGTTTGGGACACATTCAATACATGACGGTTTATACAAAATACGTACGCGGCTCCCTTGAACGCATCATACTTCAACGAAAGAATGCGTCGCTTTCACTTTTTATCGCCTTTTGTTGACTTGCTGGCGCCCCGATGCCTGATACTCGCTGTAGCACAATACAGTACAGCTACCAGTTTAAGTGGAACAATTCGCCGAGAGTGACTCTTCCAGGGGCGAACGCGAAGTGTATTAATAATGCAACATTGCCATTTGTCATTGATATTGCAAGATTCGGCCCAGAAAATTTGCCCCGGTTCCTCCAAGAAATCAATTACTTATTTATTTATAGTTTGGTTAATGTTGCGCCTTGGTTGACACAATCAAATGCCAAATATTATTAATAATAAGCGAGATAATAAGTTAATAATATATATTCCTCAACTGTTTTTCATAAAGCTTAGTAAATTTACAAACAACTAAAATGAATAAGCAAACAGGCAAGTCATATAAGGCGCAAAAGAAAAAAACTCGAGTATCTACGTAATATGTAAATAAGTTGCTAGGTTTAGATCGGGGTAATATAGTAACTGAACTTACGTGAACCAAAAAAGAAAATACTGATCTAGTGAATATTTAAGTACCTATGGTATAAGTTGTGAAGTTAGCCATTTTGGGAGGAATAGAGTGGGCCTTGCATATCATAGAATATTTACAGGTTGTAGACATTTTGAGGTTGATTTTCCATGCGTGTTACGTGTAGTGAATAACTTTTAAACCGTGTTGGACATTAAGTTTGTTCTTGCTGCGTATTTCAGTTTAAGAGAGCATTGTTGTTTTTTATAGGATCCAGATGCTGGGGCAACACGGCGAGCACTTAGTTCATATTCAGTCGTTTTAATTATGGGTATTTGGTGCGAAGTCTAGAATTTCTATTTAAGGAAAAAATATTGTTGCTGCGTCTTTTTTTTTTGGGCACCCTGTATACCTACATTTTCTGTCAAGATATGCGCAATCCAAAGACCCAATCGACGGGTCCGAGCCTATTGCCTAACATGCATCCATTTCCCATTTAGTTAATTTAATTTACTAGTTATCAAATGACAACCCTGTATGCGACCTAAGCGTGTACCTCTTCCCGAACTCTCATTTTAATTAATGTAGTCACCTGCGGGATCTAAATTGTAACGTCATTTATGGCCGTTTGCACCGACAAATTTAAGCGGAGCTTAGCTTAAGCGTTGCTTAAAATCCATGGCAACGATTATGGAGACAATGGTTGTCATGGATTTTAAGCTAAGCTCCGCTTAAATTTGTCGGTGCAAACGGCCATTTATTTATTTACAATCAACTAACAATAAATTTTTAAAGTGGATTAATTTATACAGAGTGAGCAACAAAGATTGAAGCGTGCCGCTTCAGCTAAATTGGCAATGTGCCGCTCATAGCATATGCTGATTTGATACAAGATACGAAATACGAATAGACGCACGTCACTGTGACAGCGCAGAACGTCATTTTCGTATACAACTCCATACAAAGAAGGTAGTTTTGATATTAATAGGAACAAGCGGTGATGACGCACGCTTCAATCATTGTTGCTCACACTGTATAATAGCTTAGTCCTTCACTTCGCATCGATGTTAAAACTGAGTGCAGCACAATTCGATTTTGCAAACGCCGGTCTTTTTCGAAAGTTATCGAACGCTCTCGAATATTCTAAAACAAACACGTCATATTTCTCGGAAAGAATGCGTCACATCCGCAATAGAGCAAAATTTACACAAAAAGTAAGGTAGCTATGAAACAAAAGCATTAATGGCAAACAAAATTTGTACCTAAATTATTAGTTAATAGTTTCTAATTGCATTGTAGCAAAAAAAGTTTTTTTAACGTAAAAGAACAATGTTTTACCACAAAAACACGCTAACTGAATATCGAAAATATAAAATTTCATTGGTTCTGCAAGATAGTTAGCGGCCTAGAACTTACTCGTATAAGATATATTGAAAGCCCTCCGCCTCGATGCATTTTAGCGCTAGTCCTTCGCAATTTTGTATTGCACGAATTCATTAATCAACAAATACGTCAAGACAAACTGACATGAATGCAGTTGTCCAATTTAGAAAAATGCGAGGAAAAATGAAGCCTGTGGCTCATTGAAAAAAATGAATTTATATTACACGAGATATTACATTCTTTCATAAAACAGTACTATTTTTAAACGTAACGGAATGTTCCTCAATGTGAAAAAAATATATAGCTGACGTCTATAAATAGAATAATTAAAATTATCTACAAGATAAAAAGCATTCATTTTTATTATCTCGTTGATAAAAATAATTCATATTTGATAAAATAATTATTTTTATCATAATGATAATTTTAAATCATTTTTTTATCTTGTTGAAATTTGCGAAATTTAAATTATCAACAAGATCAATTTAATTCTTCCGCCATTTACGATTATCTTAGATAATTTTAAATGGCCATCTTTGCAAGTCATAGCGAGATGGAAATACGCTGTTTTATAGGGAAAAAGAAAGGCAGCGCACGGCGCCATTTAATTTTATCTCACATAATATTAAATGGCTGAAATAGCCATTTACTATAAAATAATTTTAAATGGCGGAATGGAATTAAAATTATCAACAAGATAAAAATAATTATTTTTTCATTATCAACAAGAAAAAAAAATGATTTGAAAGTATCATTTAGATCAAATTAATTATTTAATTGGATAATAGAAATTCGGGCAAAACTTTAAGATTATAGTATTGTTGCACATTAAATGTTAAAACAGCGTTCCATACATTAGCCTTGACATTAGCACATTAGGTACAACGAGATGTACAATGAAATTATGGTGTTCGTTAATTTTTACATATCATTGTAGTTTAAGACCGTTGAAGCGGAGAAAGAATTATGATGATATTGTTTCTAGAAAAATAATTATGATGTTGTACAGATAGAAAAACACGGATTTACTATCATCGTTTTATCTTCAAAAACTTTAAACCTCGCTTTAAACCTTAAAATCTTCGAGAACGTCTCATGATTTTTTTCTAGACTCTTTCCGTTTGCTATATAAGCAAATTGAAGCGTGTTTTATGCAAGTGCCAACATCGATGCCGAAGAGATTATTATTGAAGTTCGCGCTCGTATGTGATAAATTTACCTGCTATAAATTCATTAATAATTAATTGTCAATAAATAAATGCCGTAGATAATTAAATTTACATTACAGTACAAAGGTCTAAACTATACTTCAGGACCACAGTTAACAAGAATAAGTTGCGTCTGTATGATTATAACGCGAGCCATAATGCCAAAAAAGAAGTATAAAACATTTACATTTAGTGATATCTTCAGAGAACATCTCGGAGAACATAATGTTCTGGTTTGTTAATTGCGAGGTTAATTGTTTAAAACCGAGTTTAAAACCTTTTTGGTCTCTTGTAATTTTTTCGTATTTGCGACCGTTATCAATTCACGGTAGTTATAGCTAAATGAAAGTAAAACTTTTCCAATGGTCCAGTCGCATCCGGCTTTATTTGGATAATCGATTGTGTTTATTAGTTTTAACACTCGTTTTGACAGTTCGCATTTGAATTTGTATCTTGCATATGTTCATAAATGAACTGTATAATTATCACACCCTGTAGATCGGTAACGAAGTGTTTGCGGAGCTATGTAGGTACTATATGTTTTTATTGAATGATTTGACTCGTTCTGTCCAGTGTCAAATGTTAGTTGTCGCAAGAAAGAACTATTATTATTATTGAGAAAAAGTGTTACCTATTTGTTTTTAATAATCTTCCCAAATAAAGCCACAAGAAAACAAAGCGAGACAAAAAGAAAAAATCAGCGAAGTTCGTTTTTTTTCGGTTATCTTCGAAAATATTCGGAATTTCTTCATTTTATAAGTCCTTAGGGTTAGATTCGGCCCCAAAACGGGCTCCATTTAACCTTAGCATTTAACCGTTTTCCCAACGAAATCAACGACCTGTAACGTAACCAGAAAGAACATTTTTAATTCTGAGAGAAGTCGGTATTGAGTTAACAGCGATCTCTATTGCATTTTAGTATGATTGGTCCCAACAAAATAAATTGAATAGAATTCCCTGACTGCGAAGTTCTTGGTACTCGTGTCGATAACATGAATGGATATTCCGAATCGGTCGACGATTTCCAGAGACATATCAGGTAACCCATGGATTTCCAAGAATGTCCAAATATATCTGTGTATTTTACACCCCGGGAAATACGCAAGTAAGCAAAATAATTAAATATTTTGCTTCACCGGTAACAGTAGTATTAGTAAAATGTTTCTTTGTCAGGCTAACTTCACCATCATAGACTTAACTTTGAGGAGATTTCGTTGATCGCAGAGGTGATTTCTGCAAATGATGAATACCTAATTCACACCCGATAAAAAGTCATTCTTGGAAGAGCATTTTTTTCCTTATGTAAAATAAACTATCATCTCATTTTAATGTGTACTTTGCGCGTTTCTTCAAGGTTCAATTATTATAGTAAGCATAAAACCGAGCATAAAACATATATTCCACTAAAAAATGTGTCACTCAAATTATCTCCTTTATACTCAAATTAGCAGCTGCCTCAATTGTATTTTAATTGTGTAGATGAAAAGGGCGCTAATTTTGACCAATTAGGAGACGTTTATTAAAAACAAGGAAACAAATCTTACAACGCCTACTTGTAGAAAGGCGATAAATAGGTAACGGAAACTAATACGGACATGAAGGGCATGGTTGCCGGAAATTAATTTTCGAATACAATTTGTACAATGTCAATTTTACAAATTTATTGAGAACAAGAAAATGTCAAGGGAAATTGAATTTTCTCAAAAGCAATTTTGAAAAACAAAAGCTTTGGAATGGGCGCGGAACACCCTGTACAATGCCGCGGGTTTTCCGGTGTGAAAACGCATAAAAATCGATAATAAAAAAATAAGATTCTCACCTCAGTAATAACGGTCATATCTTGCAATCATCACAACCGGATCTCCTGCATGCTGCGTTAAAAAAACACTCACCACAGCCAGAAAGGTAATTTCACATCCTGGTGTGTTGCTTCGACTTTTAATAATAATGAACTGAATTTCGAAACTCGGGCCGTTTTCATTGAGATTATTTATGGTGCACTCGGCGTGGACCTAGTTTCGGACCCGGACGGTACTCGACACATACTTTGGTGAAACGACATAGAAAAGAGAAAGCATCGGCGAAGAGGTGGCGGTGGGTATGGGAAAACTTATTTCTTTTGTCGCCGAGGCACCCGAGCGTCTACCGCAAAGTAACTCAATTGCGGCGAATTTTTGAATTCTGAAAATCATGCGTTGTAAACAACAAATTCAGATCAAAATCCATTCGAGGAAAGAGATCCGCAAGTACTGTGGGTCAAACAGATGACGGTTCACCGACCGGGCCCGGTCCATGCACGACCCGGATCTCCCCGTATGACGTCGAGAACGCGAGGCCACCGCAACAAATTACAGAGGAGAGGAACTGTACTCTTATGTCTACGTAATCTTTCATTCACATCAAACCACCCACCCACACCTCTTTGTTAAGGTGCTCTCGAAGCACAAATCCGCTTCCGACGCCCCAAACCATTTCAGGTAAATCCGAGGGTAAATCCGACCCTGACTCCGTTATCAGCAGCGCCTTTACGCACGCAAAAAAAAACAATCGCAGTAGTCGTTGACCATTGATCGTATAACAACAAAGTGACGTCACGCACAAATAGGAAATAATTAGCCAGAAAAGCGGTTTGGACCAGGATGCATCGTACAAATTTCAACCTTCGAATCGTAACCTTTCACTCTACGGACGCTACCACGCACAATTCAACCCTCTCGAGTCCCGACAATGCGAAATTCGGAAACGCAATAATTTTGTATCGTCAATAAAAAGTAAAAGTGCTGTCCCCATTCGAGCGAGCGGGTCATATCCGTTTACGGTGAATTGTAGTAGCGTAGCATTTTCTACTTTACTATCTACGTCCCAGTTAAAAACGAAAATGTAGGTAAATACCTGTAACCTGCTTATAAAATCCGGACTCGGTTTTCGACTCGACGATCCCGCGATGGCGTAACTCACTTCGAAACTTATAACATCATCTTGAGCACCCTTCTCACTAAGAAACGCCGAAAATAATACCGAAATCCTGCTGAGGTTTTCTTTGAGTAATGGTGTACATGCAGATTTTATATACACTGTACCCACACTCGATGTAGACATTTTTGTGTTCGCCCATGCTTACATATTAAACTGTTTACTAGTCGACGCGCACAATTTTTTTTTGAATTCCGATTTTAATTGAAACTCAAACGATACCGTCTATTTTCGTTTGACATTTGCGGATAAATAGAAATAGAAACGCCATGTTTGATTCTTCACGTATCGTTGGCGCTATCTATCGAACTACGGATGTTACCACTCCACTGTTCCTACCGTTGGATTTGAAATGATCTACTCATAAATTCAAACTAGAGACGCGCTTACATTAATAACAATTTTCGCAACACGCGCATTGATTAGATTTATACATAATTATGCAATATTAGATAATAGAATCTTAGGGATTAACTCAAATACAACCGTGATATGTTAGTTGCCTATGTATCACACCGACAAATCCTATAATTGTTTCCTATTTATCCTATTTAATTACATGATTTTAGATTTATTATTTATATATGCCTTCTAGAGAAATCTAGAGGGCATGTCATATTTCACAGAAAAAAGTCACGTCCGTTTTTATTCCCTATCGCACGCGCAAGTAACTAATCCATGAACGACTAGATGGCGCCTCGAAAATGTTCTCTAAGGATCGCTATATGCCCTCCTCTTAAAACTGTTGCGTCCAAGGGGACCCTTGTTCTTTTACCCTCACGCCATTTCGATGGCGGTGTTTGCACGATAACTCCTGCGTCGTCCATTTTCGGAGAGGAGGGGAAGCAAGTAATACATAAAGGTGTCGGATTCCTCTGAGGTTGAAAGTACAGACCAATATGTATTTCTACCCTTGTGTGGTGCTTTGAAACACCTCCTACATCATATTAATTATTATGCGTGATGCGCCAGTCTAACTTATCAAGGCCAGTTTCGATCTTAAGAATTTTGTAACGCCAGAAATTTTTAGTTATAAGGCGCGTTACCAGCGCCAATTTTCAGCCGATTAAATGTACATGCGCGATTTTACTCCCACGTTCCGCTGGCTATTCTAGCAGAAAGTATTTTCGCTAGTTTGAACTCTAAGGGCCGAAAATTAACGGGCTGCGGGATGACTACAATCGGAGATTGAGTTCTGATTAAGACTCAAGCGGCGCTTATAATATGTACAATCGCACTTAAAAACCGATTGAACGCCAATATCCGTTCAAGCGAGTTTTATAATATACCGATCCTAAGACCCGTTTCACAAACGACTGATGTTTAGTCCTGATGAAACAGAGGCGTTTCACAGGCGTACCATCCCTCGACAGATCAAATACGCACGGGCATCATCAGTTGAGCCCTTACGTATGCGGATGATCCAGAACACAACGCGTTCTATCACTCATCAGTTGCATACAGAATACCAGCGTTGCAACATTTGATAATGGCTTACGATTTTTACGTATTTATTTATTTATTTATTTATTATCCCTCTTGTTCTGGACCATATTAGTCCTGATGAAACAGAGGCGTTTCACAGGCGTACCATCCCTCGACAGATCAAATACGCACGGGCATCATCAGTTGAGCCCTTACGTATGCGGATGATCCAGAACACAACGCGTTCTATCACTCATCAGTTGCATACAGAATACCAGCGTTGCAACATTTGATAATGGCTTACGATTTTTACGTATTTATTTATTTATTTATTTATTATCCCTCTTGTTCTGGACCATATTGTTGTGTAAACTTCCTAAGCCTGAAAGATACCCACACAACTTACCCTTACTAGCTCAATCCCACACAAACTCTTAAAAACACAAATCTCAGGGCCCGTAAAATGAGTCCGACCACCCCTTTTCTTCGTCCGGACAAGGGGTAGCAACCTCGCCAGGTCGGTGGCTAAATACCTCCCTTAAATTCCAATATGAAACTTTACCCCCAGATTTAATAAACTTGAAACAAAGTAAGAGACGCCGACAATTACCTCTCTTTGACTCTAATAAACAAAACCTGGATTGCAATGACTGGTTTAATTTCAGACAAAAAATTGCGTAAATTTCTGTTTTACAAATTGTTACAATTTTAAACAGATAAATGACACACACAAAAAAAAAACAAATTACTCAAACATTACAAACAAAACAAGACAAAACAAACCACTAACTACTACTTACTTTTAAAATTAGTCCGAATAACGTACTCCGATAAAAAGAGGTATCCGTACACAATCACGCAAACCAAACACTCAAACACCGACGTCTTCTCTCTTCGGGTACCCACAAATTCAAAACTTCCGTGTTTCCGCAAAATAAAAAAAAAACAGGACGACGACAAACTTCTTAAACTTCTCAAAAAATTCTTCTTAAAACGGCAGACACAAAATTCTAATTAAACCTGGATCCACTACGCAAGAAACTTCCACAAAATTCAAAAAATAACGTAACCGAAGAAGCGCCGGTTGGCTTTGTAACGACCAAAAAGCCCCGCTCTCTTCAAAAATTTTCTATTTAAGCCAAAAGCCCTTCTCCTTTCTTCCACACCCCGTCCGCCAATCACGCGAAGCGTCGATTTTTCAACTTCTTGCTAAACGGCACGTACGCCCGGCAATTCTGCGAAGAACCTTATCTCTACTTCGCGCTATACCTCGTTAACGGCAAATAAAATTTAAAAAGAAATTTACATCGAAAAAAATTCTAGGAATAAAATAAAAACAGAACACTTCTAAGAAATTGAACCAAAACTATAACATGAAATTTACGCAATCCTGTGTCTCAAATTATTAATAACCCCCCCGGTTAATTAATTGAACTAAACAAAATTGTCACATCCAGACGCTCTATAATTTCTTTCAAGTTACAACTAAAACAAAATAACACAACATTTTTCCCCCTTTAAATTGAACACAAAAACACAAAATTACAATCCTCCCCTGACTACAAATAAAAAAAAACTTTGGAATTACCGGGTTTTTATGGGCAATTTAACCAACCGACCCTAACACGCGAGCCGCCCTGTCCAGATTCAAAAAGGCGCCGCCCCCCACCTCCGGCCTGAGATCCCTATCGTCCCTAACTAAAACTTTAAACCCAAACTCAAAATCTAACACCATTCTAGCAAACGCCAAACATTTACGAAGCTAAGCTTCTACTAACGATTACTCAACCCCTTCCTCTGAGTCATCATCATAACGAAAAAGCATGTCTACATGAAATTTACCCCTTATTTTCTCAGAATCCCTTACTCTTAACTCATAACTATCTCCAAAACGTCTGTTAATCACATAGGGCCCCTCATACGGTAACAATAACTTGGCACTAATCTGCTTTGGGCCATCAGCCACCCTCAACTTCTTTAAAATGCTTCTTCTTTCCCTTCATCCCATTTAAATTTTACCCCTTTATGTAATAACCCGACTAACGGTAATGAAATTTCTGAATACCTTGGTACAAATTTCCTATAATAATTTAACATCCCCAGAAACCCTCGTAATTTCCTAACATTTGTTGGTCGTGGAAAATTATTAATTTCATCCAACCGGCTATTTTCTACTTCCATCCCAATTTTATTTATTTCAAAGCCTAAAAATTTAACCCTGTCTTTTATAAATTCGCATTTCTCTATGTGTAATTTCATTCCATTCCTGTTCAATTCCCGCAATATTACTTGAATGTGATTAAAATGATCCTCTAACGTGTCACTAAAAATGATTATGTCATCAACATAATGTAGGCAAAATTTATCGAATTTATCGAGAATGCACTGCATTGCTCTAACTAATGCTGCGCACGAGCTGGCTAGTCCAAATGGAACTACCTTAAATTGATACGTGACACCATCGACACTGAACCCTGTAAATTTTCTAGAATTTCTTTCTAAAGGAATTAGCCAAAACGAATTTTGTAAGTCTAATTTCGTAAAGATTTTATTCCCCCCAATTTTCCCTAATAAAGACTCTATTTTCTGGGGCGATTCTAACTGAGGTGTTGTCCGTCGGTTAAGTTCGCGCGCGTCTAAACATAAACGAAGCGAGCCGTTCTTCTTCTTCACGATGACAAGCGGGTTGATAATGTTAGTTGTGGCCTTCTCAATTATTCCGTCTTCGGTCATTTTCGTTAACACGGTTCTTACTTCATTTCGATAATGGAAAGGCACCGAATACGTTTGGATTTTCCCCATTTTCCTATCATCCACTTGCAACGTGTGTTCGTAACCTCTCGCCATTCTCACTTCGTCATTGATAAGTTCACGATTTTCCTTCAGTATTCCTGTTACCTTTTCCGACCACTCTTCTGGGCAATTTAATTTTGACATTTTCCAATACTCCTCATTCCCCCATTTCTGACAAACGTTAATTTCCATTTCGTTATCCGGGTCTTTCTTGATCTTTTCGTCTTCTATTTTCACTTCTAATTTTCCTATTCTTACATTTCCTTTTCCTATATCCACAATTCCATCATACATTTTTAAAATGTCAATCCCGATAATTAAATCCGCCTGCATCCCCGCTAAAACCAATAATTCTTCCTGCAGCCGTTCACCTCCTACTTCAATCCCTAAAATAAATTTTCTTTTGACGTTGGCGAAATTTTTCTTATTTGCCGTTATTAATTTTAATCCTTTAATGGGTACGGTAAAACTCTCCACTCTTCCTAAATTTTCTTTAATGAAATCTTCTGAAATTAAAGAAACTTCCGCCCCCGTGTCAATCAATGCCTTGGCCCTTTTTCCTTCCACCAGCACCCCTATTGTTGGTAAATTGGTAATGAAGTTGTCCGATTTGTCTTCCGCACTATTGTCGTCAATTTGAATAAATTCTTTCGGGTGCGAGTACACGTATCCGACAATAGCGCGGCCTCTTAAAAATCCGTCGGTGGTGGATGGACTTCGGCTCTAACCACTTCTATTTTGTTTTCCTCTCCGGTGTCCCGCGTCGGTTTTAAAATCTGGTTAATACGTCTCCTGTCCTGTTCTGCATTTCCCTCCCCTCGTCTCTCTTCTCGGGCTCCTCTTGCATAATCCGGTCTTCTCTCCTGCTCCCTCTGGTCCTTCTGATATTCCCTTTCGAATTTCTGTTCATAATTAAACTCGCGGTTAAAATTCCCTCTATTGTTGTTATTCCTATTAAAATTCCCATTATTCGCATTCCTGTTATAATTTCCATTGTTGTTATAATTGTTGTAATTTAGGTTCAAATTCTCCATCCGGTTACCCCTTTCTTGATACGCTCCGTATGGTCTGTTTCCTCTCCACTGGTTTCCGTATCCTTGTTTTTCATACTGCCGTCCTTGCTCCCTGATCTTATAATCGTAGGCGGCGTCCTTCTCCTCGTCAGCCGTGTCGTAACGTTTGAGCATCCTTAAAAATTCTTCGTACGTGGTGATGTCGTCCTTCGTGACCTTCTGGGAAATCTCCTCTTCATAATGTTTTGCCAGCCGCCTTACCAGCACTGATTCCTGTATCCCATTTTCTAGGTGTTTAAATTGTGAATAATTTTCCATCAGGTACTTCACACGGCTACCCCTATTTCGGTTATACTTTCCCATGTTTAATTGGTCCCGTGTTTTATTTTGCTCCCAATCGCCCCAGTATTGGCTTATAAAATTTTCCTTGAATGACTCGAAGTTGGCAATCTTCTCGTCCACCGTGTCATACCAAATCTGCGCGTCTTCCTTTAGAACACTTCTTATCAAGCTGATTTCGTCCACGTTCGTGAATAGTTTCCCAAAAATTCGCCTGTTGTTTAGGATCGTCGCCTCTAAAATTTTTAGAAACGTCATAGGGTGGACTTTTCCCTTACCCGTGAACTGTTCCAGACGATCTAGGTCCCCTTTAAAATTGTTGGCGTACTGTATTCCTCCCTGTCTCGGCTTATTCTCCAATTCCTTCCGTAGTTCTTTTAATTCTTCCTCACTCGTACTTTTATTTTTGTTGCAGACTTCTTGCATATGACAAAATCCCTTTTCAACTTTTTCAAACTCCTGCTGCGTGTAGCTGACCTCCATCCTAATCTGGTTCTCTACCTCCATCACTCGCTTGTTCACCCCTTCGTGATGTTGGTGCAGCACGCTGATGTTCTCGGCCATATCCGTCCTTAATTCTCTAATCTCCCTCGTATTTCCATCGGTCTTCTTTTCTACCTCTCTGACGCTCTCCTGCATGTCTTGCCTAATCTCGTTCATGATTCTCACCACGTCCTGTCTTAATTCCGCTGTCGTTTTATTCTGGTTCTCTATCTTCTTATTTATCTCTTTTATCTGACCGCTCAATTTGTCCCCCAGTTGGTTATTCATTTGCTTATTCTCTGTCCTCATCTCACTCATCATCGTTATCATTTGAGCAAAGAACCCTTCCTGCATTGTCGTTAATCCCATTGTAGAGACCTCTCCTTTTCCTTCCGGCACGTCGACTGACCCCGGTATTATTTCTGCGCTGACGTCCGTCGGTACATCAATTCCACTCTCGGGCTTCGAATCCATAATCTTCTCTTGTTAATAATTTACGCTGTTATAATTATACAAAAATATAACAAATAACCGTCTCTACGCTCGCTGTCACTTTTATTTCTTTTCCAAATCTTATAAAAATTTTTGTTTAACTTCCCTGTCTCTACTCAACTACCCTTCGCAATAACGTTACTACCTAACCCTTTCTTAACCTGTCACAACCAAAAACCTCTTCAAATAATTGCGTTAAAAAAAATCCTTTAAACTTATCGTGTCGGATACCAAATAAAATCTTACCCGTCGCACAATAAATCCTGCCTACAATGAACTTTAAACTTTCAATAAAAAACGACCTACTTCCGCGTTTCCCTGATGCCTCACGCTATTGGGCGCCAATTAATTTGTTGTGTAAACTTCCTAAGCCTGAAAGATACCCACACAACTTACCCTTACTAGCTCAATCCCACACAAACTCTTAAAAACACAAATCTCAGAGCCCGTAAAATGAGTCCGACCACCCCTTTTCTTCGTCCGGACAAGGGGTAGCAACCTCGCCAGGTCGGTGGCTAATACCTCCCTTAAATTCCAATATGAAACTTTACCCCCAGATTTAATAAACTTGAAACAAAGTAAGAGACGCCGACAATTACCTCTCTTTGACTCTAATAAACAAAACCTGGATTGCAATGACTGGTTTAATTTCAGGCAAAAAATTGCGTAAATTTCTGTTTTACAAATTGTTACAATTTTAAACAGATAAATGACACACACAAAAAAAAAACAAATTACTCAAACATTACAAAAAAAAACAAGACAAAACAAACCACTAACTACTACTTACTTTTAAAATTAGTCCGAATAACGTATTCCGATAAAAAGAGGTATCCGTACACAATCACGCAAACCAAACACTCAAACACCGACGTCTTCTCTCTTCGGGTACCCACAAATTCAAAACTTCCGTGTTTCCGCAAAATAAAAAAAAAACAGGACGACGACAAACTTCTTAAACTTCTCAAAAATTCTTCTTAAACGGCAGACAAAAATTCTAACTAAACCTGGATCCACTACGCAAGAAACTTCCACAAAATTCAAAAATCACGTAACCGAAGAAGCGCCGGTTGGCTTTGTCACGACCAAAAAGCCCCGCTCTCTTCAAAAATTTTCTATTTAAGCCAAAAGCCCTTCTCCTTTCTTCCACATTCCGCCCGCCAATCACGCGAAGCGTCGATTTTTCAACTTCTTGCTAAACGGCACGTACGCCCGGCAATTCTGCGAAGAACCTTATCTCTACTTCGCGCTATACCTCGTTAACGGCAAATAAAATTTAAAAAGAAATTTACATCGAAAAAAAAATTCTAGGAATAAAATAAAAACAGAACACTTCTAAGAAATTGAACCAAAACTATAACATGAAATTTACGCAATCCTGTGTCTCAAATTATTGATAACCCCCCCGGTTAATTAAATGAACTAAACAAAATTGTCACATCCAGACGCTCTATAATTTCTTTCAAGTTACAACTAAAAC
>NW_022170819.1:13840568-13968384 GCF_008802855.1 Photinus pyralis
GGCAAGGTAATTCCGTCACTCACCGGAAAGCTGCACGGCCTCGCCTTCCGAATTCCCACACCAAACGTCGCGATTGTCGACCTAAACGTACGATTAAGGAAGGAGACCACATACGAAGAAATCAAAGCCAAAGTCAAGGAAGCGTCCGAGGGCCCACTTAGAGGCATCCTAGGCTACACCGAGGAGGAATTAGTTTCGTCGGACTTTAACGGCGACACACATTCGGCAGTTTTCGACGCGGAAGCCGGAATACACCTATCAGATAACTTTGTCAAATTGGTCGCGTGGTACGATAACGAAATTGGTTATTCACATCGCGTTATTGATTTAATCACGCACATTCAGACAAAAGACGAGGAGTACGCTAACGGATCATTTTATCAGTCCTGTGAGGTTTAAGTAATTTATTTTAGTATTTATCATTTACGTACGTTGTTTGTTTTATATTTATTAGTCGATAATGTGTATGAATGCTCCCTTTTTGTTCGCTGTAGGTGTATATGATATTGCAATTACATTCTGAGATTAATTTCAATTTTAATAAAAATTTCACGAAGAATTGAGTACTTAACTCTGTCAAAAACAATATTCACGTGGCTGGCGCAACTTCTGCTAAAGGATGATGGAAAACAAACCGATTGATTTGGTAGAGATCTGAGGTATTGTCAGTTTTTCTTCACTTGGTTTAGTCCAAAGGTTTCTTCATAGCAAGGATACAGAGGATACAAAACGATTTTGCTGCGTATTGTTTACCATTTATGTTATTGAACTTGTTTTTGACATGGATGAGAAACTGTGAAATGGTGCGCGAAAAGTTTTGGAGCTGAGTATTCCACTACAATCCAAAGTCTGGTGCATTGAAACTTTGGCGAAAGGCAATTGTTTAAAAGATAACCAGTATGATACTTAATAATGTAATTGACATTAATGATTTTTTGCTTGTTTATTTTGAAACCTTCCTTTTCATAAAGAAATCAAAAATTTCTTGTATCTATGACCTACAGATAAGATTTTTCGTCATTGATCTCTACTTATTTGAGGTGTAAATTTTTTTATTATTATCAAAGTATATGAAGATATATAAATAGCAACAATTTTGCTATTTTGGAACGATGATGAACTATATATTTTAGCGAATTAAGCGATATATAGCAGTATAATCAGTATAGCTACGTTGTAATAAATATTTATTTATCAAGTGATGTGTCATAAGGTTCTTTATCCAGAAGAGATAATTAGTTACTTGACATTCTACGAGGAGGTTCCCGGTGACACTTTTGGCAAATGTGGATGATCTTATGACCCTTGATGGTGGTTGGAAATCTTCTGCAATGGCAGATAGAGCTGATGTTGTTGAAAGATTAATGTTAGAACATTAATAAAACGTCTTGAGCTTCAAAATAATAGAAAAATAAAGAAGTTCATAAATGTCATTCAATATTCATCATATAGGTATTTTTTTAACATCTACACACTTTATAATTTATAAAATATTTTATGATCGTACTTCAACACCTCCCCTCGATTAAAAATATTTATAAATTCATATAAATACTACATCAAAACTTACTTCTAAGTTCAAAATAGGAAATACACAGTTTTAAATAGAAAATACAAATTACCTCCCCTTATTTCATATTTAAAAAAATCTTGATTCTTAGAGTAGACCTATAGCCTTAGCAAACATTTCTGTTTTGGGCCCCGACAGGGATTTCGTGAAGAGGTCAGCAAGGTTTTCTGATGAAGGTATATATTCTACTTTGATCATTCTGTTATTAATACATTCTCTCACAAAATTGTATTTAACAACAAAATGCTTACTTCTCTCTCTCTGCAATCGAACCTTGATTATCACAATAAACAATTTCTCTTCCATAAATTAAATCTTCTTCACTTAATTCACGTAACAAAGTTTGTAGCCACAGAAATTCACACATTGACTCATAAAGGGCGATATATACTCTGCATGAGTTGATGAACTGGCTACGCATTTCTGTTTTCGGCTTTTCCAAATAACTGCTCCATTCCCAAAATTAAAAACATAACCAGTTATTGATTTTGCGTCATTTTTATCACTAGCCCAGTCTGAATCACTATAACATGAGAAAACGCCATTTTTCTTATAAGTTAATCTATAACCTATTGTTTTCTTTAAATACTTTAACACATTTTGAACACCTCTCCAATTTCTTACAGTGGGTCTCTGGTTGCATTGACTCAATTTACATACAGCATTTGCAATGTCAGGCCGAGTACAAGTGCTAATATAAAGAAGAGAACCTATCGCCTTTTGATACAATTCACGGTCAAAAATTTCTCCTTCGCCTTTCACTTCAAAATGCGCTCCTACTTGAAGTGGACAAGAAGTGCCTTTAGATTCTGACATATTGTACTCATTTAATATGGATTTTATGTACTGACTCTGATTTATGGTTATAACATTCTTACTAGGTCGATCAAACTGTATTGATATAAATGATCTTACGGGACCTAAATCTTTAAGTTTGATAATTTTTCCAATAATTTCTTTAAATTTTAAAACTTCTTCTTCAATTCCCGAAACCAAAAAATCGTCAACATAAACGGCCACTATAATGTCTTTCTTAAAAAATATGCAAGGTTCACTGATACATTTGGCAAAATCTAAACTTAACATAATGGATGTTACGTGATTATACCAGTTTCTACCTGATTGCTTAAGGCCGTACAGACTTTTTTTAAGTTTACAAACGAATGTACCTTTATCGAGTTCTAATCCATCAGGTACTTCCATCAATACTTCCTCATCCAAACTGCTATTGAGGTACGCTCCGACTACATATCTACATGATCCAACCTCCATCCATGATGTACAGCTAGATACGTCAGAAGTCTGATTGATTTCTGCTCCACTACAGGACTCATAGTTTCGAAATAGTTTACTCCGTGAGTTTGACGAAAACCTTGTGCAACAAGTCGGGCTTTATACTTACTTAATGTTTCCATCTCCGTTTTTGATTGTGAACACCCACTTGCAGGCTATTACCCTTGCACCTGGTTGTCGTTTTATAATTTTCCAGGTTTCTTGCAAATTTAAATTCCGAAATTCGTTATTATAATGGCATCCTCCCATGCAAGTGCGTTTGAGCCATTCACAGCTTCCTCATAACTGGACGGAATCTTCTCTTCATAATCGTAGAGCAAACATACAACATGGCAATTTACATCATTTTCTTGTTACTGGTGCTCTACTAGATTTTCTTAATTGTACAGGTCCTTATCGTCAGTATTATCGATTTCAGTTTGCTCTTCTCCTTGGTTATGAATCATTTCTGCTATTACAGCTTTTTGATTTTGAATTTCCAGCTCTCCATCTAACACGTCTTGATTTTGAGCAACCATCTCTCCTTCGGGTACAATTTCAATAGAATAATTTTTATCTGTAGAGATTTCAGAAAACAATCCTTCGTTTTTGTTTAACTCGCTTAGGAAATTGCAGTCAAAATTGTTAATCTTAAATGTCTGAGTTTGGTTTCGACATTCACTTGGTACTTTCAATACAGGTTGTTTAAATGGAAAAATCTCTTCCTGAAAAATTACATCTCTCCTGATGATTACCTTTCTTCGCTTCAAACTCCATAATCGATAACCGTCCTTCGTATTTTCGCCGAATCCAATAAGCACACATGTTTCAGCTTTTGATTCAAATTTCGTTGATTTAGATTTCTTTGCCCATGCTTGGCAACCAAAAATCTTAATTAAATTTGCTGTATCTAACTTTAATTTCTTACTGTGCCAGATTTCGTAAGGTCAATTGCAGATGAGGGGCACCGATTTCTGATAAAAACTGATGTCATAATTGCTTCTGCCCAAAAATTCATGAGTACACCGGATTCTAACATCATATGCATCTTGCCATTTCTACCAGAACGCGCGGTTCTGCCGTTCTGCCAGACCATTTTGCTGCGGACAACCTGGTGCACTTCTCCTATCTTTTATTCCGCATTTTCATGCAAGTACTTCTCGGAAACATTTGATATGTACTCGCCACCATTGTCACTTTGCATGGTCAGTAACTTTTTCTGTTGATTTTCCGCTTCCTAATGAAATCTAACAAATTCAAGAAACGCCTCATCCTTCGTCTTCAAACATTTGGCAACGATATAATGAGAGTAATCGTCAATAAGAGTCATAATAAATAATGATCCGCCAATATAGATGGTGGTGAAATTTTACCTATTAGGCGACTGAATTTTCCTTGAATGCAAACTTCACATTTCTCATCATCTTTATTTGGTTCTTCTTTTAAATTTTTGAGAAAAGGAATTCTCAACAAATCCCTTTTATTCACATGTCCAAATCTTCGATGCCATAGCTGCATGTTGTTGACTGCTCTACATGCTAATCCATTCTTCTGTTCAATGTTAAAATTTTTATTTCTTATATCCGCAGTATTTACAACGTATACCCGAACCTTCTTTACTCTAAAGATCAGCTCATCATTATCCAAAACTACTCCTCTTTCACCAGTGAACATGACGTCCAAACCTTTATCTGTCAACCTTGAAACAGACATCAAAGCACATTCAAGATCTGGAACGAAAAGTGTCTCAGACAACGTGATCCTGAATCCTCCGTCTTCTTCAGGTGTACGAATCATGACGATGCCTTTGCCTTCTATCTGAGCTTCATCCCCATTTCCCATCTTGATGATGCCACAGTAATCTTCATCCAGTTCGACAAATTCTTCTTTCAATGGTGTCATGTGATCTGATGAACAAGAGTCTAAATACCAACATTTCCGCTTCATATTGCCTTTAACTCCTACTGAACAATACGCTTTGGCTTTGTGGACTGAATCGACAATTTCACTTATAGCACTACTTGCCATACCTTCCTTCTTGTGTCGTTGTTGTCTCAAGAACTCCTTCAACTCTAGACAGTCACAAGATTTGTGTCCTAAATTTCCACAGGTGTAGCACTTGTAGACTCTATCTTCATTTCTACTTTCTCCTTTAACTCGTTGAGTACTGTTTCCATGATAGACTCGATTATCATTTCTATTTTCTCCTTTAGCTCGGTGAGTATTGTTTCCATAGTTTTTCGATTTCATACTTTGGTTTGCTTTTGAGTTCTGCACTGCTTTCATAGCTTTGACTTCGTCTGTTTTTGTCGACAGTCCGTCTAATCTGATTTGACGTTTCTCTTCCACCAACAATTTACTTATGATGTCATCACGACTTAAACTTTCTTGATGTTCCAGTGTTCTAATGAAGATTTCATATTTGTCCCTTGGAAGACCCCTCAGAATAAACAATGAGAGAGCATGTTCATCAAAAGTTATACCGCAACGTAATATTTTTCGGTTGAGATCAAGAATTTTTGAAATGTACTCGGTCATTGAAGTATCTCTTTTCTTTATGGTAGTTAAATCTTCCAGAAATTCAAGTTGATGCATCACACTAAAATCTTGGTGTAAACTAGACAGGGTTGTCCACGCTTTTTCTGCCGTTTTATGTCCTCCTATATAGTCAATATATTTATCACTTACCGAAAGTAAAATAAGTGACAACGCTCTGGAGTTCTTCTTCTTCTCCCCTGCGTTGAAGCCTTCTATCAAATCTTCACCGCCAAAACCAGGATCAACTGCATCCCAGCATTCTCGCTGCTCCATGATCGCCCTGGCCTTAATATGCCATGCGAAATAGTTGTCGTCTGTGAGTTTGAGTCCTCGATCAAGACCATCATTGTAATTGTTCATCGTCATTATTACTCCTTCTAAATGTGATGAGACAGCTACACTCCTCCTTGATGTCTGGATACGTAAACTCTGCTAACTACCGATCGAAAAAATGTACCTGCACGACGTCTTTAATCCAGTTACAGTAACACACACGTGATTCTATGTAACACTTTTCCGGATTTAATTTTTGAAACACTAACGCGTAAGTCTCATAATCTGTTGAAAGATTAATGTTAGAACATTAATAAAACGTCTTGAGCTTCAAAATAATAGAAAAATAAAGAAGTTCATAAATGTCATTCAATATTCATCATATATTTTTTTAACATCTACACACTTTATAATTTATAATAGTTATTTATATAACAAGAGCGCGAAGTTCAATTTCGCGCATTGAGACTGAAGGTATTTAGACGAGGCGAAGCCGAGTCAAAATATCAGTCAAATGCGCGAAATAACTTCGCGCTAGAGTTATATACAATATTTTTTCTACAACTGAACCGATTGTTAATTAAATTTGCTGTTTAAGTTCAACTTTGCCACGTGCGCGAAATACTTTTTTTCACTGTTGACGATTTCGCGCACGTTGTCAATAGCAACCTTACTTATTAATTAACCGTTTAAAAATCTAGTACTTCGCGTTTCGAAATCCGTCAGAAAATGACAGGTTTTTTTGACAGTTGTAGAAAAAATATTTTTTCTACAACTGTCAAAAAAAACTGTCATTTTCTGACGGATTTCGAAACGCGAAGTACTAGATTTTTAATCGGTTAATTAATAAGTAAGGTTGCTCTTGACAACGTGCGCGAAATCGTCAACAGTGAAAAAAAGTATTTCGCGCACGGGACAAAGTTGAACTTAAACAGCAATTTAATTAACAATTGGTTCAGTTGTAGAAAAAATATTGTATATAACGCTAGCGCGAAGTTATTTCGCGCATTTGACTGATATTTTAACTCGGCTTCGCCTCGTCAAAATACCTTCAGTCTCAATGCGCGAAATTGAACTTCGCGCTCTTGTTATATAAATAACTATTATGATCGTACTTCAACAGATGTGTGGAAGACTCCGATTCCAACCAATTAGATATTGTAAATAAAGTCCAAGACATCCGAAACAATTGTAATAGCTATTTCTGCTCCTTAAGAGGTCACATCCAGATTACCAACAAGTACAATTATAATGGAAAACCGAACATGAACGGCAACACCGAGCCCTCACAAAAAAACTGTACAATTACTGTTAACGTTAACTTGAATAAATAATGTAATGTAAATTTAACTACGTGGTTTTATTTATTACAACTAATTAACAATAAATTTATAACCGTCTGAAAATGGATTAATTTATAACAGTAATTCTTATGTATCACTTACAATTTATAACGTAACACAAGCGCGTCGAAGTTGGAACTGCCCTGAAACGCAATACGATTTGTTTATATAATAAACCCGAGAGTTCGCGAGTCTGCTCGAATGATCTAGAACAAAGCACGTCATATTTCCGGGAAAGATTACGTCACATCCGCTTTCCTTCTTTATCGCCGAAGACTAATCTTTCATGGCGCCTTGATGTCTATCGAGATTTCTGGAACGTTTGCTACACTACTCCCTCCTTTTAAAACTGTTGCATCTCGCAACACGAGCGACGATTGTATCGAAGACACAGTCCCAGACAACTCTTGTTCTATAACACGAACTTGATGGCGGTACTTTGCATCTTGTATTCTTGAAGAAAAAACATCTACCATCTTACGAATCGGTTGCGGCGGTACCTCTACCTCTAGGGTTAAAGTAACAGACCAATATTTCAACCCCGGAGCCCTGGAATACCACCTAGAGCATATTGCGCACGTTGCGCCAATCCAATTTATCTAGATCACATCCGATCTTTGGAATTGCCCGCTGTGTAACGCCATGGATTTGTATTGAATGCCCGTTTTTACGTATTTTGAAGACGTCTTCTTAGTGTGTTAGACAAGTTGCCCAAAATTTTGTAAGAGCGTGCTTGCGAGATTTTGCAGAGGTCAAATTCGAAAGCAAACATTAGCCTCCACTCTGTATATATCGAACTAATATAGTCCACAGGGGCGCCACCGTGGCGCCACTGGCCACCCGCCATCAAATTTTAAAATGGATCTCTGTAGTTAACCACAAAAATTAGAAATAAACGCTTAATTATTATTGAATGTGATATAACATGGACGCGCCATCATTAAAAAACCTCACGGATTTCAAGTATAGCGTACCCGCAAAGGAGCAGAGCTTTGTAAGATTAACATGTGTTAGATTGAGGTTATGAAATTGTTATTACCGTAGATTCTGCAACAACTGGGGGCACCCCACGTTTCCAGCTTTAATTATATGGTAAATAAGGGTTTGAACGATGCAGTTTCCAGTCTACACCCTGTCGAATTCACTCTACCGTCCGGGGAAAGACTTTCCCTACGGATTGAGGATGTATCCCTAAACTACCCCGCAGTGCCTTTGGGAGTTGTTGGCGTGAGAACTCAGCAGATTTTTCCGACAGAATGTAGACAACGTAACGCTACTTACTGTGGGAAGTTGAACGGTAAAGTCAGTTGGTCGATTAATAACGGGCCACGTAGTTACATAGATCAAGACTTTGGTAACATACCGATTATGATTAAGGTTAGTACAATCTGAAGAGTATCCACTTCTGAACCCGATTCTTTACGACAGTCGAATCGATGTAACTTGAATGAGATGACGCCCAAACAGTTGGTGACGCACAAAGAGCACGAACAGGAATGGGGCGGTTACTTCATCATCAGAGGGCACGAGAAATTAATCCGCATGCTGCTTATGACGAGGCGTAATTATCCTATCGCGATTAAACGAGGTGGTTGGAAAGGAAGGGGCGATCTTTTTTCGGATGTTGGCATACAAATCCGTTGCGTGAATGACAGTCAAACTTGCGTGGTAAGTGTGGCGCGGGGGGGGGGGGGGTTATGAGGCATGTTAAAAGTTATGTACATCTTCCGATTTTGTTTTGTGACCTTTTGGTTGCTAACTGAGCATGACAGGTACGAGGTGCCAATAACAAAAGTTTAGTGCTTCAGTTGTTTTTCACAAAAATTGCTTTTTTTCACTACTAGCGTCTGATGACATGATTATTAACCTTTTTTCCACTTGTAAAGTAGGCTTTCTCGGCATTTGTTCAAAGTGGTTAATAATTTTTTATTATTAACTAGTAGTCAATAATGAGAACTGTCACGCTATCACTTTTAGAAAACACAAGCCGAAATTTCGCTCAATGAACGTTTAGACAAGTTCTCTAAAACGAATAATTGCCACCATCCGCCATTTCCAGAGAAATTACATACCTAAAATTATTACATTTTGAAAAAATTCGAACGAAATTACTCTTTGAAAAATCTCAATGACAGAACAAAATACGGCCTGTTTGACTTGTAGTTCTACGTACTTGATTGACATGTTAAATTAAGAAACAAACAATTCTGTCCAACCGTTCACTTTCTTATCAATATAATATGTTAATTTAGAGGATTTCAAGTGCTAGTAGTGAAAAAATAGTATATATACCACGGTAGAGAAGTCTATTATTGCCTTCGCACCTTACACCCCTCGGCGCAAGCGCCTCGAGATGTAATCTTGGTGCTCAGGCAATAATAGTGGACTTCTCTACCTTGATATATAATGTACTATTATTTGGGTTGGGCTAAGAATATGCCCCCCCCCCTCCATTAAAAAGGGCCCTGGGAGAGTAATTAATGTGCAGTATATGCAACATGAGTATTAATAAGCTACTGTCCTTGTTGGGATAGTAAAGAATGCCACTTACCAATATCTATATATACAGTGCGTTCGAGATAAGAGGGTCAATCTCAATATCCATTGTATTTGGTGAGATACACAAAATTGTTCATTGCTTATGCTGCAAGATTTACCTATTCTGAGATCATTAGTGCACTTTCACTTTCAAAAAATAAAAAGTGCACATTTTTGCTTATGATGTCTGTCTGTCTGTATGAGTCACAAAACTACACCACTTACAGATTTGGTATTGGTGTCATTTGATCAGAAATTAAAAATAGAGTTAAAAATTATTTCATGTTTGTTTTCTCCTTAGGGCATGACATGTCCATAAGGGCTATTAAAATCGAAAAAAAAAAAATTTGAAAATGCACCCTTCACCTCTTGCTCACAAGCGCCTTAACGAATTTTTTTTGGGGTATTCATTTTATTTAAAACTAATGTACTGCATGTAGAGGGTAAATGAGAATATTTCCCCTGAGCTGTAGAAGTAAGTAAGTTTCTTGAATGGGTTTTCTCAGACCTAATCCTTCTGTTCGAAAATGTCGCCTAACCGAAAGAAAGCATGTATTCTTCGTACCTCGCTTTGTACTGTGTGAGGCCTTAGTGTGAATGTCAGTCCCGTTACATAACAGCAGTAATACACATATTCATTTCCGTGAAAGATTGTGGTACAACATTTTAAATATCGATGTAAAATTATGATTATGAGGGAAATGAAATTCCCGAGGGATATACAATTTTCTGATGTTGTCATACCGGTTGAGAACTATTATAATGTAAAATTGGAAAAGAAAAGAGAAAACTAAGTGACTACATATCCTGGAAGGTTTTCAATGTCCTTTTTCCCATGTAATCGATGAAGTCCCTAGAGCTATTCTTATGTGATTAAAAGAGGCCAACCCGGAATTGAATTGAAATTGAATTGTTTTTGTAATTAACGTATTTAATTAAATTTCAACTTTATTATTAGTTTTAGTATTTTAGTATGACTGAGTTTGAGTTTTAGGTTCCCTCTAGCTCCTTCAAACCGTGTTGCTTTTCGACAATCAGGGCAACATTGGGGTGGTTCTGTCCCCGTTTAAAGTCCAGTACTTTTTTGTATCTATGGAAGTGGCGTGTCTAGGTACAGCTTTTGTTTTGCAACATAAAGGTTCTTTCCAAGACGCTATATACCATTTTAGAAGGACTTTGAGCATAAATGGCTATCCAAAATATCCAAAACGATCGACTCCTGTTTTTATACAATGCAAACATTTCAAATAACACATTTATCGATGAGTCGGAACTCCAAATTACAGTTGACTTTCTCATTTTGAAAGGTAGCAACAACTCAGCTAATTGGATGGATTGGATGACTACTCGTTAAAAGTAAAAGTGAATTTGGAAAGGTTTTTACATTTAGTAGTTGAAATTTAGTTTACTCGCTCCAATAATTCACCAATTATATAAATGTCAATTTTCCCCTTGTATACTTAGGATTTTTACAGCCAGCAAAAGCCCTAATTAATCATCTTTAAACTTTTTACCGGCTGACGTTTAATCCAGAATCTTATTATCATCCCGTATAACCTAGAGAGATGCACAACGTTCTGTACTTTTGACCACAACGTTTTCGTGGTAGAAATGTATTTAAACGCGATTATGCTGATTCATTAATACAACAACACGAAAATGTGCCAATGCTATGCAACATCCTTTGAGGTGAACAACTAGCCTGAATGGACAATGTGGTCAGTAACCTTGTAGTAACGTTCATCACTATAAATGACCACCTAACAGTGGTTGGTCATAAGTATATTGCACATTCATTATTTCCCTATTTATTTTTATTCTTGGCCTAGTAACAAATGAAAAAAATAGGAAGTGGTGGTGCGGAGGTAGGCTAACTAGTGGACATTAAAAAGTTGCCCTTTGCAGCCCAACACTTTACACTTTGTTACCGATGGGACAGTTAAGTTTATGTTCGCCCACTTAAAATTGGTATATTACGTTCCGGTTATGATGATATTGAAGGCGACGTGCGACTATACTGACCAATACATTTATAAGAGACTAACGGAGGGGTTCGAAGACGATTCTTACTACAGCGAGTAAGTAATAGGTTGATTGCGATTTAATTTTGGCGCACTTTGTTTATTAGTTGTATTCAGAATATGATGAGAAATTTACATGCGGAAGGTTTACATTCGCACGCGGATTGCAAGGGCTACCTAGGCAAAATGTTTCGTGTCAAATTTACGGAATGTGCCGAATGGTTTACGGATGTCGAAATTACTGATTACGTTTTAAAGAGTTGTGTGCTGATCCATTTGAATAGTCCCGAAGATAAATTCAACTTGCTCGTGTTTATGATACAAAAACTGTTCGTCTACGCTCAGGATAATTGCAAAACTGAAGGAGCTGATGCGGTTATGATGCAAGAGCTACTTCTCGGAGGTCATTTGTACCTGCAGGTTTTAAAGGAGAGATTGCAAATGTGGCTGATTTACCTGCGTGCGAGTATATTGAAAAATGCGAAAAGCGGTGCAGGATTTGCTTGCGGAGAAAAGGATATGGCACGAGCCTTGAAATATACGGGTGGCGTTGAGACTGTTATGCAAAAATTCTTAGCGACTGGTAACATCAACAGCCCATCCGGTTTGGGGCTAATGCAGGACTCGGGATTGGCGATTATTGCAGAAAACATCAATCGGATGCGTTACATGTCGCATTTTCGTGCCGTACACAGGGGTGCCTTCTTTCAAGAGATGCGCACGACGGAAGCGCGTCAGTTATTGCCGGACGCGTGGGGTTTCATTTGTCCTGTGCATACACCTGACGGTGCACCTTGCGGCTTGCTCAACCACCTTACTATGAATTGTATTGTGACAACTAACCCGGATGAGGAGATTGTCGCCACAATACCTGCAACCTTAACAGAATTAGGCATGGTACCCTTCAAAGGCAGCCACGCCGGGCTGTGCATTAAAGAATGTTACGTTACCCAATTGGACGGACGAGTGATCGGATACGTACATCGTAGCATTGCGGATAAATTGGTGACCAAGCTCAGATGTCTGAAAATTAAAGGGGAGGAGGTTCCCAACACGTTAGAGATTGTATTGGTGCCAATGAAAGATACACCCGGCCAGTATCCGGGATTATTCCTATTCAGTGGGCCGGCACGCATGATGAGGCCCGTTTATAATTTGGTCTTTAAGGAAATTGAATTTATAGGAACGTTCGAGCAAGTTTATCTCAATGTCTGTGTAACTCCTAAAGAAATGTATAAAGGTATTGGTATTATTTGGTGGTCAATGTAAGGATGCCCATTGTGGGGATATTTGGGTAAGATCTAATTTTTTGTGTGCAGTTTCACTCGCAACGCATGCGCAGTGCTTCCCCCTACATTCTACCGGCATGAAAAATCAATTGTGCAATCTACTTACAAGTCAGTTACAGACATGCAGGTTAATGTATGCACGTAAGTTGCTGTCTGATATCACTGTCGAGTCTGCCAATCTATTCTTGCCTTTAGTAAGCGTCTTTCTTTTAGTAGGAAATTATCCTCCCCTCCCCCAATCAAAAGGTAGATTCAATGATCGTTTCAAAAAAAACCACAAACTTCCTAGCAAAGGAAGACTTGATAATTCCCATCATAATAGATCCCTCCAGACCCCCCCAGTGCTACGCTGTTCCCCATAAAACGTTGTGCTCTCAAGGATTTGATAATGTTGTGGGGAAGATGATCAGATTCTTTTCTCCAAAAAACTATTGCACAAAACGGAGCTCTAGGGGGCAAATTTATACATACAGTGATATTTATTAACAAGTAGACATATAGGTTTATGTGTATTGTTTTTCCCTATGTCCACTTTTAAAAATCAAATTCTCTTCTGAATGGCGCCAATACAACTCTTAAAATCGAATAAACACCTGGCTACGCTTCTTAAACTGTTACCAGTACTATACCAATTGACAATATCAATTTTTTCGTCAGTTGAATACATCGCACACGGACGAAAATAAAAATACGGAAGCCAAAACAACAATATTCAAATTAATTAATATGACCGCCAGATCTTTATTGGTTTTAAAAAGGTATTTAGGTTGCATACACTTAGGCGCCCTTCAGAAGAGTGATTTTTGTCATTTAAAAGTAGACATAGGGAAAAACAATACACATAAATCTACAGGGTGTTTTTTTGGGAGCTTTAGTTAAACGTTTCTGGGAAAGTAAAGGCCGAATCGATGTAAAATATTTTTAAAATGGCCGCACTTCCGGAAACACCGGAAGTAGATAGTAACTTGGTTATTTTAAATAGCAACTACTATTTTTTATTAGATTTTTGGATTCTACGTTAAATTTCAGTTCTTGATACCCATATGTCGATACCTGCCATTTATGGTCTTTAAGTTATTTTGACTTTAAGAAAAGAAATGGCGGATGCAGATGGTACCTTGATAATTGATTACTTGAAAACGGTTGTAGTCATGGCAACCTATTTTTGTCAGTGCATAGAGAAGGAATAGAGCTTTCTTTTAGTGCACTTAAAAAAAAGTTAAGTTGCGTACGACCGCCCTTATGGAGATCCAAATTTATGAAACTTCAAAGACTAGAACTCAGTTTTTTTTTAATGGAATGACCATTTTCTTACTATTGCATGAGATAAAGAATCGAAGTGGGCATATTTTGACAATACATGTTCCTATAACTATCTTTAACAGTTTCTGACTTATTCCGATTTTATTGAATTGACACTATTTTTTCAGATTTTCTTTTTAGTAGTCGGCCATGATTTTATAATAATCGAATTTTAAACAAATCTAGTGACACTAATTCGTCACCTACTGTTATAGGTTAAAATAAGTTTTTCAAAAATCGAAAAATGACTCGCAGTGGTTTCACCTATTTTGGAATTTAAATGTTATTTATGGTGAAATGGACAGAATCGCGGCACGTGCTTGCCTTGCATTCATTCAAACACTGGAACGAAATTGTATGAATTTTGGAAATGTTGTACCCCCTAATGCACTACAAACCGTTGAAGCACAAGTGATACAAAGCTCTACAAGAGAATACTTAAGAAAATGAATTGAATTGCAAATGCAAGATTAACAAAATAAATTCAATGCAAAATAAAAAAACTTCGTTGAAACATTTTTGGTATGGAATTGTTGCTAGAACAGATATCGCATTACCTCTCTTAATTTCCAAACTTATACGTTGTTTAAGAAATTCAGTTGAACGACTGTCTAGATTTTTCAAAAATGTTCAGTCCTATATTCTTAATAAATGACTTATTTATTAATCAATTATTTAGATTAGAATCAATGATATTAAAGAATCCAACCCTTGATTTGTTGAAAATTCGATTGTTCTAAAATCATGGCCAACTACTAAAAAGAAAATGCGAAAAAAATTCCGAGATCAATTCAATGAAATGGGAATAAATTAGAAACTGTTAAAGATAGCTATAGGAACATGTAATATCAAAATATGCCAATTTCGATTCTCTATCTCATGCAAGAGCCACCGGGCATGGTTCGTCTGTGAAAGTTTATCTAGTTGGGCAAAGTTTGATCAGTTTTATTTTGAGTAAAAAATTATCTAAACAAGAGCGTTGCATCTATTTTTCAGTCTCATCGTTAAGAAGAGGTGTTTGAAATCCGATTGGTGCCAAAGTGTGAGTTACGTGCAAGCTTAATTTTATGTTAAAAAGGAAGTTAGCCTAATTCGTAGCAACCCCGTTTATTTTTAAGTGATAGAAACCTACTCAAATAAACAATACCGAGTAGTAGCATTGTGTTAATGGAAATGATTTCAAATAAATAACAGATATTGATAAATGTCATATTGCCTTGTTAAATTACATTTATTTTAGTCATTAATTACAACTGTTTTACCATTCAATTCGTTCAAGACTTCTTTATTTATTTAACCAAAGAGCTCATCAGGTTATGGGCCCAGTATTGCGCGAATTTATTTTTGTTGGAACTTGTGTAACGGAATTGTGTCGTATAGTAGTAGGAGTAGGAGAACTTAGTTACTATTGTCGTTTCGCGAGAAAATTTTCACAGTATTTTTTCTTTTGTTTTCCTGTCTTTTTTTATTTTAATACTCTTAACCTTTTTTTTTATTTTTCTTATAATTTCAAATAGTTTTTTTTAAATTAATACATGAACATTGTTATTGGGGCAATCTGTTATGTTCATAGATAAATAAATAAGGAGGAGCATTCTGATTGGGTTAATTGGAAATGCCAAGTTGCAATTCAGTTGAATGTAAATGGCTGCATTCAGTTTATGACTTTTGAACTAGAGTAAATGAACCTGCGGATTCGGTTGCTAAACTCGATAACTTCTGCTCTGGATAAAGGGTGCTATTCGGTTCTGAATAGTGAGAAGTGCTATATTATCAAGGACAAGGTTGTGTTTGCTCAAGCCAAACGATCAAGTAGGCTGTTCAAGGAGATCATAACTAGCCCGGGTGATAAGATCAACGCTGATGTGTGTGGGCCTATGCCAGAAAAATCCCCAAAAGGAAGTCGCTTCTTTGTGGTTTTCAAGGACGAGTTCACGAAGTATTGTTCAGTTTTCATTTAAAAAAAAAGTCACAATTGAAGGACAAGTTTTTTGCGTTCACTGATAATGGTACTGAATTTGTGAACGTTCAAAAGATCACAGAAGGATAGCCCTACAACCTATGGACTCGAGTACCAGTTTTGTCAAACGATTATGCTGAGAATTCCATTACAATCGCGTGATTAAAATTCGCCGATCAACAAAATCGTCGGCAGAAAAACGTTCTTGTTAAGCGGTAATCTTCTCGATAACGCAACGCCCTCAACCAATAGTAAGCCAGCATTCCAGCATTAAGGCTGCCTCAAAACGGAATCGACCCAAAAAAGGACCAAAACCATCGTGGCAACAGCGCACGCTTTTTCCAACACGTTCTTATTTATCGCTAGACTGACTTTAGTTCACTTTCCGTATAATGCGGTACAAATACAAATTTGCCACTTACTGCTATGCTGTTGATACAAATGTGAAATAAGTGTTAGCGAGCTGTGGCATTTGGTGCTTGAGGTTTTGAACCTGAAAATTCTGTGCCCCATATCTAATTGTTTTTAACCAAGTTTAGTGTTTTATACTCATGAATCATGACACGTAGCCGCTATTGTACTATTTTTGTTATCCTCACGTCGGGCATCCTTACATTGGGCACAATACACTTGAACTAATTTCAATTTTAGGAGTAACCACTCATATGGAGGTCGATAAAAATTCATTCCTGTCAAATTTGGCGCTTCTAATTCCGATGCCAGACTGTAATCAATCACCACGCAATATGTACCAATGCCAGATGGGGAAGCAGACGATGGGCACACCTTGTCTCAATTGGGCATCTCAAGGCAGTTCAAAACTGTATCGCATACAAACTCCAGGATCCCCTCTATTTCGTCCGGTCCACTATGATAAAGTGGGACTTGACGAATTTCCTATGGGAACAAATGCCATCGTTGCAGTTGTCAGTTATACGGTAACAACCATTCTAGAAACATACCTACAGTTTGTTCAATATAAATTCTAGCTATTCTTTCTTTCTTGTGTTTTAAAATCGTCAACGTTTATATTGAACAAAGTGTACTATTTAATTGTAGGGTTACGACATGGAGGACGCGATGATTATTAACAAATCCTCATACGAACGTGGATTTTGCCACGGTTCTGTTTATAAATCGGAATTTATCGAGTTGGACGATCAAAATTCGTACTTCTGTCGAGACCCCTCGGCGCCCGACCTGGCCGAAGCTTTAGAACCGGACGGATTTCCTCACATCGGTAAGCCGGTTTCGGCGGGAGATCCGCTATACTGCTACTACAGCGTGGACGAATCTAAATACATTGTGAAACGTTTTAAGGAGAAGGAAACTTATTACGTCAGCAGCGTGAGAAAGTGCTCGAGCTTTGTCGCCCGTGCGAAACCGGCGGTGCTCATTACGTTCCGAATAACGGTAATTTTGCGGAAATATGAAAGCCTATAACAAATTTTTTTGCTGAAAATGGTACACATGTAACAATAATGTTTTGCGAGTCTTTTTGCGTTTTCATTTTTTAATCTTTGATGGAGGAAATTTCCCCGAAAGAATACTTTTTTGGTCGAAATTATGCACTTTTAATAACATGTGCACTAATGTTAAGAGGACTTCTTAAAATAAAGCGCGGAAATAAGGGTGAGGTTCAACAATATCAGATCTCCGAATGTGTAGGGCTATAGTTCCGCCTAATTCAACACATTCTTATGCAAGAAAAATCGCTATTGCCTTATATTGACACTGTAACAAAAATGGTGACAGTGCCAAGTTGCTCGCTTGGTGAGACCTACATGATGAGAAACCGTGCGCAGATGCGAGCACATGAATCACATCCCCAATGAAAATCAGTAGTTACTCGCCTTAATGCACCGCGCCACTACAACTCGCTTATGAATATATCATTCCTATTAATTGCGTTGTATTACTCCGCTAAATGTATTATTTATATTAACTTGTGCATATTACTGTTCATCCGAAAGGATATAGTTTAGTTAGTGGGTGTGTCCGATCGCAGCAATGTACAGGGTGGCCAACGAAGAATGCGAGGTACTGTATCTGAGAAGCTATCCATCGTAGAGGCTTGCCGTAAAAAATTTATTACTAAAACGGCGACAAGCAAAACCTGGTAAATATTTTTCTGAAATAACCGCTATGCGGTTTTCGGGAGCTTGTTTAGGAATCATATAGCTGCTTTTTCATGAAAAAAAATCAAACCAACGCAACTAACAAAACTTCAAATAATTATAATATATGTAGCCGAATAATAACTCTTTTCAATTAACTCGAGTTTAAATCGGCTCAGCCGTTTCGAAGATAGAGGGTGTTCTTTGCGGAAACCTTTGAATACCCCCCACCACTTCATTTTTAGAGATACAGGAAAAATTGTCAAAGAAAAAAGATTCAGATTATCGTCAACTTCAAAGACCGGACATTTTTTGTTAGGTGAATATAGCGGAATTCACAGAAAAATCACTTTTTTAGATTCCAGATTGCAGTTACGCCCCCTAGCGGCCATTGCAGAAACTTAAAAATATTTTCCAGGTTTTTCTCGTGGCCGATGGACAGGTTCCCAGATACATTACCTCGCATTCTTATTTGGCCACCCTGTACAAGTGTCTTTTTTGGCATATTTCTTTCAAAATATAAAAAAATCTGCCTACCCTGTACCAGGTACTAATTGTAATCTGACCCAGTCAATTTAACAGGGACTAGTGTGTTTAATAGAATCAGTTTTGTTTCATAGAAACAAACCTCTTCAGAAGCGAAAATCTATGGAAATGAACTGCCAGATAAATTTAATGGTAAGATGAAAGACAGTCTTTAGTGGTTTATCCCTTGTGGTTATACCAGAAGTAGGCTCACACTTCCAATTTTTTTTTTAATACTTATGCGCATTTGGAGAAAATTTGATATACGAGACTATATGCACAAATAGAGCAGTTTCATAAAATAAATTGCGTTTTGTAACTATGAGTTCATTAATTTCAGGATTTCTGTAAATAAAGCACAGGGATTATCTAATAATATGCTAATTGAATTCCGTTTGTCTGTGGGTTTCAGATCACTGGAACAGTGTAGAGGTTATTGCGGTGTTTTTTTTTATTGAATAGGTTTCAACACAGTGTCGAATAAGTTTCCGTTTCTACGCAAACGCGTCCCCACTTTGATATTTACTAATATATTGTGGTGTGCAATGACGTTCGGTCAACTACACCACCCACAGCACACCTGTCCAGCTAGCTCAAAATAAATCAAAACTGAAACTTACAATTTTACAATCCCTCCTCGTACACATTTGGCATCTGCTATAGGAGAAATTCCAATATTGATTTAAATTTTCTCAATTTGAGAGACTCCGTGGCCTTGATCAACTTCCTTTATTAAACAGCTATTGATTAGCACCTGAAACAAATATTCGACACGAATGAAAAAAAACTGACATGAAAATTCTATCCGGGTCGCACAGTGGATTTGAATAAACACACAATTAATTGATTGACAATGATAAATATTTATTACGAAACACAATGAAAAGAAATTAAATCAAAATCCCTGAAAGAAAGAAATACAAAGCTTGTTTGAACATATACCCCGCACGCAAGCGGTCGACAAATAAAATAAGAAATCCTTTTTCAAGGATAGTGACAGTTAATTTTAAAAGAACACTTGAACACACAAATTTTGAGTTAAGTAGGATGAATTGTCCTCACTAATCTTTTCATTTCTTAACTCTGCAACTTCTAATATTCCTTTAATTTGGAAGAGTATTTTTTAGCGCGTTTTTAAGAATTAAAAAAAATGTGCTCTTGGTTGCGTTTTGTCCGTCCGCCCGGATCTACTTCTGCCGTTTCGAAGTACTTCTAGGGGAATGGTCCTAGAGTCTTGGAATTTTTTGCAGTAGGTAGCCTATACCTTGAAGGTGCGCCAGACGGCCATCAAATTTCGCTGTCTAAAATTAATTTTATCTCATTGTATTCTAATTAAAGGTCTCAACGAAAGGAACCGTTTTCTACCTACTACTGTCCTTCTTTCTGTCCTCTTATCAAACGGGGTGGAGGAGGAGGGGGGAAGTGGAACTAGTTTTATCCTTCATACTCTACTGTACTTCGTACTATAATGAAAGGTCTCACCGAAAGGAATTAATTTCTACCAACCAAACCCCTCCTCCTCGACCTGTTATCGTGATCGGGTATATTCGCTTATATACCTCAAGAACGCATTGTCGGAAGAGGGTACTCACAAAGGTACAAAATAAGTAATAGTCGTTGCACCATCGATTGGCTAAAGCGTAGTTTTCTGATGTACCCTACCGACAGGTGTGTGCTCTATAATTTCCATTTGTTTTGACGGGCATGTGATGAATTGCGTTTGTCAGAAGCACATAATATTTAAATGTTATAAAAATTGCCCTATAAATAAGGGAATTAGTTCTACACTTGCGCAGAGCGATATCATAGTATGTCTACTAGATTCACTTCTATAATAAGTTAAACTTTTTTTCGTAATACGGGGTTCGAGTGTTGAGATCTCAAACCATCAGACGCACGGACGAAATTCACGCGAGAGTGCGCTATATACCAAAAATTTAATTATTGTGGAAGATGTAGAATTTACAAATTTCTTTGCAGTATCACGGAGAAATCAGTGGCGTACGACATCTGTGAAAAAATACAGCAAGATTTAATTTTGGACTAGCATGGGCACATTTTTTATCATTTAACCGTCATTGTAACGAATTTTGAGATTCCAGTGCTGGACTGCTCTCTGCACTTAGTGTGCGGTCACTCGTAATTTAATTTTATGCTTTTGCTGTCCCCGTCTTTTTGGTTAAGTAAGTTGAGCAAAAATCTTTCGTTGTACCTACGTAGATTTCGTCTAAAAAACAGCAAAATGTCTCGATTGGCACGAGCAACATGTGCGTGAGCTTTTGACCCTCTTTAGAAGGCATGAGAGAAAGCTTTGGATAGTAATGTTTTCAAATGTAACACAAATTAAAGAAGTTTTTCTCAAATTGCTGCACAAGAGGACCTATAAACAATATAATACAAAATAAAAAAACCTGGAAATCTAGAAGTGAAATAGTTTGTTTCATATTCCCCAACTTTCTGATCCGAAAAGTCTTTGATATTTGGCAACATTCACAAAATACAGAATCGAATGCAAAAAAGCTCTCAAAACTAACCCATATCGAATGTGCACTTTAGCTAAAAAATGTTGTTGGTGGACTATAATCTGCAGTAGATGACTTTCCCTGTCTAATTCATTTTTTAGCGTAACCCGACGGTGGGCGATAAATTCGCTAGTCGTGCGGGCCAAAAGGGAATCTGTTCACAAAAGTGGCCCTATGAGGATTTACCATTTACGGAGACAGGTTTAGTGCCCGACATCGTCTTTAATCCCCACGGATTTCCATCTCGCATGACGATTGCTATGATGATCGAGCTTATGGCGGGTAAATCGGCCGCGCTGCATGGCTTGGTGCACGACGCCTCTCCCTTTAAATTTGATGAGGACAACACCGCCATCGATTATTTTGGTCGGCTACTCGAAGCTGGTAACGTATTCTGATAGTTAGGGCGATGCTACGCACAACGACGACGTCTTCACATATGCCGGGTGGCCCAATAAGACTGTTCCTCGGCCATATCTCGAGAACCGTTCGTCATATGACTTAGGGGTAAAAAAAATTATTGGGTAAATCGGTCATGAAGAATCGCTGGAAAATATTTTCAAGTTCTAAAAATGACCACCAGAGGGCGTAACTACCATCTTGAATTTTAAAATTGCATTTTCTTTAAATTTCGCTTAATTGGCCATGGCGGTATAAGAAATAAAAAGGCCAATGACCAAGATGTCGACGCCTCGAAGGAAAAAAAATAAAATAAAATAAAAATTTTTTTTTTACATTTTTAAAGAGAACCACTTTATCTAAAATTTTCGTAAAAACAAAAACTCAACTATTTCAAAAACAAAGATGGTGTGGGGCGTTCAATTGTTTTTGCAATAACCTTCTTTAACTTTGGTATGGTCGAAAAGAGCATTCCTTGGGCAATGAGAATCAACCAAAATATAGTTAATTTAATTGAATCCTTCTCCGACGGGGGGCTAGTTTTGACACTATGACCCAAAATCCTAAAAAAAATCAAAAAAACCAAATGGAATAAAGAAAAAGTAGCCAAATAACATCCAAAGAGGCCAGTGAAAACCGTTTTTCAAAATTTCATTCCTAACTTCAAATATTGGGAAAATGAGATTATAACCGATTTACCCAATAATTTTTTTTACCTGTAAGTCATACGACGAACGGTTCCCGAGATATGGCCGAGGAACACTTTTATTGGGTGTACCGGGTGTACATGCACGCCTGGTGGTAAAAAAAAAGCGGCGTTTCATGTGCTGTGTGTCATATGCGTGATTGAAAACATAGGTGGAGGCGACATGAGCGGCTGTGTGTGGCATCGCCGTTAGCGTTTTACTTAAATTTGGCGCACAGGTGGGTATAATTACTTTGGTACGGAAACCATGTACTCTGGAATTGATGGACGAGAAATGACGGTTCAAATATTTTTTGGTATTGTTCATTACCAACGTTTGCGACATATGGTATCCGATAAATGGCAGGTCCGTTCGACTGGAGCTACCGATATTCTAACTAGGCAGCCTGTTGGAGGTCGTAAACGCGGAGGTGGAGTACGATTTGGTGAAATGGAGCGCGATTCTTTAATTAGCCACGGTACGTCGTTCTTACTGCAGGACAGGTTATTGCATTGCTCTGACAGAACTACGGTAAGCTTAAAATAGGCACATTGGCAATTTTTGAGGATTGTGTTACGCAGGCGCTGATTTGTACGTCATGTGGGACGTTATTGGGGCCAATGCATATGGTTACACAGGTGGCAGACAAACCGAATATGTCTGAAACGAAAGAAATGTGTAGACTGTGCGGACATGGTGAAAGCATTACCGAAATACAAATTCCTTATATTTTCAAATACTTTGTTACACAGTTAGCTAGCGTTAATATAAACATTAAAATCCACTGTACACAAACGTAACGAGCTTGTGAAGAGTAATTACAAGAAAAAATTAATTAATTGTAATGTTACATAATTTAATTAAATTAGTCAGTGCGAACTGCACGTCATGAGATAATAGGGTTACTCTCCTTATTATGTAAATTTCGAAAAAGAATATCGAATTACAGGAGATGAACCCGATCTGGATTTGGCTAATTTACCCTTCTCCATAGAAAAACGAGTCGCTTCCTTTCGACAAATTATAATAACAAAATTGTAGAACGTCTCGCGTGCTAAAAATGAAAGAACTTATAGGCGTCGGCATGGTTATTGTGAAATAGGCGATAAGGCCATACACCATATCGGACGCAACTAAAAACTACGCGGCAAAATTAGCACCAAAATTCTTGACCCATTCACTATATCCAAGAAGATAGGATAATTAACGTATGAACTTACCAATAATGAAGGAAAATCAAATTCCAAGTTCCCGGAACTTGCCATTTTATTTTTTCATGTATACACTTTTGACACCTTTTAATGGTTCTCATGTGATTCTTATTCTTAATTTAAAAGATTGGTTTGAATTTGATGCTTATAATCAATCATTTTAAATTGTATGATGTCAAAACTACTAGGGCTATTACTAGTAAACTTTTTTTGTTATTTGAGATCTAAAAGATGCCTACCTCTTCTCTTGTCATTTAATTGATTAAGAGTCGCAGGAAATTTATTTAATAAATAGTTATGCCAGCTGTCTTCATTTTCCATAACTCAATTTAAGGAGATTTGGCAATGGTGCCAGAGCAGAAATATTTTTATTTTTGCGTCCTATGTAAAGTCTTGTGAGAATAGATGCAGATTGTGAACCGCCTAGTAAGCCTATCAACAGAAACTGAATGGGAACTTTTCACATCCGCTTTTGATGGAATTTCTCACAGGCCTCAATTTGTTTGCCTTTTACACGGTAGTATGATTTAGAGATCTTGAGGCAAGTGAAGGAGATGCTCTAATTTACAATTCTAGACTCTTTTCCTCTGATACCAAAGATCTTAAAGAAAATTAAAGCCAATAAAGCTAAGGGAATTGTGTTAGTGCCTCTTTGGCTTGAAATTAACCTGTATCAGGGAGGCCTTGAAGATGAAATAATTTCCTTTGACCGATTTGGATATTTGCCACTCGTCTATTTTTAAAAATACACAATATGTGAGTGATGAATTTTGTTTAAAGAACAATCTTGGTGTTCATATAGCAGTTGTTTATCCTGTCGTTCGCTTAAATTTGAAAGGATGGTGTCCTTGCTCACGTATCGAGTACTATGATTTGGGCACTCACCATCCTATTCAGAGAATTATTATTAACATTATTAATTGTAGAGTTAGAATGACGCTTACATTACAAACATTGTGTTTTTTTTTCAGCTGAATTCAAATCTGTAATTATAAAACAAAACAACATCGCATGTTTCAGGTAATAATAAAAATGTGATTTTTTAATATGGAACACTCTGTATACTAAGTTCTTAATACACCATAGGTAAAATACTTCAAATTTTTCAATTATTCTCATTTCGATCTAGTTATCCACAAAAATGATAAAGTTGACTTCATAAACGTCAATATAACAAGACTGTAGATTAAAAAAATAATGTATTCAATTGGCCCTGTAATGGTGGGGAAGGCCTCAAATTCTCAAAAATGTACTGAAGAATACGGAAACGTTTTTGAACACATTCTTTAGTATAGGTATGGTATGTATTGGAACGTTTAAGTGATTTTTATATTATTAATTTTCGCCTGTCATTCTTGTTTCGTTAACCTACTCTACTATTAAACCCTATTTCCAGTTATTGTTTTTAACACTATTATGTATTTTTATCATTTTCATGGATGACTAGATTAAAATGAAAATAATTGAAAAATTTTGCATATTTCAAGTATTTGTAGAGATTTTAATATAATGTAGTAATATACAGGATGTTCCATATAAAAAGTCACATTTTTGTAATTATCTTAAAAAATGGGATGTTGTTTTTTTACATATTTAGATTCATTAGAAATAAATACACAATTTCGGTAATTTAACCGTCTTTCTAACTTTCTATTAACAAAGCAATAATGCCGACTTAATTTGAAACAGACTGTATATATTACCAAAATAAAGTGATTTACCTAGTAGAAATGGGAAATAAAGCGAAACGATCCGCTGACCGTATTCACGGCGCAATCCGCCGTCTGTTCAGGGAAGTGTTTTTCAAGGCTGGGACAAAGGGGGACTGAACTACAGAGTTGATTTGAAGTTTCGACGTTTATGCCGCATATTTTACCCGGATCTTCAAAAACCGGATTGAACCTATCCGCTACACCACTGTGACGTAAACATACAGTGTGGCAAGTTAACGGCGGGCGGGACATTGGGAAATAACATGGCAAAATACATTTTCGGCAATGGGGGTTTACAGTATAGTTGAATTCCGTAGTT
Source organism: Photinus pyralis (assembly GCF_008802855.1). NCBI lineage: Eukaryota > Metazoa > Arthropoda > Insecta > Coleoptera > Lampyridae > Photinus > Photinus pyralis. The sequence continues at coordinate 13,866,166 of NW_022170819.1, forward strand.
CTAATTTAATAAGCCGAGCTGAAACCATAAAACATTTTTTTGGACAGTAAAACTTTATTTAAAAATAGAGATTGATTAGCAAAAAAATTATGAACATGTGCGGTTTTAAGGGTTTATTCAAAACGATATGATTGTGGCGGGCTCTGTGACATAATAAGCCCGACCAGTCAGCTCCTAGAACCATTCGGATGACATAAAGAATTGGCAATACTATAGGAGAATGTCATTTGTAACTTGCGTCACCTGTCACAGGCACTTGTCGTTTACTTTCGCGTTAGATGCAGTTAAACATGCCTCTTAAAACGTCACTCTCGTACAGGGTGCGGCAGGGAAACTTGCTGATTTGAAAGGTCAATAAAAGAAAAAGTATTTCACATATTGATTTAATTCTTTTTTAACGTATTGTACAAATCCTGAATTTTTCTTTTAATTCGTTTTAAAAATGACATCAGCAAATGGCGGCCCTCATTAGCGATACACTGATCGACCCACGTATGGAAGTTTCGCTCCACTCTTTCGAGCATATCGACGGGAATATTGGCGATGGTTTGGCGAATGTTGTCCTTCAGGTGTTGCAGGGTTCGTGGTTTGTCATTGTAAACAATGGATTTGAGATATCCCCATAGAAAAAATCTCAACATTTTCTGGGGTTCTGGCAGTCCGTCGACCTCCAGGCCCTTTTTTTTTACCACACTGCCACTTTGCCTGAATGCACGCACCCACGAAACGATTGATTGCCGGCCAGGAAGGGGACCCGCGGGATGAATATTAATTTGAGTTCGGAAGGCACGTTGGGTGGCGATCACCGAAAGGCCGTTGGAGAAGTAGGCCTCGATGGCGAACGCACGCTCCACCTTTGTCCAACGCATGATGACAACTGACTTAAGCTGTCACAAAAATTCAGGGCGCCCTCTTTCGAATGGGGCTCTCCCTATCCTTTTCTGACCACATTGGCGCCACATTCAGATCAGCAAGTTTCCCTGCCGCACCCTATACAAGGTTGCTGGCTCACTTCTACGTGATTGGTTGTAGGTTTGTGACGTATTTAGACTGAAGCGTTTCAAATTCGAACTAAAAATCCCGACTTATAATAATCCCGACTTATTTCTCGAGATTAAGTATAATCCCGACTTATATCTCGGGATTACATAATTTGAACTACCTTGTCCGTTCTACGCTTTCGTACAACACAATCCTGCTGTTGTGGTTTAAAAAGCTGGAACTTTCGAGGTGAGGCTCAGCCTAGCTTGCCTCATTCAGCCACGACTGCCCAAAATAAATTTTGAATGTTGTTTATAAATTCCTATAATAACGTCGGCGGTATCCGAAAATGTTACGGTAGAAGTGCAGCGATAGACCTCCCGTGGTACATATGTGTATAATTAGTTGCCTCCCGTCACAATTTAATTTAAAAATACATAACCGCGCCTGCGCCGTTCCGCTACTCTGAAGAGGTCCATGTGATCGATCGATTCCAAGAATAATTTGCCCTTCAAAGGACACTTCAATCGTGGCAGCCGCTCCTGTTGGTCGTCTTCGTTTTTTCTTCCATTAAAAAAAGTAGGTAAGTTCCGATCTACGATCGACTTTGTTCAAAAGCGATTGACCTTAGCAATTAGAATAGCCTTAAGCCTAGCTCATTTAATTATCGTAATTATCCACGCTTCATTAAACCGGCGATCTTTTCGCAATTAATCTCGCCTTTTATTTGTAATTGCCAGGAACATTATGATCAAATTGTATCTGATAATTTTGACCTTATTGACCTTGTGACAAGTTCCAAGTGATAATGGCATTACTTCATCATAGATTGTATCAGCATGTCGAAGATTGGAATAAACGGATTCGGACGTATCGGCCGTCTTGTCCTTCGCGCCGCCGTCGAGAAGGGCGCCCAGGTGGTCGCCGTCAACGATCCCTTCATCGGGCTCGACTACATGGTCTACCTCTTCAAATACGATTCGACTCACGGACGTTACAAGGGTGACGTACATGCCGCAGAAGGATGTCTGGTAGTTAACGGACAGAAGATTGCCGTTTTCCAAGAACGCGATCCAAAAACCATTCCATGGGGTAAAGCCGGAGCAGAGTACGTTGTAGAGTCCACCGGTGTTTTCACAACCATCGAGAAGGCATCTGCCCACTTGGAAGGTGGTGCAAAGAAAGTCATTATCTCCGCCCCCTCTGCTGATGCACCTATGTTCGTCGTCGGTGTCAACCTTGACGCTTACGATCCCAGCTACAAGGTAATATCGACATGTGCGAAGTTTACGCACTCACGGTTTTCTCTTAGGTCATCTCAAATGCTTCCTGCACCACCAACTGTTTGGCCCCACTCGCTAAAGTCATCCACGATAACTTCGAAATCGTGGAAGGTTTAATGACCACAGTACATGCAGTTACAGCCACACAGAAGACCGTCGACGGACCCTCAGGAAAATTATGGCGCGACGGACGTGGTGCCGGCCAAAACATCATCCCCGCGTCGACCGGTGCTGCCAAGGCAGTAGGAAAAGTTATTCCAGCCCTCAACGGAAAGCTGACCGGTATGGCTTTCCGTGTGCCAGTTCCCAACGTTTCGGTCGTCGACTTGACCGTTCGTCTAGGCAAGGCGGCAACTTACGATGAAATCAAGGCAAAGGTCAAGGCCGCTTCCCAAGGACCTTTGAAGGGTATCTTAGGATACACCGATGAAGAAGTTGTCTCCTCCGACTTCATTGGGGACGTACACTCCTCAATCTTCGACGCATCGGCCGGTATCCAATTGACACCAAACTTTGTCAAGCTCATCTCCTGGTACGATAACGAATGCGGCTACTCCAACAGGGTTGTCGACTTAATTAAGTACATTCAAACTAAAGATGCTTAAATGTTTACAGCACGGCGTTACAACTAAAGCTTTAGCGGTTAGGTGTTTGTGATTTTGTTAGGCCCTACTGCCTGAATACACTATTTAAAGTAACTCAATGTTTGATTAACGAACGTTAATGTATTATTATTTTATAATTCATTTGTTCCATGAAATAAACGTTGAAAAAAGTCATTTGTTTTTTGATACTTGAAACGCTTAATCGAAGTCTGCCATTTTTAAAACCAGGTGCCAAATTAATGATAGAGCAGCTTCCTAGCTCAAGCCAAAAAGCTGGCTTCACAAGCTTTTTTTGACAATTGTTACGATGTCAAAAACTGATATTAAAAAAACAGTTTTTGATAATCTTTTATGCGTAAACTACCAAAATTAAAACGTTTTGTCGAAAAAAAATCCGATTTCTTATTTTGCTTTACGGATGCGTAATGCAAAATTGAAACAAAATGTCCCAAAAGTGAACAAAGGTGTTAGAATGATCGAAATGAGTACCTTCTCAATGATGGCATAACCGTAACCAGCTTTATTTGGTATTAGTGGAAGTTATTAAGAGAAATAATTCCCTAAAATGGGATACTTTACATATGTGTTGTACTAATAGTGCCCATTATCAACAACATATCCAAAATCAGCACTATGGCCGCCATCTTGGAAAATGGATTTTCACTTTTTTTCACCATATTTCACTTACCGATAGAAATATAAAATAACAAAAATTACAGAACATAACAAAATACATCTTTTCATTTCTCATAACTCTAACAGTTATCGATAACAATATGCTCAAACGTCAAGAAAATGAAAATGGGCCCACCATATTTCAAGATGGCGGCCGCAGAACAGCATGCACAAGCGTTAATTTTTGATTTGTTGTTACTGGCTACTATACAGGGTGGTGACTTGCGTATAACGCATCATGGCTCCCCAAATTATGTTAGAGCAAAAATGTATTAGTTTTTTGTAAAAAAAATTTTTTTACGCTAATCAACCGTATTAGTATTCAATTTTTTTCATATAAAGACGGAAAATTGGGAAAATAAAACCCCCATCTTTTTCAATAATCTGCGATGCCATGGAATAGTGTAGTGTACGGTCTAAATTAGCATCGAACTTGGCGCTTATGTACACTACAACGTTCATAATCGTTTACAGAATATAGCCTATCAATGCTATCAGCGTTTCAAAAATACTGAGAAAAAATGGTGACGCCAAGCTTTGACACATACTGTATATAAAATTAAAACGGAAACAATTGGTGCAAATGACATAACCTAACCTTAAAATTCTTTTTCCGCTAAGTTTCGTAAGCATTGCCGTCTTTCCGAGGTTGTGTACCAAATAATTAATAAAAATCACGAAAATGGCATTCGGAGACTTAAAATCTGATAAAGGAGTGGCCGCCCTCGACGATTTCTTAAAGGATCACAGCTACATTAGCGGGTAAAATAAATGCAACTTTAATTACGAAAGGGTAGGCACACACGATTTTTGCAGATATCAACCTACTCAAGCGGACATTCAGACATTTCAATCCCTCGGAAAAGCGCCCAACGCAAAATACAGCCACGCTCTAAGATGGTACAACCACATCAACTCGTTCGCGCCTGCTGAACGAACCAGCTTCCCCGGCGGCGCTTGCCCCATGAAGACGGCGGCACCCACCACCGCCCCCGGCAAGGCAGAGGATGACGATGATGTCGATCTATTTGCATCCGACGACGAGAACGATGCAGAGGCGGAAAAGATACGCGAGGAACGTCTGAAGGCTTACGCCGATAAGAAATCGAAGAAACCTGCACTCATAGCCAAGTCTAGTATAGTTCTTGATGTCAAACCTTGGGACGACGAGACGGACATGAAAGAGATGGAGAAACGTGTCCGCACTATCGAAATGGACGGTTTGGTTTGGGGTGCTTCTAAGTTGGTGCCGGTCGGTTATGGTATCCACAAGTTGCAAATAATGAGCGTTGTTGAGGACGACAAGGTCTCCGTTGATTTAATGGTGGAAGAAATTGAGAAATTTGAGGATTTCGTTCAATCTGTCGATATTGCTGCGTTCAATAAGATTTAAAAGCTTTGTCACATTAAAGATTTTTTCAAATTTTTTTTATTTTATGTTGAATGTCGCTAGATATTTGCTTATCATTGGGAAGTCCCCTAATCAGGGTTGTGCAGTATGCTACACTGTTCTTTCCTATTTAGGAAGACATATGATTAGGGGTCGGTTAATTGAAGGTTTGGACCCTAGGCTCTCTACTGCCGTACTAAGGGTCCCTGGTTGAAATAGGACCTCAAACTGTACGTCGAATTGCACATGTAATGGTAACAAATAAAGCTATTCTGAAAGAATGGCATGAAGAATACTGTTCAGAACGCCACCTCTACAATATGGGCCTCGAAGTAATGCATTTTGCAAGGGTTCTCTCCTCTGCATAGACTGTGGGGCATATAACAGGGGAAGGTGCAGGTTCCTTGGCAGAATAAAGATGCACCCGGGAATGCTAAAAGTAGCTGCTCCCCGAAGGATTTTAGATTCCTTCAAAGATGTTGACATACTAAGGGTGTGAGACTAACTTGAAGGTGCAATAGGCCACGGTGCAGGGACCTGATAGGAGATTATATCTGAAAATAATCCACTTGACAATTGGGACCAGAAAAAGATCAAAGGGGACCAAACTGACCAGTACCTATGTCAGTAAGTAATTTATTATTAATGTGGCAGTACCTACACAAATGAAGTAACAATAAAAACAAAATTTTGCCAAGTAAGTATATCTCATTCCAGGTCCCCTCCGAGACATTTTGACTCCCTAGACTACACTGTATTGTGTCAATTCCAAAAGACAAAAGTAATTAATTCCAATTTCTCATAGTCCTGTATAATTTGAAACCATCAAACTGTCTGTAAAGATTCCTGGGTGCAGTTTGTGATGGAACCCGGAAACTGTACTCCGGTAAGACTTTAGGAGTATAAAAATCGCTCAAGACTGGCTCCTGATCTTTAATCACCTGATAATCGCGCGAAATCTGAGGTAAAACTTGCGGTTGTCGCTTAGTGCACAGTGGCATTAAATTCTTGTACAGCTTCTGATGGTGCGGGTGGTTCAGTTGTTTCGTCGCCTGAAAACTTACAGTTAGGCATACAACTTTGAGCCTACTGTGATCGTTACCCGTTCGTCCAACAGGTTCTTTGCTATTTTGAGATCGGTGGAACTTTTGAGATGTTTGGGTCTGATGTTTTCGACCGATTCCATTTCCCTCACGAATTTTAAGGCTGTGTTCAGTTCCGGTTCGTCGAAGCACACTTTCGGGTTTTCGATTTCCGGGGCAGCGTCGTTACTGATGGCACATTTTAATTTAATGGTCTCCGCGGGCTTTTTCGTCAACTTCTTTGGTTGCTTGTCCATTATTCAAAATTATTGCGGAGGTTATGTATACAACAGCGCGCGCGCCTGTTATCATCTGACATTCACCTAAGTCTAAACGTGACTCTCAATGTTCAAAAACCTCCGATACCAAATTTCGGCGAAATCAGATTTTTTTGTCGCACCCCCAAGTAGGGAAACCCATTCAAAGACGTGCCACCCATCTTTGTAACTCTTATGGTTGCTGAAATGCTGAGAAAAAAATTAAAGAAGAAATTCAATTCTTTGAGGGTAGCTCCCAAAGGAAACACGTTGGAACCTCGGTTTATATGGATAAAGGGCTTGTCTTGATCCCCCTCTATCTCCCAATTATTTTTACATGCGGTCATGTAACATCCTGTATAATTGGCATATAAAAGAAATAGACAAATGAAAAATAAAACAATATTATGACAGTTCATTTTGAAAAAAGAGCCAACTTTTTAAAAAAATCACGCATGCGCCTTGACAGGGAGTCACGTTTAGACTTACGCGCTAGTGTTCGGCGATCGATATATTTGGACTACTTAACTGTCATTGTCAAACGTTATGTTTTCCTCAAACAACACAAATGGCAACAGAATTTCCAAATAATAATAAAGGTAAGCGTTCACGATTTGATTGTATATGAAATAGTAGCGTTGGCGTTGGTCCTGTTTTGCAGATATTTTTTTTAGCTTGTAGACATTTGAACTAATTTTTCCCCTTTTATTGTAGTACATTTTATCCCCCTTTAATTTACTAGAATAATTAACGTACAAGATTACTATTAAAATTGGGGTTGCATCGCAATTCGAAATATGCGAACACGGTCCGGAGGCCGGAGCTGTTAAGGGTAGGTCATGCACATCGATCATGTCTCCTCTCTAATCAGGTTGGCGCCTATGACTCATTCACAAATTAGAGGGTGCAATTTTAAACACAGAGGGATTGGCCATTGGAAGAAGTTAATCCCCTATAAGACAAGAACCCATAGAACTGAAATGCCTTCATTTACGCTTTTATTTCATCTTTAATTTATATTTAAAAAATCGTTAACCATAGGCGGCGCGTTGGGGGTTTACACCGTACATTTGCATAAGAACTAAAATCGTAAATGATTAATATCTATATTTTCTAACTAAATCCAGTTTCCGTGTAGGCGTATATGTATAGTTTTCTAAACATATTGATCCTTTCTTTTGAACACTAATAAGACATTGGTGAACTAACATATTGATTTCGTGTCACGTGAACAAAGGCGCATGCGCGCCGCAGTAGGAAAAACCATTTTGGGACGTCATAGAGAAAATGAACGTAGTTGGGTGTTTTTGATATTAACAATGTCGCGATGTACCGTAGGTACTCACTTCAGTTCGGGTCGTTTTAATTTTTAGTTTCTTTGTAACGGCGTTATCTACGACGCGTATCCGACCATTGCAGAACAGTCAACACCCAGCTTTTTGTTAAAGGTAAGAGCCTTTTCTAATTTTTCCCAGTTTCTATTTGTGCATGCGGGGGTTGTTAAATAAGGCCGTGGAAACCTAGAATCTTAACGACTGAACTTGTGGGACAAGCTGATTAATTTTTACGGCATATTTTATTACGCGACGTTTCGATCAATAAAGTAAACCCGAGGTATTATAAGAACTCGAGCAGGTGTTGTGTGCACCAGGTGCTGTAGACAATACATTTGGGACTTACTGACAAGGCAAAAATCGCGCCGCACCACCTCTCTCGGAATCACTTGACGTAATGGGTTTCAAAAATTAAACATCCGGAAAAATTCTTTTTCATCTCCTCAGAGATGTCTAAAATATTTACACACCTGCTCAAGAAACGCGCAATAAATTTTATAAAAGACACGTCCCCTTTTCCCGAAACTCCTGCTGGAAAAACCAGCTCGATGATTTCACAATTTCAAAATGGCCTGAAACGGAAGCCCTGAAAAAAGGTCCGTGGGATGAAAATAAATTGATTTCGTCGATTGAGTAACAAGTGTTGGCGAAGCAATTATGTAACATCAAGAGCTGAGGACGCCTACGTCTCCCCTTTTTTTAGAGCGAATTATTAACGAACGTCGCCTGGATGCTGTATACGTAATTTAATAACATTGAATGTAAATTGCTGGACGGCTTATCGAAATCAAGAATCGATATCTATTTCTGTATTTAGTGGAAATAAACTCACGCACAAAATTAACGAAGAGCCTTCTTTCAATTTTGAGTTTACACCTGATTCGGTCGTTTTGAGAGGAGTAGATGGATGTATAGTTTGGGTGCCACTAAATTGAGGTAGTTACAGACTGAGGATTTTGCATATTCAATTTTTTACTCAACTCGAACTGTAATACTAATAGCTAAAGTCCTTACACAAGCACACTCAAATGCATATTAATTAATGGATAGAGATACGATGTTGGTTACACTGAGGCAAAGGTGCTAAATTTGAGCACTTAACTATTTTTTTACAAAAGTAAAAATGGACAAGACCTTACTAGACTACCTTTCTTGAATCGCAAAGAATTGGAATCTGATATTGCTTTTACGATAGTGTTATATTTTTCAATCTTCAATCAAGTCCAATAGTAAAAATGAGTGATTTATGGTGAGTTCACAATAATTAACTACACTGTCATTAGATCATTAAGAAATAGCCAATAGAAACTAAGGTTTATTGTGCGTCGCTAACCAACGAAACCATACCTTAGTTTCTATTGGCTATTTCTTAATGATGTAATGATAGCGAACAAATGATGACTACTACCACTAGGTAGCGAATCTCATATTTTGTTGGCCGTCTTTGGAAACACGGTTGATGTGTTTACTAATGTATATTTTTGAATAGTTTTATTATTGTTACAGGAAAAATATATAACGGCACAAAATTTGAAAAAGATAAATATAAATCAAACGATTTCACGCGTGGATCTTTGAAATTGATAGCTAATGAAAGTTCGACAGTTTAGTTGGCAATCGAAACTACTAACGAAACAAAATTCGTCAATCGTTTCATTTTTCAGCGTAATACTGACTCGTATTTTAACCAATCACAGTGAAGGACAAAAACTTTCTTAAAATGAATATAGTATAATTACCTATCTTTCTTTTACCTATATCACAATCCGAAACCCATTTATTAATGTGTACCCAACAAGTATTCGAGTGGCCATATCGTTGTGCTTTATTGTTGTATGCTATTAAAAATCATAGGTATGTGTATGTATAGTTCTTTACTAAGACAAGAGTATTATACTCGCCAATGCTTGAGGATCCACAAAGCTTATACTCTGATTTCATTTTTAGATTGTATTTTTTATTTATTGGCTTTTTCATACATACCGCCCAATTATATTAGCTTTGTCGAACCTCGATGGCTGTTCCACTGGAAGACGCGCTTTCGTTGGCTAGTCGTGGCCAATTCTTTTGCCATCGGTTTACCTAATTATTTGAGTAACCGTAAACTTGAACTGCCAATCAAAGGTGTTAATTCATCATGCGAGGCCTAGGAATTCGTATCGATTTTCCCTCGGATTTTTCTTTTCAACAGTTGGTTCAATTTGGAAATTGAACGAGAAGGGGATATCGACTATAGTATTGCTGTATAAATGAAGGCAACTATTTTATTGTAACCTATTACATTAAAGGTGTTGCAAATTTATATTTTATCAACTAATTACTAAGGGAGACTTCCTAAGGATTCGCTCATTTATTTTAACTTGTTTGAAAAATAAAAAAATAAATGAAATTGTGTAATTTTTTTGTGTGGACATTGAGGAATGTAATTTTTTCCCTGTGTAAATTCAGCCAAAATTGTTTAAGGATTTTAAACGGAGTGTGACACAAAACAATGTTGGATTTTAGGCTATTTGAAGGGTTAGAGTATTTTTTTAAATTTACAATCTCGAGCAAGTCGAAAGCGAGCTCGGCATAGCTAGAGAACGCCGCCCGTAGATTTATCCCTCTAGGTCTACGGGAAGATGTTAAATTTTGAAATTTTTTTAAATTATTTGACCTTTTATTAAATTTTAAATTTTTTAAATGTTTTTTCTAATTTTTTTAAATCACTAATCTCGTTTGAATATTATCTCTAGTGTGTTGAAAAGAGAAATGCTAGTTCTATAGGGGGGTTTATTACAAAAGTTTCTTTATAACGTTTGTTGAATTAATCTGCAGTTTTCAAAATAAGTATACTGGGTCAGGGAAAAAGTTTTTTTTTAACAGAGCATTCTCCTTTCAAACATTTGCCACACCGGAGATGAATTCAAAAAAGATTCAAGTGATTCAAAAAATAAAATTTTTCTTGAATTTTTTTGAATGACTATTGAATTTCTTTAGCATTCAAAAGAGAATTTAATAGGCTATCCTTTAAATTAAAGATGTTCTGTTTAAAAAAAATATTATTTGGAAAACGGAAGATTATTGAAATATTCATGTTCGAGAAACATTTTTCTGCGTTTCTTTTAACTAATAAAATAGGGTCATTCTAGAATTGACTTTTTTAACAGTTCCCCGGTATCTCATAAGTGAGAGAACATTTTTAAATTTTGATTATGAATTGCTTTAGCTTACTTATATTGTTAAAAAGAGAATTTAAAATTCTATGTTTTTAAAATTGAAGTATACAGGGTGCTCAATTTAAATAAAATACTTGAAGGGATAGAACATAAACAATAATTGACGTCACAATCGAGGGTGATTTAATGAATGATCCCAAAAATATTGCAAATAGGACACTGTTATACATATACACGGTGTCCATTTTTCGAGTGCCACTATGGGGATCTCGCTTACCTGAAGAGATAGAGAGTTGGTTAAATGGGGGAAAAGTTGCGAATTTTCGTGCTGAATAATAATCTGAAAAGAAATTAAAAATATCTTTAGTAGTTTTGAAAATATCGCAAAAAAACATTATTCAGACACTTTTTAATTTTTCGGGAAGAGTGCTTTGGAAAACAAAACGTTCTTTTATTGTGACAGTTTGATGCATATGTCCGGTTGCAGCATTGGCATCAGGGAACTAGATGTGTTGAGAAAATTCGATTTTCATATGAACAGAATTGAACCTTCGTTTTGCAAGAAAATTATAATTCAAATTAGAACAAAATGCATAAGAATAAATAATATTTTAGCAATAAAACTAGCACAAACGTAAATTAGACTACTTGAAATAAGTCAACCTTTTGTTCACAACAAAAGAACGTTTTGTTTTTCTAAAGCACTCTTCGCAGAAAATTAAAATTGTAATTTTAGGAAAAATGTGTTACTGAACCACCATGTGTGATATATTGTCGTAAAGAGAAAAAAGACGTAATCTCAAAATGTCAAAATCCGAAACGGCGCCCATAAGAAAAATTAAAGTTGCCACGTGTTTCTCCGTCATCTTAAAAGTTATTGAAAACGGGATGCCATATTTGAAATCTCCATTAAAAAGTGTCTAAATAATCTAGAACGATTAGTTTACTATGAAAAAATCAAAAACGAAAATCAGAAATTTTCTTTTTTTTTGTGATATTTTCAAAACTATTGAAGATATTTTAAATTTCTTTTCAGATTATTATTCAACACGAAAATTCGCAACTTTGCCCTCATTTAACCAAATGTCTATCTCTTAAGATAAGCGAGATCCCCATAGTGGCACTCGAAAAATAGACACCGTGTACAGATATCCAATGTCAACAGTTAAATTTAAATCAATTTTTATTAAAAGGGGATCAACACGTAGACAGAGAAAATATTAATGTCACAACAGTTTTCCGCAGAAAATAGCGGATCTATAATCGTTAAATGAATATCAAGCAAATGTAATAATTACAATTCGATTGTACCTACTTATTGAAACCCAGTATGTAATCAAACTATATCAAGGAGTCGTTGAATTCAGAAGGGCGCGTTCTGCCTAATCTGTAAGTAACAAATGTAACACAAACAAACGGATAAAAGGGGTAGTGAATAGCGCGGCACATCAAATATTGCGTAAGCAAAAAACAATATATCTCTTACGGTATGACAAAAGTCAGTAAAAGTAATGGTCTATAAAAGGAAAACATTATTTGCATCTCGATTTGCATGAAATGCGAAACCAGAAATTTCACAGCGGGGAAAAAATACAACTCGTAGGCAAATGAAATGTAGAAGGGGTAGCTTTAAGTGCAGAAACGGACAAAGCGTGAACTTTAGCAACAAGAGAATGAATGAAGATAAAAGAAATTTTAACACTAACGGCCTCTAACGGCAAAAACAAAGAACTATTATAACAAGAAACCTATAACGACGAAGCGGAATGCAAATTATTTTCAAAACGGAAGATTATTGATTGAAATAATAATAAAGAAACATTCTTCTGTGTCTCTGTTAACTAATAAAATAGAGTCATTCTGGAATTGGCAATTTTTTAAATTTTCCCCCGCATCTCTTAAACGAGCGAATATTTTCAAGTTTTGACTCTGAATTGCTTTAGTGGTAAAGAGAGAATTTAATATGCTAATTTTTTTAAATTAAACCTATACAGGGTGTTCTATTAAAAAAAATTAGATTCAGCCAATTCCATCGTATTGGAACAAAGTGGCGGAAGAAATGTACGTACGAATACCTACACCTGATCGGTCGAAACGAAAGGGATTTCTAGCGCATTTTTTAACAATTAAAAAAATGTGCAATTGTTTGCGTTTTGTCCGTCCGTCCGGACCCACTTCTGCCGCTGCGAACTACTTCTAGGGGAATGGTCCTAGAGTCCTGGAATTGTTTACAGTAGATAGCTTATACCTTGAAGGTGTGTCAGACGGCCATCAAATTTCGCTGTCTAAAAGGGGGACCCCCCCACGAATTATTTCCTGAGATGCTGTTTTTGAAAGTAAAACGTGCATAACTTTTACATACGACAACCAATTAATCTCAGATTTTGCGTATAAAAAAAGGGGGGGGGGGGTAAACATATGTTCTATCCTTCATGGTATTCTAATGAAAGGTCTCAACGAAAGGAACCGTTTTCTACGAACTGCCCTTCTTTCTATCCTATCAAAGTACGGGGCGGAGGAGGAGGGGGGGAGTGGAACTAGTTTTATCCTTCATGGTACTCTAATGAAAGGTCTTAACGCAAGGAATTAATTTCTACCAACCATAGCGCTCCTCCTCGACCTTATCGTGATCGGGTATATTCCCTTATACCTCAAGAACGGATTGGCGGAAGAGAGTACTCGCAAAGGACGATTGAGAGGTCTGCAAGAAAATATATCCATTGGTGATGTCAAAACAAAAACTGTTTCGGTTAAAAAAATGCGCTTTATCTGCATGAGTTGTGCACAATTTATACTTGTTGTTCAACGATATGGGAACGTTGGAATTGCGTGTAAACGCAGGAGTTCTTAATGTTATCACGGCGGTCTTAAATTTGGTTCTAATACATCTAATAATTTACTTTGTTCCAGAATAAAAAAATAACGAATACAAAATGTCGTCGGTGAAAGTAGCCGTTCGAGTTCGGCCGTTTAATAACCGCGAGGTATCGCGCGAATGCAAATGTATCATCGACATGGGAGGAAATACAACAAGTAAGTTTTACCATTTAATACTTAACTTTTTTGTCACACCGTTATTTAATCAACAGCAATAGCAAACCCGAAAGCTCCACCCGGTACAAAAGATGCTCAAAAAAGTTTTAATTTCGACTACTCCTATTGGTCGCATAACGTAAGTATAAAATTGTCCACTCTCTTCCTCTCATCGTTACCGTTCTACAGGAATATGATCCCGAATTTTCATCCCAACTTGTGGTGTACAGAGATATCGGAGAAGAGATGCTGCAGCACGCCTTCGACGGTTACAACGTGTGCATATTCGCCTACGGGCAAACCGGGGCGGGTAAATCGTACACCATGATGGGAAGGCAGGAGGAAGGTCAGGAGGGAATCATTCCTCAAATTTGCAAAGATTTATTTTATAAAATACGCGATAGCGACGAAGAAATTAAGTATTCCGTTGAGGTTAGTTACATGGAAATTTATTGCGAGAGAGTGCGCGATTTGTTAAATCCGAAAAATAAGGGCAACTTGAGGGTGCGTGAGCATCCGCTGTTAGGGCCGTACGTTGAAGATTTAAGCAAACTGGCTGTCACTAGTTATCAGGATATACACAATTTGATCGACGAAGGGAACAAGGCTAGGACCGTAGCCGCTACCAATATGAACGAGACGAGTTCGCGTTCGCACGCAGTTTTTACGATCTTCTTCACTCAACAAAGGTAGGTAACTCTCCTACAAGTCGCCGCCTAAGTTACCCACATTCCAGATACGACGCCACCACAGATCTATCGACGGAAAAGGTTTCCAAAATATCTCTAGTTGATCTTGCCGGATCCGAACGAGCGGATTCGACCGGCGCCAAAGGAACGCGACTAAAAGAGGGCGCCAACATAAACAAGAGTCTTACGACTCTGGGAAAAGTAATATCGGCTCTGGCGGAAATGGTAACGTATATCTGAATTCTGTCGAATCATTTCTAAAAGCGAACTCTTTACCGCTTTCCCGAAATTTGCAGTCGGTAAGTATGACGAGGGCATTAATTCTTGTTCAATTGCAATCGGTCTCGTGAAGGTAATGAAGAGCAAGAAATCGAAGAAGGCCGACTTTATTCCGTACAGAGACTCGGTTCTTACGTGGCTGCTGCGCGAGAATCTTGGCGGTAATAGTAAAACGGCAATGATCGCCGCGATTTCGCCCGCAGATATCAACTACGACGAGACGCTTTCGACGCTAAGGTAGGTAAAGCCATGCGAAAAAAATCAATCGGTAGAAGTACGGTAAATACGTAAGAAGACTCCATCACACTATAAGGGTTTGTCAACAACCTGTATTGTATCACAAGCCCAGAAATAGTTGTAAAGACTCGATTTTAATTTACAATGAAAAATCTTACATGAAAACTATGTGAAACACTTAGAACAAAATCCCTGAAAGACATAATAGCTTGTTTGGATATATTACCCCGCACGCCGGTGGTCGACATATATAAAGAATCTGATCGTGCAAGGTTTGCGATATACCACACACAAACGCTGACAGTCTCGCGGGAAACTTCAGTTGTTCTTGATAACACTGAATCGTTAACAAACAAAACTGGCTTGATGAACAAGATTAAACATAAACGATTCTATTAAAGAAAATGTATCGCGTTATTGTTGACGTGCGGAATAAGAATGAACAAAATACGGTACCGCAACGGTTAAGCGATTCTAGGTCGTATCGCCTACGTCAAAGAATGTCAATTAAGGTGAATTTCGCTAGCATCCAGCTTTGTTTACAGTAATGTTGTTTACGCCTACGGCCTACCTGATGCAATTAAACTGCAGTTCTAAAAATTTTATCGAATCGGATGCTTAATACCTGAGCCCGATACAAATTCATCCGATTCGATAAAATTTTTTGAACTGCAGTTTAATTGCATCAGGTAGGCGTAAACAACATTACTGCAAAGCTGGATGCAAGCGAAATTCACCTTAATTAATATTCTTTGCCGTAGGCGATACGACCTAGAATCGCTTAACCGTTGCGGTACCGTATTTTGTTCATTCTTATTCTGCACGTCAACAATAACGCGATGCAGTTTGTTTATGTTTAATCGACGACGTGAGGTAAAAAAAAGTTAACTCTGCATTTAGTGGGGTTAATTACATATCGGAATAGTAATAACGGATCGACTATATTTAGATGCATGGCTTTTAACCGTCGCGAAATCAGCAGCAGCAGAATTTACTCGTCGTACTTCGTATTTAAGGAAGCACCACTTCCACCATCAAATTAAACGCCTTTCTCCAGAATTTTCAAATCAATCGCCAATCAACGACGGAACGCGCCAAACGTCTCCACTTCTCCAAGTCTCGCATTTCTTCGTAGCATCTGCATCTCCGTTATTTCCTTGAAATTAATGAACTTTTACCTCCTTATCACAAACGAATAAATAATGTTTTATAAAGTACCCAAACTTGACCAGATGTATTACTTCTAGCACCTTATCTCAATTGAATAAATTCTAAAATTATAAAATTTTAAAAGAAGTTCTAAGAAAAACAAACACAGAAATACAAATTCAAATAAAGCACACCAACTTTGTGCTTAATCGTAAATAACCCACCCAATTTGCACATAAAATATTTAAAAATTTTCACATACGGGGTGTGCGAAGCAAATTGCCCTGCACGCAGACGTTCGATAATTATATTAAAAAAATCTTAAAAATGACTTAGTTTTTGTTTCTCTTTTAAACAATCCAAATAATCTGGTCGTCAATGATTTGCGATATTCAAGCGCACTTATTAAAAACGCAAAAACACTCTGGCAGCTTGAGGAAACTTCACTTTGTCTTGACTGGACTTAATAACTCGAACTAGCTTGGTAAATAAAATGAAAAAGAATCTCGAATTAAAAGTCACATGGCCGTAACTTAGCGTGTAACAAATTTACACGCTCTTTTCACCGTCGCGAACTAGCAACCCAATTTGACCTTGTTTCGCGTATTTAAGGAAACACCACTTCCGGTATTTACCCAAAATGTGTCAATTACAATTAGACTAGATACGCTGGTCGCAAGGGAATGCGTCCGCACTTACGCCAAAAATAATGCGCACATCGTTAACTACCTGCGTTTCATGTTATCAGCACCAGAACATGTGGTTTAATTAAATTACATCCGATAACGCTCATATATAGTCCCGACCGTACCGTAAACAGTAAACACATTTTATAAAAATACGCAAAGTTGACCATATGTTTCATATGCGAGTCTGTACGGCCTTCTTCAAACTACGTTCGCACTCATTTCGTGCCTTATTTACGCCTATTGGAGCCCTTTCGACGCCTCTTGTTTGTGGTGTGTCTTCTCGACTTTTCATTGGACATCTCTCGGCAACTCCTTGAGCGTTTTCGACGCACCGTTCTCCGTCTCTCATCTTTCACGTCCTCCTTACATCTCGTTTATGTCTCATATACGTATACACTTTGAGTCTTCTTAACGCCTCCTCTTCGCCACGCCCATTTCAAGTGTCTACTTAGGCTCCCTCTCACCTTCTGCACCTCATCTCCTTCACGCCGTGTTTACATCTCACTTCCGTCACGTTTTCTTTCTCACTTCCGTCACGTTTTCTTTACGACTTTTTCAGATCTCTCTTGAGACGTCCCATAGACACGTGCTTGATGATTATTTTCCACGCCTTTTTGCGTCTCCTTCGAATCTACTTCATGTCCCTTTTTAGTTTTTCCAGCTTCGCGCTCATTTTACCCCTACTCTAGGTCTTCTTAGATCCTTACCGACGTATGTTTCGAAGATCATCGGTGCCTTCTTCGACCCTTTGAGCTTTTTCAACGAACGCTTCTACTTCTCTCGTGCCTCCTTCAGGTTTTTATGTCTACTTTGAAACTTCTTTAAGCCCCTAGACGCCACCTACGAGCCTTCCTCGCGCCTATTTCGAACCTTCTTGGCTCCTACCTCGATCTCTCTCGGCGCCCCTTTCTCGCTTTCGTAATTCCTGCTTCACGAATCTTTTTAGAGGTCGAAAACCTCTCCTTCGAGCTTCAAATCTTTTCTTCGCATCTTATTCGCACCTTCTTTAGGCCTACTTGGGCCATATCAACGCCTCTTTCGATTATCCTTGAGGTCCGTTTCGAATCTCCACGGTGCTTTTTCGAGTCCAGTCGACGCTCGGTTCGAGATTTCTCGGCGACTCTTTCGAGCATATTCGACCCTTCCTCCGACTCTTCTTCACCTCTTTTTCGAACCTTCGTTCGAATCTCCTTGTAGCATTCTGCGCGCCTCGTTTGAGCGCTTTCGTCGAACCCTTCTCCGCCTCTCCTTACATTTTTTTCACGTTTCCTCTACATCTTCTTCAGGTCTCCTTTACGTCTCATAGACACTTGCTTCGCGATTCTTATATACCGTTCTAACGTCTCCTTCAAGTCTTCTTTACGTCTGCTTTGAGCCTTCTTCGGGAGTTTTTGGCACCCATTTCGACGGTTCCTACTAACCGTCTTGTCGCCCTTTTTTAGTCTTCTTCGCTCCATTTTCACGCTCCTCTCGCGTCTTTTAGATATTCTGTTTGAGCGGTCTCAAATACTCTTCAGCCTTCACGGCGTCACGTTTCCTCCTTCCTTCATCCTCCTTTGACGCCTTCTGCGAGCCTTTTGACGCCTGATGTTTTTAGATTTTTGACGGCTCTCCTACGAACTTTAAAATTTTCTCACACTTTCTCCACGCTTTTTCACGTCCCATATACGTCTGCGTCCTGGCCTTCTGGTAACCTTGTTCAGGCTTCGTTCGATACACCAGCTAGTGTTCTCTCGCTTGCTTCGAGATTCAAACCTATTCCATATCCTTTACGTCCTCGTAACACTGGTTTACGTCTTTTCAGGCTTCCTTGATGATGTTTTCACACTTTCTCTTCTGTAAACTCCCTTCATACTCCTCATACGCACGACGCACCTCCGTCATGTCACATACATACATTCCTCACGCTTTCTTCAAGTCTTCCTCCGAGCCTTCTGCATACCGTTGATACCTTCTTCGAGCCTTCTATAACCTTCTTCGAACCTCTTCGGGCCCTCTTCACGCCACTCCTCACTTCTTCTTTGAACATTCTTTAGGTCTCCTTCGCGTTTTCTTCAGGCTTCCGTCGTGCCCTTTTCATTCTTTTTGCGAGTCGTTTCAAAGCTTTCACGACACCTCCTTAATTTTAATCGCCTCGTTTTCCTCTTAACATTTTTCACGGATGCTGCGAGCATTCTCGATCTCTCCTTCGTGCCCTTTTGTCGCCTACTTCAAGCTTCAAGTGTTCGCCACATCTGTATCATACCTTTTTTACGCTTACACGCTAAGT
Source organism: Photinus pyralis (assembly GCF_008802855.1). Taxonomy (NCBI): domain Eukaryota; kingdom Metazoa; phylum Arthropoda; class Insecta; order Coleoptera; family Lampyridae; genus Photinus; species Photinus pyralis. Next base: position 13,885,276 of record NW_022170819.1, read on the forward strand.
CTCCTTCGAACCTTCCTCATGTCTCTTTTTAGCGTTCATCGCATGTCTTCTTCAATTCTTTTTCACATTTTGAGCTTTGTTCGCCAATTTTTTGAATCTTCTTGACGCGTCTTTTACGCCTTTTCCGAGCCTTCGAGTGTTCTTGATGCTTGTTTCAACTTTTCACGCCTCCTTAACGTCTTCCTCATCTGTTCTGCAGGTATCCTGAGGTCCACTTCGCGTCTCAAACGCGCCTACCGTATAACTTCCACGTTTATTTTGGGTTCCTTCAAGTCTTGCTCCTTTTGAGTCTTTTTGATGTTTCCTGCCCTCTGAACGCCTGGCCTCAGTCTTTCTTTGCACCTCCTTCGTATGTGATCATAGGGTCCAGAAAACTTGGAGGAAAAGAAACCCAAGAACTTATATAAAAATTACTTCTTACGTATTTACAGTCCTCCTGCCAGAGCTGATTGCGATTCCGTTTCATACTGATTTGTCATGCTTTAACGCATACTCGCGTTTTAGATACGCCGACCGTGCGAAACAGATCGTATGCAAGGCCGTCATCAACGAGGATGCGAACGCGAAACTTATTAGAGAACTCAAGGAGGAGATTCAGAAACTGCGAGAGTTGCTCAAGGCCGAGGGAATCGAAGTTCACGAAGGTAAGTTTGTGGAAGTCCCCCATGAATTGGCTAAAAAAAGGAGGGAACTTACTAAATTAAAAGACAGGCCCAATTAAGACAGTAAAAAAACGGCTGACTCATACTTTATTATCTACTTGTAATGCCGCATAGGTCCTGATGGTAAAGTAATTTATGAGAAACGAGAGGTTCCTAGTAAGTATTTGCTTACTAATGGCTTAAGGCACTTTGAATGTCGACCATATCTCAGTTACTTTAGAATCGTGTCACAAGCTTTTTGTATTCACATTATATGGGCTGTCGTCTGCAGATTTGTGTCGTTTTAGAGACTGTATAAGTTGGATGCGGGTTACGCATCACTTTGTTTTACTTTTTTTGTTACGCGGGTCATCGACGGCGCGCTGAACAGCTTCTACTACATTGATTAAGATCGAGTAACTGCTTATGCGTGCTTACATCATCTCTTGGTATCTCTTGGAGTTGTCTTGTTAGTAGCTTAGCTTTCAATTGCGATTTGGAGAATTGCGCCTGATGTCGTTTACAATTTAGGAACGGAAATTAGCCGAAATAATAAGGATAGTGAGAGGATCCGCACCGTCTCCACGTCGTTGGCCGAAGAGGCCGTCGATCAACTTCAAGCCAGCGAAAAGCTGATAGCAGGTTGGTGGGGTGGAAATGTGTGCGTCGTAATTGTGCGTAATTTGCAGAGCTGAACGAGACGTGGGAGGAGAAATTGAAGCGAACGGAGGCCATTCGCGTACAACGCGAGGCTGTATTTGCCGAGATGGGTGTTGCCGTTAAAGAGGACGGCGATACAGTCGGCGTGTTTTCTCCAAAGAAAACCCCTCATTTAGTGAACTTAAATGAGGATCCTTCAATGTCTGAATGTCTTATATACTATATTAAGGTATGGCCATAATTCTTGGTTCGGTACCTAACTAACTGTACTATTGCGCAGGACGGTATTACTCGGGTGGGTTCGTCCGAAGCGAACTTGCCGCAAGACGTACAACTGTTCGGATCACACATAAAACCGGAGCACTGCATATTCGAGAACAGAGAAGGACAAATCACTCTCGTTCCGTGCTCGGGCGCCACCACGTACGTGAACGGCAGAGAGATTTTGGAACCGGTCGTCTTGAAAACGGGCTCCAGAGTGATATTGGGCAAAAATCACGTCTTCCGATTCACCCAGCCGGACGCTGCCAGAGAACGCAAGGAGAAGAACAGTTCGGCGACCGAGAACGAGAATAACGTCGATTGGAACTTCGCCCAGATCGAACTGCTGGAGAAGCAAGGTATCGACCTGAAGGCGGAGATGGAGAAGCGTCTGTTAAAGATGGAGGAAGACTTTCGCAAGGAAAAGGAGACCGCGGATCAGCTCTTCGAAGAGCAGAGAAAGGTGAGAGGGACTCTGGTAATTGCTAAATTAACGCCGTTGGTTTAGAGCTACGAGGCACGTATCGATGCCTTGCAAAAGCAAGTCGAAGAGCAGAGTATGACGATGTCGATGTACAGTTCGTATACACCCGAAGATTTCAATAACGAGGACGATATTTTCGGTAATTTTTGTTGTTGTATAATTTCGAGGGCGTGTACGTGCACGAGTTTAATTTTTACGCGAGCACTTTTTCAGTGAACCCTCTATTTGACGCAGAATGCAACTGGGCCGAACGCGAGTACGAGCTGGCTGCGATGGCCTGGCGAAAATGGAAGCATCACCAGTTCACGTCGCTGCGAGACGATCTGTGGGGTAACGCTATATTCCTCAAGGAAGCGAACGCGATATCGGTAGAGCTGAAGAAGAAGGTGAGTTATTGTCCCGAATCCGATTCTGTTTGTATACGCTGTCCGTCCGTCCGTCTGCACGTTATCTCTTTCTAAAAGTGCAATTATTCCTTATGAACCTTAGATGTGGCTAGGTTAAGAGTGCCAAGTCTAAGCGTGGTTGTTTTCTAAACTCACCGAAAGTCATCGTGGTTGTTGTCTAAACTCAATGTCACTGAAGGTCATCGTGGTTCTTGTCTCAACTAAACGGTAGGATTGTTTCCTGAACTAATGCCGCTGAAGGTCAAACGTCGACACGAGTTCTGTACGCTGCCTTCAAGGTCGACGCCATTACTCCATCGTAATGTGTGCTCAATCTCGCTGAAGATCAAACTTGAAGGTGCAATAGATGGCAGAATTGAAGGTGAAATATAAGGTACATTTGAAGGTGAAATAGAGGTCAGATTTGAAAGAAAATACAGGACAGATTTGAAGGTGAAATTGAGAGCAGAATTGAAAGTGAAATAGAGCGCAGAATGGAAGGTGAAATAGAGGGCAGATTTGAAGGTGAAATAGAGGACAGAATTGGAGGTGAAATTGAGAACAGATTTGAAGGTGAAATAGAGGTCAGATTTGAGAGAAAATACAGAACAGATTTGAAGGTGAAATTGAGAGTAGAATTGAAGGTGAAATAGAGGGCAGATTTGAAAGTGAAAGAGAGGGCTGATTTGAAGGTAAAATTGAGAGCAGAATTGAAAGTGAAATAGAGGACAGATTTGAAGGTGAAATAGAGGTCAGATTTTAGAGAAAATGCAGGACAGATTTGAAGGTGAAATTGAGAGCAGAACTGAAAGTGAAATATAGGGCAGATTTGAAGGTGAAATAGAGGGTATATTTGAAGGTGAAATAGAGGTTAGATTTTAGAGAAAATACAGGACAGCTTTGAAGGTGAAATTGAGAGCAGAATTGAAAGTGAAATAGAGCGCAGAATGGAAGGTGAAATAAAGGGCAGATTTGAAAGTGAAATTGAGAACAGAATTGAAGGTGAAATAGAGGACAGATTTGAAGGTGAAATAAATGGCAGAATTGAAGGTGAAATCGAGGGTATAATTGAAGGTGAAAACAAATATAGAAAACGAGTTCATGGGTATAGTTATAGCATGTGCAAAACCAAATTTTGAGCCTGGTGTTAGTTTTGCTTTTATTTAAAGTGTATATGTATGAAATTTAATTTAATTGTTTCCTTAATTAACAAAATTGGCACTACACATCATGCACAAAACCAAATTTGGAAACTGGTGCTACATTTGCTTTTAAACTTTATTAAAATCCCTCCATAAGTAAGGAAGTTGGTACTGCGCACCCGATGAATTACATACTGACTGTCAGTCAAAGTTTTCTTGGATGGGTCATACGATCGGTTTCGGCGGACCTCCACACCCGCGCACCTACATACCGCCTATCAGTAAATATGTTCTTGAAAGGGAGATACGCTCGGTTTCAGCGGCTGCGCCGCCTCACCTCGTCCACTCGATAAATTACATACCGCCTATCAGTCAATGTTTACTTGGCTGGTACATACGCTCGGTTCCGGCGGCTGCGCCGCCTCACCTCGCGCCCCCAGTGAATTACATACCACCTATCAGTCAATGCTTCGGTGGGACATACACAATCTAATTTTTCGTTATGTTATCGTCTTAAAACTTGTTTGAAATATTGAAAACGAACAATAAAGCGGAAATACGTCTGCGCAGGTACAAAAAACTCAGCGTTTTACAACGACCAAGTGTCTATACAGACGGACGGACGCACGAAATTCATCCACGCTAAAAAAACTGCTATTCTTCTAGAATAAGTTAGTATAATTGATCATATAGTATTTATCTAAGAAGGTTTCGTATTTAGTGTTGTACTAATTCAATTATTTCAAAAATTTCAATAAACTTACAACAACCATGTTCTTGGCACTTCTTGGTACCTCGTTCAAACAATTCGAACCCTTAAACATATGCGAGGCACGTGAAAATGCTGGAAATATATACAATATATAAGTATACCTACTAAACAGAGGTTGTTACAGGTACAGTTTCAATTTACCCTGTTAACCGACACCTTATACTCACCGCTTCCTCCCGATTTGCGACCAATAATCGACTACGATCAAGACGAAGATTGCGCAATCGCGCGAACGATAGTGGCCGTGGAGGTTCAGGACACGAAGAACGGCGCAACTCACTATTGGAGCTTGGATAAGCTGCGGTAGGTGGAGTGTTGTTTATTTTAGTATATTTTTTTAATTCCAAATCAGTCAACGGTTGGAGTTGATGCGGTTGGTATACAACGAAGAGGTGGACACGCCCAGCCCTTTAAGCGTGGAAGATGCAGTTCCGTTACTGCGCTGCCTCACGCAGTGCCCACCCGCGCCGTCACGCTTCTCACTCACGACACTTTTACCATCGAGGTTGGTGCCACATTTCGCCACCATCCCCCCCATACACCCGCATGATTCGTAAGCACGCGCAGTTTCTTTACGTGCTTCTTCTTGTTTCGCACTGTGTAGGTACTTGATTTTATACATCGTCGAATACCGCTTATTACTTTGTGGTGGCACCAACCTCTTTGAGTTTTAAATGTTGCCATTTGTAATGCTACTAAATAATTTAGGCAAAGATTGGAGCTGATGAGGGAAATGTATCATAACGAGGCCGAACTTTCGCCGACATCGCCCGACTACAACGTGGAGTCGCTGACCGGAGGGGATCCGTTTTACGATCGTTTCCCCTGGTTCCGAATGGTCGGCAGGGGTTTTGTTTATCTCAGTAATCTGTTGTATCCCGTCACGCTTGTACATAAAGTCGCGATCGTTAGCGAGAAGGGGGACGTGCGGGGCTATCTACGAGTCGCTGTTCAGGCTGTGATCGACGAAGACAATTCTGACCAAGTGGGTGTGAGACAGAGCGCTCGTATTGCCTTCGAATCTTCCAAAGGTAGCTATACCGCGCACGTGCCTTACAATATTCTCACTCGACGCATTTCAGCGATTATGGATAGAAATTCGCATAATTTAGAGGAACGCATCATAGAAGGTCACAACATAATAGACCCGATCAAAATCGATGAGCTAATTGAATGTGATACAGATTCTGGAAAAGGAGACAGTTCGGTCTCGTCCGATTTTAAAGATGAGGACGTGCCCGATCACTTAACCATTGGAAAAGAGTTCACTTTTCGCGTTACGGTCTTGCAGGCGATCGGTGTGTCGACGGAATATGCAGACATCTTCTGCCAGTTTAAGTATGTATAGCTTCGCGGCGGGTGACGTAGATACACCCCTGTTTTTCAGCTTTTTGCACCGACATGACGAGGCGTTCTCAACTGAACCTGTTAAAAACACGGGAAAAGGCACTCCCTTAGGCTTCTACCATGTTCAAAATGTAAGGACTATTGGTTGTATACAATCTCTGTCGCTGGGGTAGAATTGTTGACTTGATATCGGTTTAAGTTCTTTCAAATGTAAACGTCCCCAATGCAACTGCAGATTCATTTTCTGATGGTCCAATACGACATCATAAATGCTTATTTTAACACATTAAAGGAAATTCATAAATTATCAAGTTCAGCAATGGCTTTCAGCTGTCAGACTATGAAATGCAGGAATAACACGATAGTACGAATATAATGCCGAAAAACCGAAAGTTACGATATTCCGTTGTCGAGATCTCGATCGATTTATAAAAGGCGCTTGAACAGCGTGAAACAATAAGCTCCTTTTATGCTTTTCAAAGGGCGGTATCTCAGTTGCCCTTGATAAAATCGATCGTTGAAGTCAATGATTCTGTCCTCCATGCATTCTAAACCCCATTTGGGCATTGGGCACCTAAAAATTATATAATTGACTTGTATCTTTCGTAGATCACGGTGTCAACAACCAAATCCTTTATTGAATACATAAAAACACACCCGATTGTATTCGAAGTGTTCGGCCACTATCAGCAACACCCATTGCATAAGGACGCGAAATTGGAGGGCTCGGTACGACAGCCACCGCGCCGAATGCTTCCACCCTCAATTCCGATTTCTCAACCGGTGCGGTCTAGTAAGTTCGGCGCCTTACCCTCCCCGTGCACTGCGCACATCCACGCAAAGGTGGACGTCCTGGTCTGGTTCGAGATATGCGAGTTGGCACCTAATGGCGAATACGTACCGGCGGTTGTCGAACACAGTGACGATCTACCATGTCGCGGATTATTTTTGTTACACCAGGTAAAAACGTTGACAAAAGTACGGTAACCGCAAAGACACTTTCCAGGGTATACAAAGACGCATTCGCATCACGATTGTGCACGACCAATCGGCCGAGCTGCGATGGCGAGACGTTCGCGAGTTAGTCGTCGGACGAATACGAAACAGCCCCGAATCGGACGAAGACGAGGACAATGACAATTCTGTACTATCTCTGGCCCTCTTCCCCGGCGAGTATCTCGAAATACCCGGCGACGATCGCACGATGTTCATGTTCGAGGCGGCCTGGGACAGTTCCCTACACAACTCCCCACTTCTCAATCGCGTCACGTCCCCCGGAGAGCAAATATTTATGACAATTTCCGCATACTTAGAGGTAGCCAATTGTACTGATCGCGCGCAGGTTTTATACGCCTTTTTCAGCTCGAGAACTGCGGACGACCGACGATCATCACTAAGGATCTCAGCATGGTGATATACGGGCGCGACGCGCGCACCGGTCCCCGATCTCTGAAGCACCTCTTCTCGGGCAACTACCGAAACGCGGAGGCGAACCGACTGACCGGAATTTACGAGTTATTGCTGCGGCGCGCCAGTGAAGCAGGTAGTCCAGGTAGTTCCCTAGATTAGTATCCTTCCTTTCGCCTGTCTCTTCTTCACCCCTGAATATGCATGAACCTATTCTTCGCTACAGTAGTAATAGTAAGTAAACGTGGTGCATGCTAATGTAAGGACAATCGCAAATCCCAAAAAAACTGAAAGCTCATTGGCGGGGTAGAATAACTATTGAGTCAGGATCTCAACTCTGCAGTTTGAAATTCAAATCCATTGAAATTTAGAAATTTAGAAAACTCGAAAAATTCGCAAAGAATCATCCCAACTTAAAGAAACTAAAGATATTCTAAGGATTAAAAAATTATAACATTTAGAAAACAAAAATGATAAAATAACGAATTCAGTAAAACTTGACAAATTTAAAAACACTGAACGAGCAGATTAGGGAGTAGAGGAGCAGCACAGGTTCGGGGTCACTTTTGGTCAAAATCTCATGTTATGTCTTATGGGAAATTTTAAGGTTCATTCTGGTCATTTTTGTATTATTTGTACATGCACAGTAAACGCACGAATCTCGAGCGCCACCAGAGAGATGCGGCTTTGCCCCTGGTCAAGGACGCGGAGCGGTCAATGGAAGTACTCGGCAATCAAAACAACTAAGTAATTTTAGAAGATAATTGATAATTCATTCAGTCCAATACAAAAAAATAAAAAAATCAGAAAATTAAGACTATGAAACAAACATTAATTTAAAAAAAACGAAAAATTCTTAATGGTTTTCTCGCGGGTTTTCTGAAAAATGCGAAGATTAGTGTAAATCGGTGTAAATTCATAATAAAAATAAAAATTAAAAAAACAAAAAAAGTAAAGGAAATTAAACATTTGGAAACATTAAAAGAATTCAGTAAATTTACAATTCAAAAAATTCAGATACTGGGAAGACGGCTGGACGGGATTGGATGAAATTTTTTTTCTGTGGGTCCCGAGATTTAGATTCAGAATTGGGCCCGATAGGATTTTTTTAAACTTTTTTTCGTTGATGTCGCACTGCTATTTCGCGTAACGATCTGTTCTTATGTGTACATTTACATTCTATACGCTGGGTTCCCGTTATCATAGATCCGTCAGTATAGAAATATAGAGCGTACGAAGAAAATCTATTATCTGTTATAAAAATGGAAAAAATTAAGAAAAATAAAATTCATAGAACTTCAGAAAATTTCCAAATATATTTTGAAAGGTTTGGAAAATTTGCTCAGCTAATTTTGAAAATGGCGCAAATAACAAACAAATAAGAATTTAAGTCGATATTATGATTAAATGATCACAAAAAATTCGATATGTCGATCACGGTATGCAAGTCTGCAAATTCGATTCTAAAAATTCCGTGGCTACGGGTGGTGGGAATACGCTATTTAAGTTGAGTTCCATTACAATCAATAAGCATTATTGCAAGTTCCGTAATATCGAATTAAATCGTTATTTTTTTTCTATTTGTGACGTTTTTCAATTAACTACATGCGAAATTAGATCACTCACTAGTAGGTGGGGGACACTCTGTAACCCGAAGGTCCAATCTTCAAATGAGTAGGTATACAGGGTGGTGACTTGCGTAACGCATCATACGGATTTCAATGTAAAATTCATAACATGCGATTATTGGCTCCCCAAATGATTTTAGAGCAAAAATGTATTAAGGTTTTTTGTAGAAACAATTTTTTACGCCAATCAACTGTATTAGTTAGGAAAATTGGAAAAATAAAACTCGCATCTTTTTTAATAATCTGCGATGCCATGGAATTTTCTAAAACAAAAAGATATCCAGTTATCAATTAGCAGCAGTTCGAAATGGATTTTATGATCGACTTGGTTACTGTCTTGCACTTAATGGTGACATTCATTTTTCTACAAAAAATCTCAATACATGTTTGCTCTAAAATAATTTGGGGAGCCAATAATGGCATGTTATGAATTTTACATTGAAATCCCTATGACGCGTTACGCAAGTCACCACCCTGTATATCAGATCCTATAAAATTTTCTTTGGTCTAAATTTTAGGTTAGGAACAAGATATCAAGATGCGGTTTTCACGAGCTTGTTTAGGCATCATTTAGGTAGTTACTTTTTCATGAAAAAAAAATCGAACCAATGCATTTAATTTTTTTGAGAAAATTAACCATTTCTGTCGGAATGACCAAAAAAGCCCTCAAGCGGCGATATGTGAAACTAACAAAACTTCAAATATAATATTTGTAGCCGAAGAATAACTTTTTTCAATTAACCCGAGTTTGTTAAAATCGGCTCAGCCGTTTCGAAGATACAGGGTGTTCTTTACGGAAACCTTTGAATACCCCCCCCCCTCCACTTCATTTTTAGAGATACAGCAATAATATTGTCAAACAAAAAAAGTTCAGATTATCGTTGACTTCAAAGACAGGGTATTTTTTTTGTTAGGTTACTATAGCGGAATTCACAGAAACATCACTTTTTTAGATTCCAGATTCACGCCCCCTAGCGGCCATTTCAGAAACTTAAAAATATTTTCCAGGTTTTTCTCGTGGCCGTTTTAGCATAACTTTTTTTACCGCAAGCCTCTTCGATGGATAGGTTTTCACTTCTCAGATACAGTACCTCGCATTCTTAGTTGGCCACCCTGTACACAACAAATTTCGTGGAATTCTCTCCATTTTCGTTGTCCGGCCAAGAACTGCAGTGGAACTTTTTTTTTCGAATTTTCAAAAACTAATTCCAGATTCGTCATTTTCATGTTCAAAAACCCCCAAATACCAAATTTCGTCGAAATTAGATTTTTTTTCGCACCTCCAAGTAGGGGTGCGCCCCTTCGTGGTGGAATTTTGAAAATTTTGTTTTCAACATCGGATAGGGCATACCCGAAAACCTATCCAAAGACCCATCTTTGAAACTCATATGGTTGCTGAGAAAAAAATGAAAGAAGAAATCCAAATTTCACCACTTCTTTGGGGGTAGCTCCCAAACAAAACACGTTGGACCCTCGGTTTATTTGGAAAAAGCGCTTGTCTTGATCCACTCTATCGCCCAATTTTTATTACATGCGGTCATGTAACACCCTGTATAGTCCAGAAAAATCTTATCTTTCTATACAAACACTTAGGCTAAGTAAGGGGAATTCGTCAATGATCTTTGGGTGTAACATTCTAATCCATTAAGACTCCTACGAAATTTTGGAGATATATATCTGTAACGTCGAAGTGATTGTTTCTATATACAGGGTGTCCCTAAAAGGTCTGTACAACGCGCTACCAGGGGTTCTTGGTATCAAAATAGGACGATTTAACCCAACTTACCTCTATCCAAAAGTGCTTCGGTAAGGCGCTATCTACCGCCAAAGATTTAAAAAAAAAATCGTTATCTTTATTTTATCGGAAAATGGTTTTGCCGATTAAAATGAAATTCGGGATGTGAATGTCTAATGTAAAAAGGGTCTTTGTGATATCATCGTTTTGATTGTAGTTGCTATGTAGGTGGTAAAATACTGACCATCCACATCTGAAGAGGTCTAAAACTTTTTAACTACTATTTTGACGGTTCTGAATTTTTAGACACTGATAGACAGTTTACTTGCAAGCATTTTTTGTCTCTTGATGAATATCGCTATCTGTGGTTTACGAAAAAAAAAAAATTTAGGCATAATGAATGGCATGCACCATACATGCGATTGTTCCTCAAAAAATCAGTTTTATTTTTTATTTATTTATTTAGTAGTTTAAATTAATACATTACATTGATTTACTCTGTTGTGTTCGTTTATTCTACGTTACATGCACTACGGTTTCATAGCCTACTTCTTGCTTGCACTTATGGTTTTTGAGGAACAATCGCATGTATGGTGCATGCCATTCATCATGCCTAAATTTTTTTTTTTCGTAAACCATCACAGATAGCGATATTCATCAAGAGACAAAAAATGCTTGCAAGTAAACTGTCTATCAGTGTCTAAAAATTCAGAACCGTCAAAATAGTAGTTAAAAAGTTTTAGACCTCTTCAGATGTGGATGGTCAGTATTTTACCACCTACATAGCAACTACAATCAAAACGATGATATCACAAAGACCCTTTTTGACATTAGACATTCACATCCCGAATTTCATTTTAATCGGCAAAACCATTTTCCGATAAAATAAAGATAACGATTTTTTTTTTTAATCTTTGGCGGTAGATAGCGCCTTACCGAAGCACTTTTGGATAGAGGTAAGTTGGGTTAAATCGTCCTATTTTGATACCAAGAATCCCTGGTAGCGCGTTGTACAGACCTTTTAGGGACACCCTGTATAGGTATACAAGGTGGTCAAATGCCAGATATTTTTATTGACACTAAATAACTGCACCACCTCTCTAATGCCTTTCTTAGCATGATTTACACATTTCCCAAGGATGTGAACTGTATCTGACCTTAATCCGCAGGTGTGCAACGCCGTCAGCGAAGGGTTTTGGATACCAGTTCGACGTACGTTCGCGGTGAAGAAAACTTGCACGGTTGGAGGCCGCGCGGCGATTCGTTAATTTTCGATCACCAATGGGAATTGGAGAAGTTGACGCGTCTCGAGGAGGTGGAGCGAGTGCGTCACACTTTGCTTTTACGCGAACGTCTAGGTCTAGATCGCACCAGTAACCAGATAAAGACCCAACCCGAATACACAAAAAGCGAAAAGGAAGTCTGCAATATGGTAGCTAAGAATAGTAATATTAACGTATCCTGTAAGTAGCACGTCGATTTTGTACATAACATCTACATTCCAACTTTTTAGCGAACATAGATAACTGCGAATATACGGACCGGGAAAGAAATCTTTTGAATAAATGCGCGAAACTAATTCAAGGCAAATGTCGCGATTCAAGTAGTGCAAAGGACAGCGACTATACCAGTCCCTCCGAGGAGGTTACCGATTTGAGTACAAGTATGATATCGAGTATGGTTTCCGGCAGCTCCATTGAACTCTGCTCGCCTGAACGGGCAGCGCTACCGGGTGAATGTGCGCCCTTCCCACCGGCCCCCGTTTCGCCGCAGGGTCCCAGAGATCCCGAACTCGTATTGTACGTCCCAGACATGGAAGAAATTAGAATTTCGCCAGTAATCGCCAGAAAAGGGTACCTAAACGTACTGGAACACAAAACGCACGGCTGGAAAAAACGCTGGGTGGTACGTTACGTCATTGTATTTAAAATGTAACGGTAATGCCACGGAATAGGAAAATATGCTGCGTAATCATTTTCGCTTGTTCGCATGGTAGATATCGAGATGCGAACTTGTTTAGGCATCATTTAGCTACTTTTTCATGAAAAAATAATCGAACCAACGCATTTAATTCTTTTGAGAAAATTCCATTTCTGTCGGAATGTCGAAAAAAGCCCTCAAGCGGTGATATGTGAAACTAACAAAACTTAATACTTGTAGCTAAAGATTAGCTCTTTTGAACTAACCCGAGTTTGTTTAAATCGGCTCAGCCGTTTCGAAGTACAGGTTGTTCTTTACGGAAACCTTTGGGTATTCACCCCCACCACTTCATTTCTAGAGATACAGGAAAAATTGTCAAACAAAAAAGGTTCAGATTATCGTCGACTTCAAAGACCGGACATTTTTTTGTTAGGTTAATATAGCGGAATTCACAGAAACATCACTTTTTTAGATTCCAGTAAAGTCACTAGATATAGAAAGTACCGCAATCATCCGCCATTTTTGGGCAAATTTGCTGCCAACTTAAAAAAATTTACAAATAAAATCTGAATAGCTGTAATTTTTTATAACCTAACTTCATAGTACTGTCATGTTTTATAAAAATATATACAGATATCTCCAAACAGGTGGAACAATCCCTAACATTAAAGTTACTAGATTCTGGTAACTTCCGCCATTTTTGGGCAAAAATCATGCGTTCTCTCTCTAACACACGAGCCCAATGGATTGCGGTACTTTCTATATTTAGTGACTTTAGATTCCAGATTGCAGTTACGCCCCCTAGCGGCCATTTCAGAAACTTGAAAATATTTTCCAGGTTTTTCTCGTGGCCGTTTTAGTAAAAACTTTTTTACTGCAAGCCTCTACAATGGACAGGTTCCCAGATACAGTACCTCGCATTCTTATTTGGCCACCCTGTACATACCTACACTTTTACACATAACTATAACTTGTGACATTATTAAAAGTCAAAGGTTGGGGCATCAACAGTTATTTTAATTTGCACTGGTTCTCCATTGTCGTGGATGTCCATTTCGACTACCCAAACAACACAAGTACCTTCATTGCAAATACATAGTACGTACAGCGCTGGATTTACGGACGTAAATTAAATCTACAGTTTATGTAAGGACATTCCACATACATACATGGTACATTATTTTTGCACTACTTTGTACATTCTAGGTACGTACGTACATTAGACATACTGTTATGTATCTATAATGTACTTACTTTTGCTCACGTACATTATACATATTTTATGTACATACATAGTACACCACCATGCTCAGAAAAGCCCCGGAAAATATGCGAACTAATTTTGAAATAATTCAGGCTGGCCAATAGAAAGTCTGCAAAATGACGCGATACATTCCGCGCCATAAGTATTAATTATACCCTTTGACAGTTGACGCTTCACGTTATTTTATTTTACACTTTGCTTCTTGTATTCGCTTTATTTTACGTTTTCAGTCTCCAGTTTTATACAAACCCGTCTTTTTCAATACGCATATTGCTTGGATCTACGATCTGATAAGGTATGTAATTCCCTTAAAGCGTTTTTAAATTTTGCATCAGAATGTACGGTCTAAATTTCTAGCGCCCTCGGACACGCCCTGTCAGGGACTTTCTGAGCGTGGTGCCACTGTACGTACTTTTATGTACCCGCCCGCCACTGACCACAATGAATCCCCAAAATAATGAACTTCCTATATTTGGATTATTTAATCTGTCGGACAAATAAAGGCTTATTATTATTAATAATATCAAATTCATAAATAAACGACAAAGTGCAAACTGACTCGTTCTATCTACCTTCAAGTTGATGTTTTATTTCCCAATAAATGGATTAGGGTAGAGGTCGGCAACCTATTGAAACGGAAGAGCCAAATGTTATAATTTAAAACATTAACCAGTTTTTAAAGAGCCACTAAAAATTTTCTATTCAATATTATATCTAGTATTTGGTTATATACAGGGTCCTGCAACAGTGCAAATATTTAAAAAATCTTTTGGGCAGATGTCAACTATAGATAGTTGCGCATCTACAGAAATTATTTTTGAATGTACAGGGCGTTTTATTTTTATGGTGTCAATAAATAACCCATTTTTTGAAAATAAAACACCCTGTATATTTTCACTTGTTTCAATGTCATTTCATAACCTTTAGATTCAGTTTTTGGTTTCTTGTTAACGTTGTCATCTTATTAATTTTTTCCGAATAATTCCCCGTAAGCAAGCCTCATGAATCATAGCCCCCTTGATTTTGAAGTTACGAAATACATTTTATCAATAATAAATGTTAATCAGAGTAAAGGGCAACACTTTGATAATAAGAAAGTCGGATTTAGTGATACAGGGCGTTTACAAGGAAATGGTAAAATTTCCAAACTTCGGAGTGCCATAAACTATTGTTTTTCAAATGGAACTACTACTATTTTTATATTGTCCTGTGATTAAACCTGGCAGTTTTTATATAGGTAATTCAATACTTTTCACAAAAGTACCTACCCATTAATGAATTACATAGGTTTATACACCGCAGTAGGCTGTGATAATAAAAAACAAAAGAATGCCAGAAAGTACAAGTGTCACAAATTAATTAAAAAGATGACCTTAAGTTTTTTAGATAAATGCGGAGAGCCGTACCTTTATATAAAAAGAGCCGCAGGATGCCGACCCCTGGACTAGGTCACAAAACGTTGTATCACCTTTTTTATGCCAATAAGTAATGAGTCACGCGTACCGTCCCAGCCACAGAAATTAGAAAACTAAAGTAAGGAAAGCCGGTCTTGGGATCTGAAAGATCAGAGGGCGTGCGCATATCATGATCACGTGCAAAATTATCAGTTGACCGAAATTGCCGGCGTACTATGTACGTAGTTTTATAGTTTGTGATCATATACAAATGTACGTACATCAGACGTACGTATTTGTTCCATGGACGTACGTACGTAAAATGGGCACAAAAATGTACGTACAGTCGAAATACGTGCACCAGATTTCTTTTATCGAACTAGCAAAACAATCACGAAACCTGTTCACCAAATCTACAAGGTATCTCGTTATATGTGGCCACATCTTTCGTTAGATCAGGCATCGGCTGGATGTCATTGGGGTTGGAGGTATCATTTGCATCGTCGAGTACAGGCGTTCCATCATCTGGTTCATTAATTGCGTTTGAGTCATTATGAAGGACATCAGGTGAGTAAACTCAGAGTGACCATTCGTTTGGATGGGTTATGTCGCATTTTGTCGAAAATCGCTGACGGCTCACGCACATGAATCCGGGTATAACAAAATAGTAATCACGGACGGACTATATCACTTGTAACGCTCAGTGTTGTAATCAATTTCATTAAAGTTTATCATTGAAATATATTATATCCCACTTCTGATTTTGTAGGCGATGGCCTACACTGGTCTGATGGCCGTTAACTATGAACTATGAATTTAAAAAAAACCTTCACATTTTTTGTAGTGGGAAAACAGGAGGTCATTGTGATTTCTTAGATTGGGTAGAAATCTGCTGCGGCTTTATCTCTTACACAACTGAATTGCATATTGGCAGACTCCCATAAAGAATTAACGCAACTATTGCGTGGCAGTACTGTTAACATTTTAAAAACTACGGTCACCTACAATGAACGAATTGCTTGTAACTCCCAATCTCTCATCTTCTAGGCGGTGCGTCGGCCCTACGTTTTCATTTTTCGCGACGATAAGGATCCAGTGGAACGCGCCCTAATCAATTTGGCAACCGCTCAAGTCGAATATTCAGAGGACCAGTCCGCCATGGTGCGACTGCCGAACACGTTCAGCGTCGTCAGCAAGCACAGAGGTTACCTACTGCAGACACTCAACGAACGGGAGGTTCACGACTGGCTGTACGCAATAAACCCATTACTAGCGGGACAGATTCGATCCAAGTCGGCACGACGAAATCCGTCTAACAACAAATCCGATCAGCTTAGTCAGTACAGCATCGAAGGGAAGGAGGTTAATTCGAAATGAGATATAATCACAATGGAGTCTGTCCTCGTCTACTAAAATTCTGCAGGTTACGTTTCTCGTTTAAGTTAATTGAATTTGTACTTTTGTAATTGGACACTTGACGCATTCCGACAGGCTCCATTGCATGATGTAGATAATTAGGGAATTTTTATTCTAGTCAGTTTCGTTTCAAATTACACGCTTGGTTGACAAGTTTGAATCGATCTCAATGTAACTTTGAATTACAAATTTAAGATAGCTGTCCCCTCCCCTCCGTGAACGCTTAACACATTTTAAAATACCTAAATAAATGAGAAAAATTTTCCCCGGTTTCCTCTCCATCTTTGGTCTCGAAATTCGCCAACTGTAGATGTAAATTCCACATTACAAGCGATAAGGCCTTAGAGTTTTGTGCTTTTAATTTTTAAAAACGCTTGAAACCTTCATTTCGGTACGATTAAATTCAAATGCACAAGGTGTGCCATAGAGAATGTATTTAAAGCACTTGTAGTTTGATTTTAGAGAAAAGGCGGGTTTTCGAAACAGGAAAATTTACGGGAACGACGATTAATCGTGTGTAGATTACGTGACGCACAACACTTCATTAGCGGAAATGTGGAATTGATATTAAAGCGATTTGTACAGATTATTTATTTTTTTGTTAACGACCTACGTGCAATTCTTTCTTCGAGTATTACTTCTTCGTTGCAGTTGATTAGATGCGCTTGTTAACTTTGATAGTTTTATTTTTATAGTTACCTAATTCTTCTCGACACCTTCGCTACGCTTAACTATAGCTATGAATGTAAAGAAAAATATGTATTATGTACTAATAATAATTAATATGTAGTTATAAAATCTATTATAGGTAAAGTACCTATTTGTATTTTGATTTTTTTTGGGAAAAACTGTACGATAAAATTATGAATCACAGTTATTTCCAAACAAAACTATTATATATATGTTAAAACAAATTGTGTAAGCATTATATTGAATAAAGTGTATAAAACATCAATTATGGTTATCTCTACACTCTTTATTGATCTGTAGCGTGTGAATTTGATATATTTTCTGGTAGTTTGCCCATATTTCTAAATATAGTTTTAATAGCGCAATTTCTCCCTTCTGCTTTTTCTCCAGGCTGTAATCTTTGAGAAATATTCATTTTTCAATTGATCTAAGACAGTCAATTTTTTTAAAAGTATATGTACCTATACAGGATGGGCCATTGGTGTGTGGCTGGAAGATTGTGGGTTTTTTAACGCGCATATGTAAAATTCATAGTGCGGGAATGTCGAGGGGAATGTTGAAGGACCCTTAAGACTACAATGTAAAAACATTTTCAACGAAATTGCAATTGTTATACAGGGTGATTTATATCGAAGTTACATTTTTTTAAATGGAACCCTCTGTAAATTATTACATATTTCGATTCCTTAGTCAATTTTAGTATGACTATGTATTACGCATGATATATAAAATGAGTCGTTTAGCCACAATACGTCGTTTTTTCAAAAAGTATATGTCCAGTAAAAATTGAATATCGCCGTTATCATAAAACTTAGAAGGCCGTGACTTTGCAGTGGCACTAATCATGAAATGTACTAACTTACGTTGAACGGCTAAAGTTAAACTTCTTTTGTATTAAAAGAAATCACTCCGTCAATTTTCAAAATTTCAACCTAAGGTAACTTGATTATTTTAAATAGAACTCCAAAATTTTTTTTATTGCTTGAAATGTAGGTAGTATTTTTTACCTCATATCGTTATATGAGCATGTCCATTTAAAAAAATGTAACTTTGATATAAATCACCCTGTATAACAATTGCAATTTTGTTTTAAAAATATGTTTAGGTTGTAGTGTTCCCCCACTATGAATTTTAAATATGCGCATTAATAATCCCACAATCTTCCACCCACACACTAATGGCCCACCCTGTATATTTAAGAAAAATTCCCTGCATAATCACAATAGCGTTATTTTTCTCACTTCTGCCAGCTCCCCAGCCTAAAATTACTGGCATCATTCACTAAATGTCCCAGCTGGTGTAACAGGTAGTTGCATTACAATAGTTGAAGACTCCTCGTATTAAATAACTAGTACAAATGTTCCTAATACAATTAATTTTACCCACGGCTAGCTGTGCAATTAAATTGCACTACTCCTTACCTTGCGGAAGTTTGACCTTTTATATAATTTTATCTGAATACCAAAACTACAACGCTGTTATTTGACTAGACAAAAATAAATAACAATGTGAAATGAATTGATTGAATATATTGACAAAGGAACGTCGATCCAATTCCATTCTCTTTTACTTTTTCCTGGCCTTAAAACATTAATTCGATTCAACAAAATACAACCCCTATCTCGTATCAGTTCTAAGTTTGTCGCTTATCTAAATTATTTCTTTTACACAAAATATTTATGCAAATCTTACAACTAGCCGAAACTAGCAACACTGTCGAGCCCGCGCCTATCGCCAGACCTACTCACGTCCACGTTTCCTATGAAGAGAAAAAATTTTAAAACTGTAAAGCGATTCTCCAAGCGCGAAGCGATCCAAAATGACATTTATTTACATTTGTTCATCATTTTCCATGCCATAGAATATGCTTTAGGCTATACAACATCTGAGTCAACACACCTTTAAGATGCAAGCGACTTCCCGAATAAGACCGTGTTAACGTTGAACGAAAAGTTTCGTCCACTTTCGTAAGGGGCTTCATAAGGACAGGAGACAAAATAACAATCAAAAATAAAAACTTTTACCAATTAGCCAAGGGGAGCAACGCGCACTACTTCATTTTATTTCAGATGTAAGTGTTGCGTAACTGTAGGGGTAGGTTACCACACAACTGCAGGAAAATGTTCGTTTGAAATTTTATTTGAGAGGCCAAGAACGTAAGTGAGACGGGAAGAAATCAACTCAATCTATCACACTTGTAGGACGGAGTTTTCTGACCAAAATCCCGCTCGCCCGCATTTATTTCAAAATATGACGCAAACAGAAAAAATATAGATCATTTGTAGAGAACTAAACTGCCTTAGTTTAAAGTTTTATCTAGTCAGATGTTATTAGTTAATGCAAAAACAAGTTTACATTGTGAAGAAGTTTTGATGTGTGTTAGAATACATTCGTGTAATTTTTCATTGTGTCAATTTAAAATGCAGGTAGTTTTATTTTTCTGTCAGAATTTTTGAATTTCTTTTTATTTTAATATTATTTTCGATTTTAGCCAAAACTTAAGTAGTGATTTCATTAGAATTTACGGAAAATTTGATTGCGGCCATCGGCTCTTTCAAATTTATCAGAGTTTTAAGTCAATGTTAGAATTTTATTGTTGTGTCGGAACCCAGTTGTGCCGGTGAAAAGTTTAAAAAGGAAAAAGAAATTGTGTAATTTGAGCTAGCTGAGTAGCGTCTGTTGAATTCTCTAGTGAACGCATACCATTGCATAGATTTATTTATTTGGCGCCCAACGTGGGGCCGCAGCATTATTATTTGGCGCCCAACGTGGGGCCACAGCAGTATATTTCCCATTCTTAAGCTTTCCGACTGTTGACAACTCCACTTGGTGATCTTTTGCCGTTGCGGGATTGCTAACTGACCAGATTATGCAGTCATGACGAAAATTTTTAACCCGTCGCTCGATCCTATATTCTCATGAATTTTTTGCGAAAAAATATTGGATCCCGTAATAGTGAAGAGCATAATATTACCGATGACTTACCGCTGAATGTGCTCGACGTCTTAAATCAGTCGATCGATTTTCTTCTTTTTCACATATTTTCATCCACTCTTCCGTCCTGTCCGGATATACTCAAGGTCGTAAAATTTTAATTAAGTGAAGTCACGTTTTCGAGAAGCTAATAGGTAGGATTCTCAAATTTGTCATCAAGACCAAGATCCTCTCAAATTCTTGTAAAGCTTTCTTTCATTAAAAATCACCATTCCTCTTTAAATTCTCCTTCAATTCCCTGCATACTCCACTTAAGTGTCTCTCCATTCCCTCATAAGTTGCTCTAAGTCAATCTTTATTTTAATAACTTTACAATGATAGGGTGATAGAAAATCCACTCTTCGAGATCGAAGCGAATTATATTACATGGGATTATTATTAACATTTGAGATGTGTCAATTATAGGAACTAAAAAGTATCATTTTAGTATAGCCACTATTACAGAGATGTCGCTTTAAAGAAACAAGAAAATATTCAAAATTAACAATATTACCTACTATATATACACAAACAACAAAGTGTTAACCTTACGCATTTAATGGGTAACACATTTAGCTATACACTATTGAACAGCAGCTGTAAAACCACTTTTCACTCACATCCAGGCCTAGCTAGTAATATAATGTGTACGTTTTCCTCCCCCATTTGCCCAGCAACTTCATCGCAGGAAAACTGTTTGGAATTTAATTCATAATAATACTGATGATCAAACCACCAGTTGGGAACCATCGGTCTAGAGGGGGTAAGTTTCCAAATTTATCCCACTGCACAGACCTTCATACTGGAGCGATGGCATGCAGAGCACAGTTCATGATAGTCAAACGCTATTTCAGTGTGTTGAAGAAGGAAAGGAGAAGACATATTGACCACATATTTTTTGAGGGGAGGGGAACGTCAATATAATAATCAAATAACGTTACATCTTAATTTTGGTTTACAATTGCTTTATTTAAATGTCAAAAAATCATTACTAAAAAAAATACTTGTGCTAATATCGTACTCTAACTTACAAAGTCAATTGAAAGATACCAAAACAGAAACTAACTAATTAGATTGAATATTCTACACTAAAAGATAATAATATACATTGCTTAAACCTACATCTTAAAAGTAACATCAAAATAACCTACAATTATCATTAGAATATATTCAAATTTTCAAGTTGGAATACGAGTAAGTATGTGTATTTACATACATTTCTTCTCCACGCCACTATTCAAACAGTAATACATTATCGTACTATTAGAAACACAAATTACACGACACCGCTGACGAAAAGAGCCTGTAGCCAACTCAAAGGGACCACAGACATGAAAGGGAGAAAAAAATAAATAAATACCTGCCACTAAAAAGCTCGACGTGATCGATCGAGATTGAACGTCAAAAAATTTACATGTCTGGCGGTGTTGAGCCAGAAACGGTCTTTATATTTTTGTGTCTCTTCATTTGTCCTGTTGGGCTGTAGGGATGTCGAACTGATGAGTATGAACTACAAGAATAACTTGTTTAGCTTCCGTGTAAATGTGCAACAAGTAAATATTAAGACAACAAAGCACACATGATTATTCCAAACAATTTTGGATTAATGGGTGCATCGGTTAATGAAAGAAAGCTGCAAATGAGCAAAGGAATAGTGCAATTACAATTAATATTTAGTTGTTATTAATGTACCTGAAAGCGGTGGAGTCTAAGGCTTGTACGAGCAAGAATTACTGCCGATTGTAGTTCTTACTCGATGCTCTGTAGGAAAGATAATCTGCCCAAAACTAAAATTGATTGATAAGAATATACGTCAGAAAATTTGCGCTCACTAAGTTTTAATTTACATTCTGAGTCAATGATGGAGGGGGTTTGGTCAATATTACCATACCGCACTGCCCAACATTTGTCATGTTTTGTATTTGTTATTTCAACTTCCCGCACTTTTTTTCTATTGTGGTACATAATCAAAATATAGACCCTCTAATTAATCTGTACTTTTCCACAGACCCTCTTAGGAACATCAAATTAATACTGTAGGTACTCGAGCAAATTCCAAACACATACTTGGTAATATTTGCAGTAATTAAAGTTGACTTGTCTTAATCAGACTTCATGACGCATGGGGAGATTTGCTCGGGACATACATAGCCGCGAAGTATATAACATAATAAAATAATGAGTACTTACTCTTATTACATTGATAAATGAGCTTCAACGATTTATGTTTAAATTTTTCTAATGTTTTCGTGTAAACCTGTAATATACATGAAAATTCTCAATTGTTAGAATGTGCTGGCGCTTGATTGTGAAATGTTTAATGAATTATGCAGTTCTCACCGAGGCAGTTGCAGAATACAATTTAGTTTTTAAAATAAATGAAGACCGAAGACATTGTTATTATTGCATAAAGAAGCATATTTCTCTATCGATGAAATTTATGTAGTGATCATTATACACTGTGTCCAAGATAAAGATGTCTATCATGGGGAACTCCGAAACCATGTCAGAATTCGTTTTTATTATAAAGCTAGAAACATATTTGCAAAATTGCATATTATACATTCAAATATTTTTAATGCAGACATCTAGGTTTCCATGACTAAGAAAAGATGGCAGTATTGTTTAAAACGACAATTTCAAGGTTATCTGTATTATTTATTATTATATTGTATTACTTATTTGTTTCATTCACTAAGTGTTCACGTTCTTTGTTTTTTGTGTGTTATTTGAAGTTAAAAATATTTGGAACTAATACAAATTGATAGATAACCAAAAAATTGACATGTTAAACAATACTGCCATCTTTTGTTTGCCAAGGAAACCTAGATGTCTTCAATAAAAATATTTTAATGTATAAAATGCACTCTTGCAAATAATATTTAATATAAACAAATGATAAACCAAAATTTAGAAAATTTTACGCGCTTTCAAAAACTCCAAAATATACAGGGTGTTTTTTTGGGAGCTTTAGTTAAAAGTTTCTGGGAAAGTAAAATAGGTAGGTTTTTGAAAATTTGTACTTAGGAGTTACTCTGAAGGCCGAATCGATGTAAAATATTTTCAAAATGGCCGCACTTCCGGAAACACCGGAAGTAGATAGTAACTTCGTTATTTTAAATGGCAACCCCTATTTTTTATTGCATTTTTCGATTCTATGTGAAATTTCAGTTCTTTTGATACCCATATGTCGATATCTGCCATTTATGGTTTTTAAGTTATTTTGACTTTAAGAAAAAAAAATGGCGGATGCAGATGGTACCTTGATAATTGATTACTTGAAAACGGTTGTAGTCATGGCAACCTATTTTTATCAGTGAATAGAGAATGAATAGGGCTTTCTTTTAGTGCACTTAAAACAAAGTTAAGTTGCATACAACCGCACCTATGGAGATCCAAATTTAAGAAACTTCAAAGTCTATAAACTCAGTTTTTTTAAATGGAATGACCATGTTCTTAATATTGCATGAGATAGAGAATCGAAATTGGCATATTTTGATATTACATGTTCCTATAGCTATCTTTAACAGTTTCTGATTTATTCCCATTCCATTGAATTGATCTCGGAATTGATGCCATTTTTTTCGCATTTTCTTTTTAGTAGTTGGCCATGATTTTATAACAATCGAATTTTAAACAAATCAAGGAATGGATTCTTTAATACCATTGATTCTAGTTCTAGTCTAAATAATTCATTAATAAATAACTCATTTATTAAGGATATAGGACGGAAAATTTTTGAAAAATCTAAACAGAGTCGTTCAACTGAATTTCTTAAACAAGTCTGGAAATTAAGAGAGGTAATGTGATATCTGTTCTAGCAACAATTCCATACCAAAAATGTTTCAACGAAGTTTTTTATATTTTGCATTGAATTTAATATGTTAATCTTGCATTTGCAATTCAATTCATTTTCTTAAATATTCTCTTGTAGAGCTTTGTATCACTTGTGCTTCAACGGTTTGTAGTGCATTAGGGGTACAAAATTTCCAAAATTCATACAATTTCGTTCCAGTTTTTGAATGAATGTACGGAAAGCACGCGCCGCGATTCTGCCCATTTCACCATAAATAACAATTAAATTCCAAAATAGGTGAAACCACTGCGAGTCATTTTTCGATTTTTGAAAAACTTATGTTAACCTATAACAGTGGGTGATGGATTAGTGTCACTAGATTTGTTTAAAATTCAATTGTTATAGAATCATGGCCGACTACTAAAAAGAAAATCCGAAAAAAATAGTGTCAATTCAATAAAATGGGAATAAGTCAGAAACTGTTAAAGATAGCTATAGGAACATGTATAGTCAAAATATGCCAATTTCGATTCTCTATCTCATGCAATATTAAGAACATGGTCATTCCATTTAAAAAAACGGAGTTTATAGACTTTGAAGTTTCTTAAATTTGGATCTCCATAGGGGCGGTTGTATGCAACTTAACTTTGTTTTAAGTGCACTAAAAGAAAGCCCTATTCATTCTCTATTCACTGATAAAAATAGGTTGCCATGACTACAACCGTTTTCAAGTAATCAATTATCAAGGTACCATCTGCATCCGCCATTTTTTTTCTTAAAGTCAAAATAACTTAAAAACCATAAATGGCAGATATCGACATATGGGTATCAAAAGAACTGAAATTTCACGTAGAATCCAAAAATGCAATAAAAAATAGGGGTTGCCATTTAAAATAACGAAGTTACTATCTACTTCCGGTGTTTCCGGAAGTGCGGCCATTTTGAAAATATTTTACATCGATTCGGCCTTCAGAGTAACTCCTAAGTACAAATTTTCAAAAACCTACCTATTTTACTTTCCCAGAAACTTTTAACTAAAGCTCCCAAAAAAACACCCTGTATAGGGTGGCCCGTGTGAAAAATATAGTTTAGGTCCTGTATAAAAACTGTGTATGGCGATGGATTCTACATCAAAAGTGCTGTAAAAAATATTTTTGCCAAAATCGATTATCTTTAATAATAAGAAAGTAATGGGGCATTATAATAAAAATCGACTAAATTCGAGAAACGCTCCCTAGCGGCCAAACGATTACAGCTAGATAGCTGAATTCTATTTGCACTAGAGATTTTTTAAAATTTAGTTCCAGACACCTACGTGTATTTTTTTCTATCTCTGAAAATAAAGGATGTTTCCATAAGAAAATGTCCAATTTAAATCAGCCATATACATTACTCTTAAAGATGAATTTTCTTCAATGAGAAAACTTATGTAGATTATTAATTTATAGCTTATGCCATTGGGCGTCCTCTTCCGGCAATTGTATAAAGCAAACGGTAATATGTGAATGTGAATACTTGTTGACATTGAGCTTAACACACAGAGTGTGCTAAAGTCAATGATATAAAATAAAATTATAGATATAGAGCAATAATAAATACGCATTTAGCTTCGTTGAATTACGGTATAGTTCATCTGTCGTGCCCAGTTGGAGAAGAAAAACGAAAAGAAGTATATTTTTAGTCTCCGTTTTCAAACTTGACTTAACATCTCTGTAACAGTGAATACAAATTTGAGGTATGTTTATATTTTATATGATTTTGACGGTTATAATGTTGTGATAAAATGATGTAATATCTACTTAATAACAGATGGAGGTATCGAAAATACGGGAGGAATCGGACCAACTTTTAGATAAAGAGTACAAAAAACTCCTTCTGCTATTTACACAGATTACTAGATTTAAAGAAATCTTTACACATAAACGTTCAAAAGGAAGGAATGAAGGATTAAACAAAAAAAAACAAAAGAATGTGACACTGTAGTAGGTCCTGACTCAGGTGCCAAGGCGCCTTATGACGAGTGAGACGATAGGAACGT
Organism: Photinus pyralis; assembly: GCF_008802855.1. Taxonomy (NCBI): domain Eukaryota; kingdom Metazoa; phylum Arthropoda; class Insecta; order Coleoptera; family Lampyridae; genus Photinus; species Photinus pyralis. The sequence goes on from NW_022170819.1 coordinate 13,911,230, forward strand.
CCATTTCGTTTACTTTTATTAGAAGACACTACAAACTACAACCAAAAGTTTCGATTAAATTATTCAACAAATAAGGAATATTGCGCATGCGTAGTTTTGGAATTTGTGCGATGGATAAAAACTGTTATGCATTAACCTCGCACTTAATCTTTCGTTTTTGAGTAAGTCAAATTCCAGTCAGCAGCCCACAATATTATTTAGACTTGCCGTGTTGGCGTTATTTACTGTACACGTCGAGATCAAGACGCTTGTATTCGTGCCATTCGATCATTTAATGAAGAGATATTTTGCAAATTATCAGAAACCGTGTGCGGATGCACATCCCAAAAGAAATCAGTAGTTGCCCGCCTTAACGTGTTACTGCAGTAACATTGTTTATTTATTGTTAGTAGTTAGTGGTATCTATGAAGATAGCGATTGCGAGCAATCCACCAGGTCACCACAACTGGTTTATAAATATGTAGGTTTGTGATGGAGTTGGTGGATACTGGAGACAGCGAGTAAAAGGGCTGCTGCGATGGTAAAAGACTGTGTACATCTGTTTCCAAATATCTAAATAATTTTAAGATTTCTTATTTTACTTGTCGACCGCCTGGTGCGGGGTAATATGTCCAAACAAGATCGAAAAATATAGAAAAAACTTTATGATTTCTATCCATTTCCTGATGCTGTAAGATTGTTACGATTCGTTTCTAAATCCATGTGGTTCTATATTTTATGTCACAATAGACTGAAAAATGTTTGAGTAAGTACCTACCTATTCCAACTTCGGTGAATTAGAATACTTTCCCAATTCAAATATTTCCAACTTAGACCATATACAGGGTCATTCTTGACGAGCGTCAGTTAGAAAGAAATAGAGAACCTTTGAAAATGAAACTAAACTGATAAATCCTTTAAGGGTTTTGGCACATGATGAATTGAACTAAAATATTTTCAAGATTGCGCCACTTCCGGAAATACCTGAAGTAGCCATCAACTTTGTTATTTTAAATAGGGACTCCATATTTTTTCTACATTTTCGAATTCTAAAAATTGCAGGAATAATGGTATGTTTCAAATAAAAATACAAAAAAGAAAGCCCGTGGTAGACTCTCTGAAGAACAAGATATAACTGTACTGGCTTACTTTGCTGCAAATCCAACTGCATCGCTTAAATGATATTCAAAGAGACTTAATTTTTTATCAATTTGTTACAAGAAGTAATTAAAACACGGAATATCTCGGAAACCGTTTGAAGCAGCCTTTGACATTTTGTATCAAATTAAAGGTCTAGGAAAAAGGAAAACAACAGTGAAGGAAAAAATTGGGGGTGTCATTTGAAAAAATAGGGTTATGGATATTTAAAAATTTAAAAGTTGAGAGCTGTGAAAAAGTGGTGTAGTCTCACGTTTTAGACAGTTACGCATACCATAAGAAAATTCAATCTTTCCTTAATAAAGCAGTGAAACCTGTTTTGCAATATCTCTCACCGTTTTCGAATAATAAGTTTTTAAAATTACCCCTGCAAATTCAATTTTTGACATAAAAACTTGAGTATCGACAAAGCCTTTGGAGCAAAGGGTGAACTATGCCATTGTATTGTTGTACTCCAAATTCGACGTGGAAGTCGAAAATGTAGAGAAAATAGGGGGAGTTAAAATAACAAAGTTGATGGCTACTTCCGGTATTTGCGGAAGTGGCGCCATCTTGAAAATATTTTAGTACAATTCATCATGTGCCAAAACCCTTAAAGGACGTATCAGTTTAGTTTCATTTTCAGAGGTTCTTTCTAACTGACGCTTGTCACGAATGACCCTGTATACATAACACATTTATTAACATCCAAAATCACCTCGAAAATCACCAAGGATTTAAAGTGTGCCCAATGTGCTTTTGTCACCAAAAATAGATCCGGTCTTAAAGAACAGCTTTTTAACATCTAACATTTGTCCCAGGATGGACCCTGGCAAAAATTTAAAATGTGACCGGTGTGATTTTGTCACCAAGTACAAATTCAATTTTAAAAGACATTTGTTAATACACCAGACCAGTAATAAATGCAAATGCGCCTGGTATGAACTACAACATCGTAAACCCCTTTATGTTCTAAGGAAATAACACGCCACACGCCAGTGAAATGCAGAGAATCAAATCAGTGCACATGAGCTGTATTCTGCTGTTGGCTCTCTCTCACACATGTTGGAACAGATTTACTGACTGTAGGCTACCGTATGTACCTACTGTGTTTTTGACACTTAGTGAACACCTGCTGTTATTTTTTTGTTAATTTTTGACGTTCTGTTCATTTAAAGGCATCTAAATTTAAAGAGCAATAAATTTTTCCGTGTTATTTTCTAATTTAACAGCACACATGTGTAAGGTAACAAGAAAAAGAAAAAAATAAGCTTTCTAATGACGTATCACGTGACCTATGTTCTTATTAAAAAAAATCAAGATGGCGGTCCCACTCAAGAATCATGTGTCAAACAACATTTTTTAACATCCAAATATGTGAAATAATTTCAAATTGAGAAGTTCTAACGGTTTGAGCGTTAGAGCTTTGGTTCCATTTTTAATAGCGACCCTGTATACCGAAATCTATAGTTAAACTTACCTGCGAAGTAAGGTATCACACCCTTCTCTAAATTTAATGAATACACAAGTGATGATCAGGGAAAGAGGGGCATAAAACTAGTTGATCAACTTTTCTTTTTATCATTAAAACTTGTGGTAATATCACAGAGAGGGCGGACTAGGTAGTAAATAATACATAACTTCGGACTGGATATCATGATCAAGTTCAGTGTCGAAAACTGACGGAAATGCATTCAACCTGCTCTAAAGAATGAACAAAAAATGCGGGACATGTGCAATGTCCCAAGATGTACCTATTGATGGAATTAGCATCACTTTTATTAACCCATTCGCATGCCTACGTACGGTCATTGACAAAAGTAATGATCGCCTAATAACTAAATTATGCAGCATAAGCAACCAACATGCCTATCACATCCATCGGACTCCGTCCGTTTCTTCAAAGAGGGGATACCTTCATTTCTTGGTTCGCATTTCCAAGTTGCACAATATATTGAAATGTTGGTTGCGTATGGTGCAAGATTTACCTAATCGACGATCACTACTTTTGTCAAAGACTGTACATTTAACACATAAGTAAAACGAAAACCAATAAAAGTCGATCGTTTTTTGTCTAGGAGACTCTATCACACCCTTATTACTATGGTGCAGAGTTTGCATAATTGTGGACTATTAAGAGCTGACGACTCATTTAAAGTTTTCTTCAAATAGAATTATAAACTGACTTCTCCACTGCATAAAATTGTATAAACATGTGATATGAGAAAAAATAAAAGCAAATCAAATCAAAAAATCTGATTTAAAAAAAATTACTACAAACAAAGGAAAAAAGTATTACATTTTAATATTGACATTGAAAAACCGTTACAGTTACAAATATTTCAAGACGAAATACACTTTGTACGTACCAGTATAAAACATGTATTCTGACTGCCTCCGTATATGATACAATCGTAGATAATGTTAGTTACTACAATGTAGTCACAGTATGATAGCTTTAGCGACAGTAAATGAGCGAGTATAAATTCAAAATGATAACTTTCCATACCTTGCGTTAGGCGAAGAAAGAGCATTAGACCTAATACCGCGTCTGCTCGAAACCAGTGGAGTTGCAACAACATGTCTATCTCTAGACCGTCGGCTACTACATGCAAAAACATCTAAGTATAAGCTATACTGACAACAATTCGGTGCGCTAAACACTCAACAACAGCATAAATTAACCTTACCTAGAGCCGGCGGTAATGGCAGGAACTCCGCTATGCTCGCGAACCGGATAGCCGTGTCTATTACGCACCATGGGACCGTTAGTAATGCGTGGAATTTCAGGACGACTGCGATGAGTGCGTGTTTCCCATTCCCTATTGAAATCTTCGGCCTCCTCTTCTTCTAAATTAATAAAATCTTGACGTTCCTCACGATCACCCGAATGGACATTTTGTTCGCGTTCGATTATGTGAGCCCTCTCCCCGATGTGGTGCCCGATTGACATCTTCTTCGTACCCGAACGTGAATCGGTAACTGTATTTTGTGTCTCGCGTACCCCACCTGGCGCAGTGCGAGTGCTTGAAGTTGCCTTGTAAACGTGTGGACGACCGTCAGGACCCGAAGTCATGCTGACAACTGTACTAGACGTAGAACTATAGCAGTGAGGATCTCCCATCGAGTCTAACGAATTGCTAATTAATCTATTAATGTTAGGCATCCCCATAAAGCCGCCACCGAAGGGAAGAAGGGAATTTTGTGAGGCCGCCCGACCGCCGAACGTAAGCGCGGGGGCACCAAATTCCCTCAGACCCATATGGTCGAAAGGGTCGCCGAATAATGAATTCATCATATTGTTCATATGGCGCATCGTTCGCATGTGAGAACTGAAAACAAATAGAAAGCAGCATGGCGCTGGAACGGTAATGCATTTTTAATTAATTACCCAAAGAAAGGATCGTTCTCCATGTCGCCCATTAACGAACCAAATAAGGACATTACGCAATAAACTTAAACGGTCAAATTCGCTTCGAAAGTTCTTCTCAATTAGACAAAAATTAAAAAGGTAACAGAGTTTCACAAAATTGCACTTTTGACGTACCAAAACTTCTCATATAGTTCGACCACAAGGCACAGAGGGCGTATAATTAATTGACAGTGAACAGCGTTGCCACGTTGAATATTAGGCACACATCAGAAAGCAAATGTAGGCGCTTTCTTTCGACTACTTCGCAATCATGATTTCGAGATCGTGATTCGTAGGATCACGTTTTACGAAAGAACGCGCGAATTTAAATCAAAGTATGGTAAAGTTTACGAAGTAGACATTTGCATTCGAATTAGGTATTTTTTGTTTGGATTATGAAAATAATTTAAATACAAGTGGAAGTACTTGCACGATTATGCTCCTCTTCAGTTACGAACATTGACTATCCCCTAACATTTGAGCAAAAATATCCTTGCATTTATAGGTTAGGAATTCGTGATCATAAAACTTTTATGTTCAGTTTGTTCACGATTTTAGCAATCATGATTATAAGATCACACTTCGAAAGAACGTGATTTGACAATCCAAACGCGTTTGGATCACCGAAAGAAAGCACCTTGTAAGTACACAACTTGACATGCGTCGCAGGCGTCCTTGTATGATTTTGTTTATTGTCATTTATAAACTAATAGTTTTTATACCTATATGAATATATATGAAAAATATATGTAATTCTTCAGTGTAGAGCTGTAAAGTTCCTTGTATACCTGTTAAGTTCCGGGGAATGCTCTGTGCACCTTATATACCTACCTCTATATTGCTATAACGACACGCATAAGTAATTTTAGTTTGTGTATTTATTTATGTTAATGGGAAAGGCCACGAACAGTTCGCGTTTTTGTGTAATTGCGTGACCCAGTTAAATGTGCGAAATTATGGCTATTATTTAATTTAAGACATTTCAAGCTGATAACATTTGAAGATGTGTTCTATGCGTAAAATTTCTCTATTTTTGAGATTATTTGTTAGGGACTATCTTTGTATAAAATGCACAGGTGGCTGTTCCCTCCACACGCTAATCGGATGAACAATGAATGACACGTGATCGGATGTCTGAGGCACGGCCCTCTTACGGTAAGCATTTGTAAACAACGCCATGACCTGAAAGTACAGCAGTAAAGGAACGGAAAATAAAACCTAGAATAAAACACTATAAACGCGTAATAGTATAATTTTTATATTGATGATGAGTTCTGGGAGAACACGGCATACCTCTGGCTTTAAATGCATTCCAGAATTCTGTCTAAATTTGTAGGATTTGGCATTTTGATTCGTACTTTTAATCAATTACAATAAACTTTCTTTTGCTTTTTAAATTTTAAGTGTGTTATTTGCGTTCCACCTTGCCGATATTAAGCTTGAGTACGAGTGAGTGCAATTGTTGAATGCGAGGTTTGTAATACTAGGCAATAGTTTTATATGCATAAAAGAGTCGTAATTTCTATCAACATGTTCAGTAGTTTATAATCAAATATGACAGCTAAATTAGAAATAGTAGATGCACTATTAAGAATGCTGGCTTAATTTTTTTGGTGAAAGTAACAATCTCACATTTAGAAATATTTAGCTTTAAAAGTGATTTCGAACGCACCAGTTGTGTATAACAAAAAATAAAAGTGGTCCAAGGTTAGACCCTTAAGAAACATTATCTAGATTAATGTTAGCATTACAATATTCCCCAAAAAAACAAAATTGATGTTGTGCATGCAAACTTCAAATGTAAACGGAATATCTATTTAAGAACCGTTATAAATTTAGTTATCGTTAAGTCTTAGTTCCTGTGAACATTAATAATTCATTTTATATAAATAAATCACCCAATTACATTTACGTTACAATATAATAGTATTATTAGCCGAGTGCAGTTATAGGATTATTTAAATGCACATCGTGAATCGGATCGGTAAGAATCGGAGTAGGCGGGACGAAATTTTAAATGTCGACGTAAAAACGGCAACACAGCAAACGTCACCCATTAGACGGGTGAAATTTGGACGAGGTGAGCAGGCTGAGCACGTACGACACTCGTGGAGTCGTGGGCTAGTATTTCTAAACGTAACACTTTGAAATGGGGTTTTAAATCGACGGTTTTTCTTCTCTAACTACACGACAAGAAAATTGCGTAAACAAATTTAGAATGGAGACGAGCGAAAAAGGCAATCAACACGAAAGTATCCCTCTAAGGAACGGAACAGGGGATGCGAATTCAAAAATCAAATCAACGAAGGGTAGATCTGGACTTATGAAACTGTCGAGCTACATACTGGCCTTACGTCCGTGGTCTCTAAGTGCGAGCCTTATGCCAACTTTGCTAGGATCGACGTTAGCGTACAAGTATCCGGGAGGAACTGACTTTAACTACATTACCTTAATTTTGACTGTGTTTATTAGTGTGTCTGTGCACGGTGCGGGAAATTTGGTTAACACGTACTTTGATTTCGTGAAGGGTATCGACGATCGTAAATCGGACGATCGGACCTTAGTCGATCACATCTTAACCAAGGATGAAGTGGTCACGTTGGGTGCTTTGTTGTATTTCGCGGGTTGTGTAGGTTTCATACTGTTAACTGCACTCTCGCCCGCAAAAATGGAGCACTTGGCATTGGTGTACTTCGGAGGATTGTCATCTAGCTTTCTATATACGGGTGGAATAGGTCTTAAGTACATCGCCTTGGGCGACATCTTGATACTGATCATTTTTGGACCGATTTCAGTTCTGTTCGCGTTCATGTCGCAAACCGGTCGGCTGGAATGGGCCACAATTTACTATGCGGTGCCGCTGGCTTTGAACACCGAAGCGATCTTACATAGTAACAATACGAGAGACATGGAGGTTGATAGGAAAGCGGGCATCGTAACGTTAGCCATTCTTATCGGACATACATGCTCGCATGTATTATACGCCGCGTTGCTTTTTACACCGTATGTAATGTTTATCATTATGACCATTAAGTATTCGAAATGGTTTATACTGCCGTTAGTAACGCTTCCTCAGGCTTTCAAGATTGAGAAGCAATTTCGGACCAAGGACATAGCCGATATACCGAAAAAGACGGCGAAGCTTAATCTGTTTTTTGGTATTTTATGCGTGATGTCGTGCAGTATCGCGCCGAACATGCCTTATTTTGTTAAAAGATAAATGTAGTGTCATTTTAGGTTTATCAATTTACGAGAGTTAATTGCATCTCACGCATGCTTTATCATAGATATACGTTTTGTTGAATATTTATCTACCTATTTATTTTACGAGAGTATGCATGTGGATCTTTGAACTTTGAAATTGACATGTTAAGTACACATATTACGATAACCAGTGAATTACGGAATCGCTAATGTGATATTTGGAGTGTGTGAATCTTTATTTCTGTTACAGAGGCTAATTTTTTTTGTTCCATTGTGCAATTAACGACTGATTTAATCCAGTAGATAAGTTTTTTTCGTTTAATATCGAGTGAGAATTATACTTAATGACAATAAATGCTAAGTCTGTCTTTGATATTAAGATTATTTATATTCCACAAAAATAGGTATTGCATTTTGGGTTACAAGTTTGTAATACTTCTTTTGTGCATTAGTGTTAAATAAATGTTGCTTTTAGATGTGACAATATTGTATTATACATATCTGTAGTTATTAAGTATTTCACGTTTGTACCTCTCATTAAAATTATTTAACATATCGCCTCATTGAGTAAGAAGCAATTTATGTTGTTCTTTCCAAGAACTGACATTTCATAATATGTGCCTATTCTTTAGGATGATTATGGTACTTTCTCCTTTTTATTACATAAAACATCTTGTTACCACATGTAAGCATTAAGAAAGTTAATTTGGACGAGCAGAGCGTGATTTCTAAAGTAAATGTTTAAGACTTGCCCTCTGTATGAAAAAAAATAGAAAAGCTGATCTCTCATACATAGTTCAAAGTTATGGGATATGTACCTACGTAAATCATCTCACAATTCAGACGCATTAAATAAAGTTATCACTATTGCCTTAATTACATTACAGATAGGGCATGTGGCTATGTATTAGGCTTAATATGGGAAGTCGTAAATTCATTAGCATACATATCCTTATTATAATGAGCGTTTATCTTTAAATGTTAATTTGTATTGTTTTCAACAAATGTGATATGATATAAATGTCATTTAAAGTTTCTTAAAATTCGAGTAAAAAAAATGATTCTCTGGATTGTGAGGGAAGATAAAGAGTAGTACTTCTCTGAATCTTTAAAAGTTATGTTTTTATTTAGGAGACGTCAAAGACTATTACAAGCCATAATATAATGCGGTATTTTGATCAATTCAGAAAGAATAAACCGATACAACGAAATATCGAAGGATCTCAGTATTACAATTAACTTTAATCTTACAAAATAGATTTTATACTTAACAAAAGTACATCAAATTCATTTCTTGGGCATTTAGATAATGCTCTTAATCTTGTTCCCACGATCTCAGTGCAAGAATAACGATTTTGACATGTTTTGATCAAAATCCACGTGGTCGCAAAAAATGCATCAAATTCATGTCTTGGGCATTGAGTTAATGCCCCTAGTCTTTTTCCCAACGATCTTGGTGCATAAGTAACGATTTTGACATGTTTTGATCAAAATCCACGTGGTCGTCAAAAATGCATCAAATTCATGTCTTGGGCATTGAGATAATGCTCCTAGTCGTTTTCCCAACGATCTTGGTGCATAAATAACGATTTTGACATGTTTTGATCAAAATCCACGTGGTCGCCAAAAATGCATCAAATTCATGTCTTGGGCATTGAGATAATGCCCCTAGTCGTTTTCTCAACGATCTTGGTGCATAAATAACGATGTTTTGATCAAAATCCATGTGGCCTCAGAAAAATAATTTAACATCTTTGAATCACACACATGCGGTTATCAAATGTGAACGTGATATACTCTTTCATCACCACGATGCGTTTTAAAGCTTGTACAACCTCAAATTCATGTGTAAAGAATAATTTTGAGTACTTAGGCACAATTTAATCTAAAACTTTTGACCTACCACAGAGAAGAGTTATATTGAATTCGTACAGATCTAAGAGTCAAAGGGAATAATCTAGTGAAAGTCCGAACTCGATACATGACCTAGGGAATAAAATATGTAGATTTCTATTATATTGAACCCGCAGTTTTTCCTGTTCCCGATTCACTCGAAGTCCTATAACCTTTGGCCCTGTTGAACCAGCTTCCTGAAAATCAATAGCGCCCGTCCTTAATGTCCAAAGTACCCGTACACCAAATTTCAACACAATCGGCCACTTTTAAAAAAAGTTAGATTGCACACGGACGGACGACAATACAAAAATATAAAGGATCTGAGGATCCTTAATAACCAAATCGCAATATCAAATATTATTATTTTGGTTACCTATATAATAATGGTAACACGATCGAATGTTTGGGAAAAGTGAGGACTAACGTTAAAAATGGCCTATATTGTCCTTCCCTGGAAATTTTACAACATTCAGTTGAAGGTTTAAAGCGTTTTTATTTAAGAATTTCCCTTCTTTAAACATTTTGTGTTGGAATTTTATATTTTCTTTACATTGTAAAGTAATTTAACTACGTCGTTTATTTATTTACAATTAATTTACACCAGTCTTAAAGTGGATTAAGTTAAGACGCCCTTTATCGCCGATGACTGGCGCCTCGATGTCTATATCGGGATTTCTGGAATATTCGCTACACTGCCCCCCTCTTAACACGGACGACGGTTGTAGCGGAGACACCGTCCCAGTAGGCAACTCTTATCCAATATAGCGCCAACTTTGGCAATATACTTGCACGACGACCCTCTCGTGCATCTTCCATTCCTAAAGAAAAAGAATTTCACCGTCTCTGATGAATCAGTGCCCTGATGGAGTACCACCTCCAGCAGAATGCGCACGGTGCAGCAGTCCAACTTATCACATTCAATCTTCGGGATTGCCAGCTTTGTAACGCCATGGATTTGTAGTTGCTGTTTTAAGTATATATTGTAGTATGTACCACAAAATGTACCTACTTATTCAAAAAATCTTTGTAACTAGGTTTCCCAGTAAACACAGAGACTTCTCAAGGATATAATTGATACGCCCCAACTAGCAGTAAATGGGCGCAACTATAATGTAAAATTGCCATACATATTATCCTCATCTCACTCGCCGAAACTTCCCGCACCCCACCGCCCACAGTGGGAGGGTTGAGCGAGTATGATGGTACATGTGCAACTCTGATGCCAGTAACATGAAAGATACTACAACTGTGGAAATCGACTACTTTATACGAAATCATCTCGGCCTGAATAAGCCTCATCTAAATTAATCAAGTTACGCCCCTTAATATTTCTCACACATTGAAAGCAGTGGACTCTAGATATGACTTCCATATTTTCTAAAAAGGCAAAAGTTTCTGTGGTTAGTGAAATTATAATAGATTATGTTAGTGTATTTAGGGTGCTACTGTATGTAATATGCGGTCCCGCGGGATCCCGGTATTTGCGGGATGCCGCAAAAATTTAAATGTATTGGGAAATACGCAATTTATTAGTGCGGTTAACCGAATATTCACGGAGAAAACACATCGTATTTTTTGGAAAGGACGTGTCACATCCGCCTTCGTTTCTTATCGTCAGTGACTAAACTTTTGGGGTGCCTCCATGTTTATCTGGATTTCTAGAATATTCACTACAGTATTTCCATACAGCCACTATACAGGGTGTCAATTTTAAAACTTGCAGTCGGCCATATTTTCCAAACTAAAGAAGATATTGAAAATCGCGCAAAACCGTTTCGGGGGTATCGAGGGGGAACCAGAAGGACGTTATGAGTGCCCTCCCAGCCCCCCCCCCCTCTTCAAAAATTCTAAATGGCAACCCCATACTTGTGACACATCGTTGACTTACAGTACAGCTGAGCGTGTGGAAATAATATTCATTTATAGCCCCGAAAATCGATCATCTTTTAGATCAGCTACAACGTTTAATGAGACATCCCGGCAGAAATGTAAACCATGCCTATGTTCAAGATTGGGTCGCTAAATTCGAAGAAACGGGATCTGTTATCAATAAAAAAAGAAACCAACCAAGATTGTTTAATGAAGCAGCTCAGGTTGAAGTTCTTGCCATAAATCCCTCAATGTTAAATTATTAAATTTTTGTTAAATTGTCTTAATGAATATTGACTTTATTGGTACCACTGGAAAGTATTTTTCCGTAGCTTTCCAACGATGTGTCACAAGTATGGGGTTGCCATTTAGGATTTTTGAAGAGGGGGGGGGGCTGGGGGGTCACTCATAACGTCATTCTGGTTCCCCCTCGATACCCCCGAAACGGTTTTGCGCGATTTTCAATATTTTCTTTAGTTTGGAAAATATGGCCGACTGCAAGTTTTAAAATTGACACCCCGTATAGTATCCAGAATATTACAAAAATAAGAACATTTTAAAGTGTATAACAAAAACGCAATAAGGAGAATCTCTCACCCTGCAGCTTTTATGTTGTTTTTAAACAGAAATCTGCTAAAAGCGAGGAGTATATATAGTCCAAGAGCTGGTGACAGAATTTAGAGAAAGTGTTTTGCCCACGCTGAAATTATAAAAAAAACAACACCATTAATATAGGTGCATGTGGAAATGTGAGTCTGGCAGACGTCTTGCGGTTATTTCACTATTCCGCAGCCTATTAGATTTGCATGAAATAGGGTCAAAAAAGATCCTAAAGGCGCCTTATACATATAACTTCCGACTTGTCAGCGAAAATTCACTTCTCGTCCTTGGTAAACAATATATACCATTAGGCAAGTTGAAATATTTTTATCTTGTAGCTTTAGTATAATAGATAAATAACACTCCCAGACTAATTTTTGGGTTATAAAGTATGACCAGACCCCCATGAATTTATTGAAATAAATATACCCAAAAAATATACTGTAGGAATCCTAACATTTTTCTGGGCTATTCAATAAGCAATTTTAAAAATACAATGTCAATTGTTTTTTCAACCCCCAGATTTTAAATAAGTGCGACAAAAAATACTCACTTGCGGTTACAAGTACGAGAGATACTTTTATCCATACCTGCTGGCATCTTATGGAACTCCTCGCTCCTTGGCGTGTAATTGGTCGCCGTAGGATCACGTGGCCATTGATTAATTACTGTGAAGCTCGCATATTCAACGTACAGCAAAGAAATAGAAAGATTCCACACTAAGGGCCAATTGCCCCGTCAAAATTAAGTATCCCTTAAAGTTAAGCATAACTTAAATAGTTAAACACCATAGCAATGATTGTTTATAGTCCAGTCATATTAGTGTTTCACCTCGGAATGAAAGATAATAAGCTATAAACTTGTGTAAACCTTTATTTTGTTATTCTGAAAGTTGTCTCAAAAGTCACATAAAATCTCGTGTCCGCGTCTTAAGATATTCAAGGTCAAAGGCCTCAAAAATCGTTTTTTTGCAAATATCTCATTTCCTATGGTTTTAATACCATTTGTACTTATTATACAAAGTGTAGGGAATAAAATTATCTACAACTTTTACCCCAAACATTTTTCTATATACTCAACGGTTTTTGAGATAAAGAACGGTGAGAGCGCGGCGCATAGTGACCGTAAGTCCAGGTAGATAATACGCCGTATAAAGATTATAAATCATTAAAAAATATATAATTATAAATAATTGTCATTGTTTATTAATTAACCATGATAATATAGTGATGTTCTATAATCTATTGCATTGCATTCATTTACTTGCAGTTTAAGTTCAATTTTTTCATAATCTTGTAATTAGCAATATTTGAGTATTAATTTTCTTCATCATCACCGTCGAAAATTTGCAATTCAATATTATTATCGTTGTCAAGGACATTTGTTTCCAGATCTTCGAGAATTTCGGGGTCAAATGCACTCTCTTCATCGAGATCACTTTGATAGGGTGAAGCGTTAAGGCACGCTGCTTGTCCATTACACTGGCCGCAAGCTGTAGAACATTGCAACCCCGATTTCCTGCATCCACAGCGTGAACCACAACCATTTTTGCAGTTGCAAAATATTGTGTTCAGCAATTCATCTGGACTTACGGTTGACCTGGAATTACACTGTAAACCACTAAGCGCCGCGCGCTCACCGTCCATTATCTCAAAAACAGTTGAGTATATAGAAAAATGTTTGGGGTAAAAGTTGTAGATAATTTTATTCCCTACACTTTGTATAATAAGTACAAATGGTATTAAAACCATAGGAAATGAGATATTTGCAAAAAAACGATTTTTGAGGCCTTTGACCTTGAATATCTTAAGACGCGGACACGAGATTTTAGGTGACTTTTGAGACAACTTTCAGAATGACAAAATAAAGGTTTACAGAAGTTTGCAGCTTATTATCTCTCATTCCGAGGTTGGCCTTATTTTTTACCTTAAATGACTGGACTATTAAGCAAGGCGTAATTTTGTTGGTGCAACTGGGGCTAAGTATACAAATGTGTTTTTTAAAATAAATTATGAAACCCAGCGCGAGTATGTTATCTCTTGACGCTTTTGGTACAGAGAATATATTTTTTTTTAGCGAATTTTGAGGTTATACACAACACTGTGTTGTAAAGTTAGATTAATAATAATATATCAATTACAGTGGTCGCTTGCGCGGAGTCTCGCTCCGCACCATTGATTTTTTTTGTAATTACGCGACTATTTAGACTCCCACTATCCGCTCCATAAGTGTTGAATGTATCCAAAGGGCCACTTGGTAAATGAAAATAAACTTACTTTTTATGCTATTTTAAACTGTTATTAGAGTTAATTTATTTATTTTTGGTATGTACATTAGGTATTATAGACTTTCAAAAATGTAAAAAGCGTATATTTTTTGTAAATTTTTTTATAGTAATAATAATAATTATTATTTCTAAAGATACATAATTCTTCCTCTTCTACCTTACGGTGTCAATGTACTTTTACTTTTTTTTCAATTATATATGTATATATAATTATAATTATTATTCAAAAAAAGAAAGAAAGATGTAAGTATTCCAAAACATTCAAATGAAGGACGAAGTTCAGTACTACAGCATTGCCGAAGTCTGCCCTCCCAATGAACCCTGTAGGGCCATATTTAACCCCTGCAGAGCACGAGTCCGCAGCGATTACTCGTGTCGCAAAAAATATAGCGACCACTTTAGGGTTAATGGTCAAGTTCATTATGGCAATCTTTCCAAACTTCTAAAAAGAAAATTGGCTCTCAGCATTGTCTATAACTAATAATTCTTTTGCTATTTTTTAATGTTTTGTCTTGTGCTGCTTGTTTGCTCTATTTGGTATGTACCTGTTAAATTGTTCCTGGGACGCAATTACCTTCAAATCCGCTGTAGACATTTTTCTTTGTTAATTGATTTCGTATTCTAAAAAAAGGGAGCTGTAATGTGCATTTGTATTGCGTTGAATATTTTTATATTTAGTACACACTTTCCTTATAGTGCAATTCTGGTATTTAAATGTAAACAATTAACTATTGCAATGTCAATGCAATTGGCATTAGAAGACGTGTTCGCCCCCACAACGGACAGTGAGGCCTGATACAATGCAAGTGGCTCGCCTGAAATAGTCTTATATTTATCATTACACTAATAGTTGCGTAGCAAATTACGTAAATTAATGATCCAAATTTTTTTATTTGGAAGCTAAGTCTCCAAGTCATAAAAATTGAGTTTTGTTATACGTTCGTTAAATGTGCCATTTCGCTGATCATATTCAAACAGCGAAGTATCATTTCGTTGCTAGGGACAGAAATTTTACTTCCTTTTGATTTCTATGCCTGTGTTGACTAGCCTTTTATTCCAGCATAGGTACTAATAAACTCACTTCTCTTCCTTGGTAAACAATACACTATTTTTGTACACTCAATTTTTTACTCACATCACCCAGTCATACCACACATATTACTGGGTTTAGCAAGTCTACGAGTTGCAAGTAATTCAATGACACGTTTGTCTCCATTAAAAAAAGTGAGAATTTGTCTCCAATTTGTAAAATTCTCCTTCTTAGGGGTACTTCGAACCCCCAATACCAATTCTTAACCGCCATTGTGCCACCCCTTACAGTCATTTCTGCAAACGCCCATGCTCACTATTATATACTGTGGTGTCCAAGATAAGGATGTCTATAATGCGGATCTCAGAAACCGTAGAAGATACAACGAAGGTCAAATTAGAGAAAAGATGCGCAATTACTTTAAGAAATTCGAAAAATTCCAATTACCGAGTATATTCCAGAAAAACCAAAATTTGTCGATTTAGTTTTAATTTTTTTCTGATGTAATTTGAGCAGATCCAGAAAAATAAAAAAACCCTTCCTCACTGCTAATTTTCGAGCTCCATAGGACACTCTTCAGAGATTTTCAATACAACGTTTCGTTTCGGAGAAATCATCATCATCTTTATTTTTTGATAGAAAGGTAGTACAAACGGTCCAAATGAGAGACCTGCCACCTAATGATCCTTGTCCTAAACTAATATCAGCACTTTTACATACAGTGCCACCATGCACAACATAAACCACAGGTGTTAATATAAAATACGATTTCCCCCACTTGCCCATGTGCTTTAGCATAATAAAACTATAAAATTAATAAAGAAAAAAAACTACTACAAATTGTAATTTATTACCACCACTTAAAACATGATATCATTTCATATAAAAAGATTATCCTAATCACAAATTCATTTTGTTCAATTAGTTCTAACATACTGTACATAAAACTTTCAAATAATTAATGCTTATCGTAACGTAACGATACCACTTTCAAACCGAAAAGCGTAAGTGATAACAAGATTGAACTAGAACTTTCTCCGTTGTAAATTTTCAAGGATACGCCTCCCAGGCCACCCGCACGGTGGCACTTATTTTAACAATTTATCAACTAAACAAAACGTTTCTCTGCGCGCGCGTGAAAAACATCTGCCAGAATAGCTTTTGTATAAATTAAAAATGCAAATTCGGATATTTACAAGTGAGATCGACCATACGGTTCGAGTACGACCCGTCAGAACATCAGAAATGAAATCGTGTTCTATAAAACAATTATTATAACAGTTATGTACAGAGGGGGTCGTAATCAAATCACAAAATTTAATGGTTTGAACGGGAACGTTCCAGTTTCCATATCTTGATCCTTTCCTTTAAGTCGTTCACTGCAACAGACAATTTGTTGAGATCTATGTTGCGTGTTATTACAACAATAATTAGAGTTACTATATTGATAGAGTACCGCAATCGATTCTCCCCAACATGATGGCAAGATCCACTTGTTCTTGGTTGTCGTAGAATTTTGACACACTAAGATATGCCATTTTCAACTGCACTTTTCTCTCTCTAAAATGGCGGTTATTGTGGTACTCCCCCCCCCCCTTCAATCACTGCAAGTCTAAATAAACACCCAGATAGATTGGGTTTTCCCATAACATTTTGGGTCAGGGGTGAACTTAAAAATGTTCCTAGGTATGTCACCGGGTCCTTGGGAAAAGGTCTATAACAAGATATTTGCGAAACAATACTGGATGGCATAAAAGTCCCACCAAACTCTTACTTTGAGCTTTCAACAATCATTCCTGAGAAGTGAGAAAGAGTTATGTGCAAGGAGTGGAGGTATGTTTAGTTTGGTACTAAAAGGTGATGACAAAACATAACATTCCCCATCATCATCACTCCTCCCTTTTTGATCCAAGGTGTTTTCATAAAGCTGGGAGTTCCTATTAGAAATAACTAAATACATACAGGGTGTCAATTTTAAAACTTACAGTCGGCAATATTTTCCAAACTAAAGAAGATATTGAAAATCGCGCAAAACCGTTTCGGGGGTATCGAGGGAGAACCAGAATGACGTTATGAGTGACAACCCCCCAGCCTCACCTCTTCAAAAATCCTAAATGGCAACCCCATACTTGTGACACATCGTTGGAAAGCTACTGAAAAATGCTTTCCAGTGGTACCAATAAAGTCAATATTCATTAAAACAATTTAACAAAAATTTAATAATTAACAAAAAAAATAAAAATTAAGCCATGCCTATGTTCAAGATTTGGTCGCTATATTCTAAGAAACGGGATCTGTTATGAATAAAAAAAGAAAGCAACCGAGATTGCTTAATGAAGCAGCTCAGGTTGAAGTTCTTGGCCAATTTGCCATAAATCCCTCAATGTCAACATTTAGTTTTTTTTGTTAATTATTAAATTTTTGTTAAATTATCTTAATGAATATTGACTTTATTGGTACCACTGGAAAGCATCAGTAGCTTTCCAACGATGTACAAGTACAATGAATAAAGAATACCAGGAAGGAGAATATCAACAATAGGTATACGTGCGACCGCGATGGCTTTTGCAAATGGCGGACAGTAGTTTCCTGTTCCAGTGGCGTACCTACCTTACAGTTGTAGAAGGATACAATTATAAAGAATTTTACACGAAAACAATCTAAACCTCCATGTGTCTACTCCGCCTATGACTTTTGTTTAACTAACCTCAAACTACATTCCGATAAAAAATTTGTAAATTTACATCTACTATATAAAAATAATATTGGTATCAATACTTACACATGAAATGTAATTCCCAAAGTGTTATTTTTTTCTGTTTTGGAGCAACCACAAGCACAACAACTAACCATTCTTTTTATGTCACTGCAACAGCCACAACAAAAATGACTCATAAGTGGCTTTTGCAAATGGCCGACTTCCATAGCACTCTCTCTCGTATACAACTTGATTAATGCTCCTTCCTGGTATTCTTTATTCATTGCACAAGTATGAGGTTGCCATTTAGGGGAGCGGGGGTTAAGGGGGTGGGGGGTTGTCACTCAATGTCATTCTGGTTCCCCCTTGATACCCCCAAAACGGTTTTGCGCGATTTTCAATATCTTCTTTAGTTTGGAAAATATGGCTGACTGCAAGTTTTAAAATTGACACCCCGTATATGCTGGATTGCTCTTTAGTTTAAAAGGAAGAATCCAACATTTTTAACATTTTGAAACTCAAAAGCGTGGTTTACGGTTCAAGTGTACCGAGGATCTGAAAACCCAAATTGTTCTAAAAATCAGTCAAGATTTAGAAAAGGTGAGATTGAGAAATCCAAAGGGATTGTAGAATTTGAGGAAGCTGAATCATCAGAGGAATGTAAACCGTCCCCAACATGTAAAGTGTCTGAGGAATTGGAAGAAACTGGAAAAAAAAATCGATTTGAAAAAATTAAAATATCTGAATAATGTGAAGCTTGACAACCCAGAGGGGTTAAACCCGAATAATCTCAGTAATTCAAAGTGTCTCAAACATTCAAAGGGATTGACAGATTTGGAAAAAAAAACTGAGGAATAGAAATAAGGAGAAGAAATTCAAAATAACTGCCGGGACCAAGAGTAAAAAAAAAAAAACCTAAGCGCAAGGTGGAACAGCTTACCCCAATGGGTTGCATGATTGGTAGGTAAACTGGAATCTAGTAAGCGAACTCTAGCGCCCAGGGGAACGCTAGTTTTAAAATCACCCTTCCTGCTGTATGGCGCTCTGCGGTAGGTGACCCGTCACGCGGCTTTCATACAATTTCATAGAAAGTCTCAAAAACACCCCTCCCTCTTCTCTATAAACAATTGCAACCGTTTTTAATACATTTCCAGTCTGCTGACCTAGACTGCAACACATTACTACACCCGACTTATCAGTGAACGAAGCCATCCTGTATAGGAGAGTAATAATTACCTGGCTGTAACATGTCCTCAGTTAATGGCTGCCGATTAAACGGATCCGTACTGCTATTCAACAAATGTCTCATAATGACCGCCCTATCCATGACCTGCCCGCTCGGCAACAGCACCGGATCCGTCATCAAAGTGTCCATGAGGGGATCCTTGAATTCGTCGGGCGCGTCCGCCATCCAGTCCTCGGACTTCTGATTATCGACGCGAATCTGAGTCGCCTTGGCCGAGAACGCCTTAAACTCGTAAATTTCCGAGGGCGTTTTTATTAGCGAACGTTCCAATCGAACCACCGCATCGTCAAACAATTCCTTACGGAAAGACCGCTAAAAATAATACGTGTATATCGTGACGAAAAACTAGCGCTTGCATACCTCATCGCTGGCAACCGCGGCGGCGAATTGATCACAGTTAAGATGCAAGTAGATGTCGACGAGTTGACTTAGTAATCGTCTAGGCTCCCAACCGTACTTATCCGGATTGCGGACTTTTAAATTTTTACATTTGGGACCGCACAGCTGTTGCAAATTAAAATTGAGCATAGAAGCTAACCTATCGACTAACTCGGGCCTCAAGAAAGGCTCCTTAATATCTACAGTTAAGTAATGGAACATATCGACAGTCTCTTTTGCTAAGGTAAGATAAGAACGACATTGCCTTTCGTCGGCGCTCAGTTGGCGCATGCGATTCTGTTGCTGCTCAGGCGTCAATTTCGCCCAATTGACTTCGTCAGTGATCAACTCTTGTACTTCGTGAATTCTCTTCAAACTCTCCAACGATTCGTCCAATAAGAAGGTTGTGTCGTTCATTAGCATATTGATAAACTTAACAAATTGTGTGCCACTTCTCGATTCTTTTATTAAAGACTCTCGATGTATGGGCGAATTCCACATTCCTACAATTAAAATGTACACCTGACGGCATTAGACTCAAATTGGGTACCTTTAATAATTAAGCTGATATGATAGCGAATAGAAAATTTGTCGTAAAATTCCGAGCTAGACCCTGTGGTTTCGACGTCAGTATAAAATTTCATTAAACAACTCGGTAAAGCAGTCTGAGATATATCATGAGACATAAAACGAGAATACAACAATTCAGTTCGAGGTTGTATATTCGGATTAATTACGAAAACAACTTCAATTATTTTGGCCACTAAGTAGGGATTTTTAATGCTATTGGAGGAGCATATCGTTATCAGTATCCATGTTATTAACGAATCCTCCATGTTGTCTGCGATAATCATCGGGCAATACCTAAAACGGGGATGTTAATAATGTTTTGTCTTCCGATGCGAGAGACTTACTGCAAGGCGAATAGCAAAAATTCGGCTATGTCTTCCACGTACCATTCGGGCAGCGC
The DNA here is from genome assembly GCF_008802855.1 of Photinus pyralis. Lineage (NCBI taxonomy): Eukaryota > Metazoa > Arthropoda > Insecta > Coleoptera > Lampyridae > Photinus > Photinus pyralis. The sequence continues at coordinate 13,931,936 of NW_022170819.1, forward strand.
GGCGAAACCCGGCGGTACGGTCGCGGTAAGAGGTAAAGCGGGTCTGGGATCGCCTGGCGATACGTTACACATCAAGCACAGTAGGAACTCGGCGACCGACGTGTAAAAGATGAGCGAACGTCTAATAAGATTGTCGTCTAACAATCCCGCGTCTGCGCAAGCTTTAGACCTAAAATATAAGTCAGTTCTAGTAGAATAGAATAAATTACAAGAGAAAATCACGCTCAAAATACCGAGAATGGTGTATAGAAGTATACCACATTTAAGAATAAGTTAGTGAGACTGAAATAATTAATCAATCTGTGTCCAAAAAGTGGAAAGTCATCATTCGTAAAACAGCGTCACGAAGTGCTATATCTGCGCCGGTCATAATCGCAAATGTTAAGCCAATCGTTCCGATAGGCGGATCCCAAAGAAAGAAATTAAGCCAAAAGCGAACCATCATCTTCATGGAACTACCGTCACGCGGCGGACGAAGATTTTCGCAGTATTGAATAAAGACGATTTATTATTATTATTATTTCCAAGGAAAAAAGCAAGGAGGTTGAAAATTTCCATGGTGGAAGATCAGCGAGCATTCTGTGCTCGGTCCGTGCAGAGCCAATAATTTCTATTTGGATTGAAAGCCGTGACCGGAACGCATCTCAAACTCCTGGTGCTCAAACATTAAAGGTATTTATTAACAATTTGTTCTATCGCGTTGTAGTTTTGCCGCTTTACATTTGTTGTATATTTGAACTATGTAAAGGAAATTTAACCACCTCTACTTGCGTTTTACATCAAGTTGGTGTTTCTGGACACTGAGTGCGGTAGAATTTAGACCGATGCCTGGAAATTTTTAATATATTAACGTATTGCAGTTCGCTTTATTTTTGTACAGGGTGTTTATCATTTTCTTTTAGCACCTAAGGGGTATTATACAGAGAGTGTATTTCATTTATAAATAAAGTTGAATATTTTCTGTGTGTTTCTGCGAATGAATTCGAACCTTTTACTTTACAAGATTGTTTCGCCTCAAACCTCCATTTACTAAAATGATGTTCTATTTCTCTGCCTCTTTTCCCCTTCTCTGCTCCCAGCAATGAAACAAGGCCAAATGACAATTGCTCGGGAAATTAAAAAAGGACCTAAAAGGACGCCATTGCAGTGACGAAGATGTTAAAGTTGCAGTTTGGACACATTTGGAGGACAAACCGAAAGGCTTAGGGAGGATACTGCCGCCACTCGGTCGGACGTTAGTGAGCGCTAACACTATCTTAATTGGTTATCAACAGTAGATTTTTCGAAATTTGTAGGCTTTTATGGAGCGTCGCCCGTTTGTTCAAAATCGAAAAAATGGATTTGTTTCTTATATTTATTCACCTGAACTAGTACAGTGCTTGTTAAGAAAATCACTCATGAGTCATGGTTGATGAATATAGAACGGCCACTGTGTGATTCCAGGCCTCGCAATCAAGCGATAAAGAAGACACCCGGTATACATTGTAACGGGTGGTCGCTTTAGAATTAGAAAGGTATTTCCATATGTACCGATTCATAGCGAACGTGAACAGAAGTATGTCTGGTGGGTGAGCGTGGTTGCCACGATCTCATGCACCTAAAAGTTTCGCTCCGTTTTGTTTAAAGCTGAGCGCGTGACAAAAATGCAGATTTACGTGTTACGGTCACTTTGACCAAATGTAACAACATTACAAGTAGATAAGCAGAGGTGGATCGGGATGAATAATGGGGTTCTAGCCAAAACGAAGCAAAAAGGAAATATAATAATAATAAACTGCATAGGCGCAACTTAATCTTTAGTAAACCTAAAAAAAGGACAGAGAATACTAACTGAAAGGGGGAACACACCAGATTAAGAAATCCTTATTCTGGTCTTGATAAGCTAAAGAAATGAAATAATTGACAGGGGTATAACTTAAACAGAATTGCCACAATCGAGGGTAATTCAATAAATGATCTCAAAATATTACAAAAACTGATCTGAAATGTCTATGATTAAATTTAACTCAATTTTTAGCAAAAGGGAACCAACTCGTAGTCTAGAAAATTATCAGTACAACAAATGTAGTAATTGCGCTTCGATTGTATTGAAAAGCAATATGTAATCAAACGTTATACCGGGTGATTCATTAGAAGTGATGATCGCTTGAATTTCGCGCGTAAGGTTTTAGTGTTTTTTGCATTATTAAATTGGCGGTTTGAATTTCGTTAGTAATTTTGTTCTGTCATGACTGTCAGTTAAGAAACCAGTGTCGCCGTTAATTGTTGTGTGCCATTTGCGTTTTTTTTTTCCATTTTGAACAATTTTTAGAGTAAAATATGTAAGAAACGTGACTGTGTCTAGTGTTAGTTTATAATTTGTGGTAAAACAGAAACAGTATTTGTAGATTATAAATAAGTAAACGATTTACTGAGAGCATGATGTGACACCACTGCAATTAAATAAATGATCATCAGTTAGTACCCACTTCAGAATTTTTTTGATTTGCGGGAAATTCAAACTGCAATCACTTCTAATGAATCACCCGGTATAAAGGAGTCCTTGAAAATGAAAATTGGATTTAAACTCGACCTTCTGAGCACAGAAGGGCCCTTTTTTGCCTTATCTGTTACAGATAACAAAACAAACAAACAAGAGGGATAGTGAATAGCGCGGTATATAAATATTGCGGTAGCAATGTCTAACGTCTGACACTATTGTAAATCGAATACTAAGACCGTAATTAATAATCAATAAGAATTAATAATTCACTTTACGTTAACTAAACAAAAGCAAAATTGTGATTGACAACAAATCGTCCGTACAAATTGGTAAAATAAAAGCATAAACATGACTAACTTCAAGAAAACTACTTTACGATGCACAAATAACAAAATTTCTATATAACAGCGTTAATACTTGGAGTTAGACAGGAACAGAACAAAACTCTGACTGAGGGACTACAAAGCCCGAAAGAAAATACGTATTAAGAATAATACTGAATCATAATTCGTACAAACCTCACACTAATTATGTGCAAATATAAATTCGCTAAGCGTATTAAATCAAGCAGCCACAACATATCAGAAATAGAGAGAAACACTGCTATATACACCGTAACAGGTGGCCGCTATTTTGATCAACATAGGAAAATTTACACATATACCACTTTATAGCGAACGTGAACTCAACTACGTCTGGCGATAAAAAGCGATAACAACGCGAGCGCGCGCTAAAATTATTTTTCGTTTGAGCATCAAGAGCGATCGCGTAAAAATACTGGTGCGTGAAACTTAAGACGAGGTTTTCAAAGAGTTAGCACGCACTATTTGGGTATGAGAATTATTTTTTTCCGCGTAATTGCGATTGTTTGAAGCTGATTTCGTAGCACATTGTGATAAACAAAATTTGGATTATTTATTCCTGTGCACAATCACTTGGAATCGAGATTCATGCAAGTTTTCATCCACTAAACCTTGGATTCATCACAAAGATAACCTTATCATCAACTGTAAAATCCTGGGGTGATAGTTAAAAAGTAAAAAAAAATGTAAACAAATTTTCCAATATGATAGTCTCACTAACTTATCTTAAAGCAATGGAGCAATTAACTAGGGAAAAGTTGTTGCCACTTCCACCTAAAGAAATGCGTTCTACATAATGATAGCTTACTTATTGAGCTTCCGAATTTGATGCTTCCACCTGCGAATAAACAAACGGTTTCGATGCGCAAACGGCGTGTCTCGCCACTGTATCTCGCCCGCTATCGTCTCGTCCAGCAGCTTCTGAATATCGCGTATTGCACGCAATCTTCGTTGGTACTTGTGCAATGTCGGTATCAAAGCGAGATGATGGCAATGTAAAGTTAGGAACCAGCACTGGGTGGGAAACTTCGCCTCCGCCCACGAATGTGTTTTTTCTACAACGATTCGAATGCACAAATGCTACACGATACCGAACTCACCTAAACCCTCAATCCAATCGGTGACCTCTTGCGAAGTGAACTTGAGTCGAGTTTGATTTTTAATGTCTATGACGGAATTGGGATGGAACGGATAGTAAAAGTCGATTTTGTCCAATTTCACTTTCACCGCCAACATCTGCAGTATACTCAAGAGGTTCAGCATGAACCCATCACCCGCCAATGTCCTGCTTGCCGCCTGAATTTGGGCGCGCTTCTCGTTTTGCTTCAACAGCGTGCTTAGATACGTCAACATGGAGTCGCGACTAGTCGAATTGGCCAGTATATCGTGGCACAATTTGTGCATTACGACCCTGGCGTGCTCCAGCACGTGCTGCAACGTGTGATTTAACGTTTTGTCGCTGGATGTGTTCCCCGAAAAGAACTTCTCGGCGACTTTCGGTTCGTCGTCGGCAAACACGGAGACCGACAAGAACGGGCCCAGAAACGAGGTCCTCGTCAGTTCGCGCCCCGGCGATTGGGTCGTGGTCTTCGGCAGAAACTGGGCCTGCTCCGTTATTAGCCGGCATAACGGCCTTATGTTGCCGGTCGGGCCGCAGCGGATCTCGACGAGTTCGCTTAAAATCTGGATAGGCTGTCGATGTTCGTTGCCGACAATGCTGGCGTATTCCATTAAATTGAAGAGATCTTGTAATAGCGGGCTAAAAATTCTAGAGAATGTGTTCGATGTGGTATAAGTTCGTAGAACTAGTTCCGAAATGAAGCCGCGCGGAAGTGTTTGTTTTAGAAGAGGATCCAGAAGGGAGGATTTCGCTTGTTTTTCGACGGGGATGATGTGACCTTGTAGGATTAAGGCGGTGTGATGTACGATTTGCGATCGTAGATCGGCTAACAGTTCGGAGAACGGTGGCACGCTCGACTTTTTCGGATGGTTGCGTTCTTCGACGGATACGCGAATATAACAGTTCATTAAGTAATTCAAGGCAACCGACTGCGGTGTCGTTTCGCCATTGCAAATTTCGTCGAGTAACGGCAGGGGTGGAGTTGGGCAGTTGAAGATTGGACTATTCGATGGACTTGCGTTTTGAGCGGGACTCGTAGAGAAAGAATTGACGCTACTCGAATCGCCTTGGTCGGCGTTTTGTACTAGTTTTTTAAAAGGGTTGTTACCGCCAGCGATGTGGAATAGTATCTCAACTAAACATTGTGAAATTAGGTCAGTTGTACTTAAAATACTGTCACTTAAGACTTCGGCAGTGTGGGGTAGGTATAAGCTTTCATCGGAATTTTCTTTGTACGCTACATTTAAGACGCGACTAATTACCGCGTGTAGTTGGTCGTCCGACATTTCCGAGGAGGATATTGTTCGCTGTCTCGATAAGTCTTTTTTGGTGTCAGATTCTTCTACCTGTAAAAGAAATAGCACTCTTGAATGCTAGTATTACCTAAGTAGCATTTCGCAGGCCCCGCCCATTTTAAATTTTAGTATTAAATTGATCTGAATCATATCATCCAAAAATATGGACAGTGTAGCGACAGTCCACTTGATCTTTTAGCAGCAAAGAAAAGCAACATTTCGGAGCAGGATCATAAAATTTTGAAAAATCTGTGAAAATAACAGAGATATACAAAATAATGATTTGTTGGCGTAGTAAGAGCTAATGGTTTTAGAGTAAGTACCTCTTCTTTCTTTTTTTAATTGTTTAGTTGAATCTTTTTTTTCTCTTCTAGTAATACATGTAGTAATGGGGTTAAGTGGAAGAGCAGACTGTGGCATTGCCGCAGTACTGAACTTCGACCTTAATTTTAATGTACTGGAATAAATATTTGTTTTTTTTAAATAATAAAGGCAATATTATTATTATTATTATATCACTGAAAAACTGAAAATGTCGAATTTCGTTTTCATTTTCCCTAGCTTTCTTATTTCTTATGGACGCTATATTGGATTTTACGGAATGAGATAGAAAAACAAGTAAAAAGGTTTTCACCCTAAGGCGCATTTTCCATAAATTGACCAATACTTCCCCAAAGGCCATACCTATGTGCGCTATGTTTTTCATTACTAGAGGTATATATGGTTAAAATTTTACAGAAATATCTTCATATATAAGGAAGTTGACGCTTACTGCGCAGTTAATATTGCGCGTCCTGCGCATACGCTTATTAATCTGATATTTACAATATGCAATACGTTTGCTTTTACTATAAGCATCTTTGGTTAAAATTTCAAAGAAATATCTCCATAAATAAGAAAGTTAGCTTTGCGCAGTCTGCGCATATCTGATTTTTACTATATGCGATATCTTTCAACAAAATATATTAATAAATAAAAAAAGTTAACAATGCGCACCCTGCGCATGCGCAGTTCAATCGTCAAGATTTTCCTTGACTCAGGTGCCAGAGCGATACGCTACCGAATGCAAAAAGAACGAACTAAATATCTTGAAAACTGTAGGAGTAGTTAAGGCCTCGGACAGACGGACGGACAGAGAAAGTGGCTGCAATAGCGCACCCAACTTCGTTGGAAAATGCGCTAAAAAATGACGTGTCATACTGTAACGAAGCACCCGTTTTCGTACACGAAAGCTACCAGCTTTATGAACACCGTGTATATGGGGGAACTCAAAACTGGTGCTTCTTTACGAAAAACTGTAGCTTTTATTTATAGCGCCGTTTTAGCCGCCGATAAGGAAACCAAGAATCGTATCTAATTGTTCCCGTAGAGATATTTCAACTATTTTTGTAGCTTCCGGAAGCTCTCCTCCTTGAGAAGACGAGAGAAAAGTAATATTTTGTGGTTCCCGGTTCGTTAATTAATTAATAGTCGACTTTGGTTGTTCAAATGTTAAGTGAAAACGAAAATTAAAGCAAGCAAGGCCGTGCAATTACGTTGATCGCCTGACCCAAACATTCAAGTTAACAATGTGCAAACTTCGTCTGATTGGGTTGTGCTTCGTATCAAATGAAGCGCGATTAATTGGCATAAATTTTAAGACTGATCTCACATTTTTATGATAACATGGGGCATACTAATTAATTAAAGTTTTATTTTTGAACGTTATCACTAAGTACGCCGGCCGGCTGGAAGATCTGGGGTCGCCTTTTCGCATTTTGGGAATTCTAGGTATATAAAGTAATGCCAATGCTCCTATATTTTAGTTTTTTCAATGTATTTATTTACCTATTTATTTTGTACAGTCTTTTTTTGTTTTGTTATATTTTATGGTGTGAAACCGGAACACAGTTCACAAAAGTAAAAAAGGAGTCCATTGATGGCAGGACTGCAACAATGATTAATTTGCAATGTAGCGCTCCTCAGGGTTCTATTTTAGGACCTCTGCTTTTTTCAATATATATTGCAAATATTATAAATAAATTAAAATAATATTGTGATTACCACTTGTATGCTGATGATACACAATTATACTATGCATTTTTTAGTTCCGAAGTTGAGAAGGCAAACTGTGACATAGAGTCATAGACAAAGATTTAAATATCTTTTTAAATTACACTGAACAACATTCATTACATATTACGCCCGGTAAATGTAGGTAAGTTATTCATTCCTAGATATAATAAGAAATAAAAAATTAGAGACGGTTCAGGAAGCGAAAAATCTCGGGTTAAGCTTAAACGTCAATTTCAATTATCAAACTCATATCAAAAATGATTGTAACTACAGAAGGGGCCTTATTTTATGAATAAAAGCAATATAGATCCGCAAACGCTTCGTGACCGATCTACAGGGTGTTAAAATTTCAAAATTTTTAAGTTTTTTCTTGATATCTCCTGGAGTTTTGAGGATATTTTGCTCAAATTTGAAATACAAGTTACAATGAAGGACTTACATCATTGGTCGTGCCACCGGTAATGCAGGGTGTTGTTTCTCAGGGATCATGTTTCATTTTCTACCCCTGCACTTTTTTTTTGACAGATTGTAAAATAAGAATTTGATTTTCTGATTTGTTTGGAAACTGTTTGGTCTCTTCCGTATTTGCGACCGTTATCGAGGAAAAAAAAATAAAAATCAATTCTCGGTATATCAATTTTTAAAATGGTCTAGTAGGCCCTGGCTTTATTTTGATAACCTCTTGTTTTTAGTAGTTTTGACAGTTCGCATTTGAAATTGTACCTTGTGTTTGCATAATGTTAAGGGTTTAATTTGTAAAGTGTACTGTAGATCGGTATCGAAGCCTTTGCGGACCTATGTTTATATGAACTTTTAGTCATAAAATGTGGCAATTAGCTCCTTCCGTATTTAGGAACACCTTGCGTACATCGGACTAAAGGTTTACTTTCTCGATTTTCAAAAATTATGCTCTGTCTGCCTCTCGCGCTATCTCATTTTTCATTTTGTAGCGCAGTGTATGGCTCCTAAGTTTCTTGAAGGCAGACTACAGATTATTCAAAACTAATGTGTAGGTACATTAAATTTAAGGAATTAAAATGTTGTAACGGACGCCTTCACTATTGTAATTAATACGAAGCGGAGAAGGTCGACGGTTTAGGAAACGGCGCGCATTACTTTAATTAAGTGTGTAATTTTTTTTGAGACGATGTCCGTTGTGCTTGTTAATGTTACTTTTGTATTTCGTTTCAAATAAATAATGTTTAACGGTCGCTTGTGACTCTTACAAAGTTCCACTGACTGTTAAGTGAAAGAGCACACGGGGCTTCTAGTCTCTCAGTGAACTCTGCCTTTTGGACGCCAAGTTCTATGTATAATTTTAGTTTTTCTTATATATTTATTGTGCCCAAATAAAGTTTTTATTATTATTAACCTCTATGCGAATTTCTGGTTCCAACAAGATGGAGCGTCACCCTATAACACCAGAAACGTTCGCCAGTTTCTCAGGAATAATTACGGTATTGTATTTTGTAGGAATTAAACGCTTAAAGGGAATTGTATGACAAGACTAGTTTTATTTATATATACACACATGCTATTTTACCCAATTAAATTATAAAATTGCATAAGTTTAAATGTAATCACAACATACAGCAAACAATTAAAGGCAATGGAGGCGTTGCTAACTGGCCACCCAGATCTTTCTCCGCTCAATTTCTTCTTTTGGAGTACTTTGAAAGATTGCGTTTATAGTGGAGGGTATGCTAGAAATGTTGAAGAGTTCCCTTCCAACATAGTCCGTGCAGTTCATTTAATAAGAGCAAGACATATTGAGCAGTTGTAATTTTCACTTATTTCATATACAGTAGAGTCTTGATAATCCGAGCTAATTGGGGCTAGTGGTACCTTGGATTACACGAAAAAAAAAACAAAAAACTATGTTTTATCATAACGAAGTCAAATTTAATGTACAGGGTGGCCAAATAAGAATGCGAGGTACTGTATCTGGGAACCTGCCCATCGTACAGGCTTGCGGTAAAAAAAATTTATTACTAAAACGCCCACGAGAAAATCCTGGAAAATATTTTTAAGTTTCTGAAATGGCCGCTAGGGCGCGTAACTGCAATCTGGAATCTAAAAAAGTGATTTTTCTGTGAATTCCGCTATATTAACCTAACAAAAAAATGTCCGGTCTTTGAAGTTGACGATAATCTCAACCTTTTTTGTTTGACAATTTTTCCTGTATCTCTAAAAATTAAGTGGTGGGGAGTATTCAAAGGTTTCCGTAAAGAACACCCTGTATTTTCGAAACGACTGAGCCGATTTTAACAAACTCGGGTAAATTGAAAAGAGTTATTCTTCGGGTACAAATATTATATTTGAAGTTTTGTTAGTTTCACATGTCGCCGCTTGAGGGTTTTTTTCGACATTCCGACAGAAATGGTTAATTTTCTAAAAAAAATTAAATGCGTTGGTTTGATTTTTTTTCATGAAAAAGTAGCTAAATGATGCCTAAACAAGCTCGCGAAAACCGCATCTCGATGTCTTGTTCCTAACCTAAAATTTAGGCCAAAGAAAATGTTATCCCCTCAAAATTTAATTTTTTTAAGCTAATTTTTCCGGAATTATTTTTAGTATATAATTTGTGGCCCTAAGGTAGATCTATTTAAAAAAGGAAGCTTTTAATGCCACCGTAAATGCTCGAAATGTTGGCCACCACGATATAAAAATAAATAAATAATATATCTCAAGATATCGAGATGCTGTTTTCGCGAGCTTGTTTATGCTACATTTAGCTATTTTTTCATGAAAAAAAAATCGAACCAAAGCATTTAATTTTTTTGAGAAAATTAACCATTTCTGTCAGAATGTCGAAAAAAGCCCTCAAGCGGTGATATGTGAAACTAACAAAACTTCAAATAGTATAATATTTGTAGTTGAAGAATAGCTCTTTTGACTAACCCGAGTTTGTTTAAATCGGCTCAGCCGTTTCGAAGATACAGGGTGTTCTTTACGGAAACCTTTGAATACCGCCCACCACTCCATTTTTAGAGATACAGGAAAAATTGTCAAACAAAAATTGTTCAGATTATCGTCAACTTCAAAGACCGGACATTTTCTTGTTAGGTTAATATAGCGGAATTCACAAAAACATAATATTTTTAAATTCCAGATTGCAGTTACGCCCCCTAGCGGTCATTTCAGAAACTTAAAAATATTTTCCAGGTTTTGCTCGTGGCCGTTTTAGTAATAATTTTTTTTACCACAAGCCTCTACGATGGATAGATTCTCAGATACAGTACCTCGCATTCTTAGTTGGCCACCCTGTACATGCCTCAAGTTAAAAATAAAAAATGGTCTTTATAGGTGCTTATGACTTGAAAAAGTAGACAATAACGCACTGATCTATTTTTAGAACTATGGCTGAGAGTTATAGTGTGTCATTGACCTTCAAACACGTCACCGGATGGCTTGGAGTGAGTAGCCCAAAATAGAGCCTGAGATTACATGAAAATAAACTAAGGTTTTGAGTTTTCTAGGTTTTTTTTCTTTTGAACCTTGGTTTACCTGGGCTCGGATTTCAAGGACTCTACTACTGTACCTATGTTGTTCGACTATAATAAAGTATCATTGAAACTACTTACTAGATTTTTATTTCATTTGAATGTATCCCAATCATAGGCATGTTAATTCGGCAAGATTTAGTTACCCGTGGATGTTTTGTTGGAAAATGAATGTAAAATCCAATATGGCGTCCATAAGAAAGTAGTTTCCTATAGCTTCTACATCTAGCGCGCTATGGAAATTCTGATAAAATCCCAAGGGTGAGCCACGAATTTGAACCACCCTGTACATATCCTGCCTTCAACTCATTAGCAATTTAGTGTTGGCATATAGCAAAACAAGTGGGATATGGTTTGAAAGAGTCCGCTGCGAATAATTTAAGTCATATCTCCAAAGTAAGTATTGCTATCCTGCTTCAAAACTGTTGCTCTACTGCAACTAACTCTCTTGATTCAAACCTATCATCCAATCAAGCAACTTCATCCATCCATCATATCAAATGCTTAAGGTCTGTTTAGAGTTTGCAAGTTTTATTGTGGGCAATAAAAATTGCGGCAATATTTAGTGCACGCATGCGCGCAAGTGTACTTTTCGATCAGCCCGGAGCGATTTTTATTGCATTGCAATTGCAATTCTGGTGACTATTTTAGGGGAATTTTTAAGCCAACATCTAGAATTACTATGGCACCAACCATGTGAAGTGTGATGAATGTGTTGACAATTTCTGTTGTTCATCTTGATTGAAATGCACAATAAATAGATAAGTGAAGAACAAGTTAAATGCAAATGACAAATCGAAGATATTTTGTACACACTTATTTAATGTTATAGGGTTGGTACTATGCAATGAAAATTGCAGACTGTAGGCGCTTTCTATCGGCTACTTCGCAATCATGATTTCAAGATCGTGATTTGTAGGATCACTTTTTACGAAAGAACGCGCGAATTTAAATCAAAGTGTGGTTAAGTTTAGGAGTACACATTTGCATTCGAATTACATGTTTTTTGTTTGGATTATGAAAATAATTTAAATATAAGTGGAAGTACTTGCACGATTATGCTCCTCTTCGGTTACAAATATTGACTAACCTAACATTTGAGCAAAAATATTCTTGCATTTATAGGTTAGGAATTCGTGATCATAAAACTTTTATGTTCAGTTTGTTCACGATTTTAGCAATCATGATTATAAGATGACACTTCGAAAGAACGTGATTTGACAATCCAAACGCGATTGGATCACCGAAAGAAAGCCCCTTGTAAACACTTGCCATTTGTTGCAATTTTTATTGTCCGCAATAAAACTTGCAAACTCTAAACAGGCCTTTAGAATACTATGACTTATGTATAGTATTCCTGTTCTTGTAGAGAACTATTCAGGGACAAAAACCTACTGACAGTACCATTGTGTATACACCTTATATACAATGACGGTACTAAGCATGTACTTATTGCAACTATTACCTAACACACAAAAAGGCTCATTTCACCACCAGTTGAAATATCCCTAAACAAGATTTTCAAGAAGGGTCCTATTTAGTGGAAGAAAATCACCCCATCTTCTTTCAGATGAGTCAGTGACTCATGATGATAACCAGATGTGTCATTTTAAAGAGCTCCACGGGTTTTATCAAATTCACCTTTTCTGGTGGAAAATTGAAAAAAACCATAAAACTTCAACATGGAGGCTACTATATTACACATTTTGCATTTTATACATTGACGAAAATAATGAAGTATACCCCACATTTTTTCCAAACAGAACATATTTGTCTCGATACAATCATAGAAATTAATCATGTAAGTACACGAGAAGGTTTCTACATACATCCTATCAATTGCCTCTTCGAACTGTTCCGACTCACATCTTTACCCTCCACAAGAAAACTTGTTTGTGTTTCTTGGTGGCAAAAGTAAAAACTCTCCATAGCTTTCTGATTATGACGAGTGTGAAGTTGGCCCCGAATGTTTTCAAAATTAAAGATTTATCAAGGACCTTATAGGGACCCTCCAGAACAATTGCAAAATTTTTTACGTGAGAGACTAACTTCACATGTGCCGTAACATCTCAATAATTTTATGAAATGACCACATGGCATTTTTTAATACTTCCTCCAGTACCTACAGAAGTGTCTCTAAAGGTATAGTGTCGATTCTCTTTTTTAGCACCGTCTACAACAGATCTGAAAATGGTTTAAAGGCGGTAATTTTCCACCTTTCCCCAGTCACATGTCACAACAAAGATAAAGGAAACAAAAGAATTACCTCCATGTTTTCAATTCCGGAATCAATATCCGTATTAGCAGTCTTATCGACACAACCGCCTGCCTCGTCCACCTCCATATGAGTTGAACTGGTCTCCGAGTCGCTTCTTTGCGGCGGATTCCGCCGATAATCTCTGGCGGTCGAACTAGAAGGCATGTCGATCGGTTTTGTGGGTATCTGAAATCTGCCTTCGCCGCTTTCGACATCCTCATTGATGTCTTTGTTTGGCTTTTCGTCGGCAGACGGCGAGGGACTCTGGATCCTTATGCTATTAAGAGGCGATTGAGATATCGGTGTCGTCGGTGGTGATGTCGAGTTGGAGGGCGAATTGTTCTCGAGGGCGGCCAATCTGGCCAACCGTCGTCTTCGTATCTAATCAGAGAATGTGGTGTTGGCAAACAAAGGTAAATGCGTGAAAGAGTAACCTAACTTACCTCCTCTTGGGTTAATTCGCTCATGCTGACATGCACTTTTGATTTAGACGGGCGAATTTCACAAAATGCTACACATAAATACGCTAAAACATAAAATGCAACGGATCAGACAGACGTCAGAGAGTCAATCACCTACAACAGCTGAGTAATTATGATATTGATATTAGACGCAAAAGTGCAACACTGCTTCTACGTTTGTCTTTTCACAGTCTAATGTGTCTACCGAACGTATTTTGAAGTTAGCGCCGTCCCTGTTCAACTCAATAATCACGGTGTCGCTGTCTCCCTTACGAAGGACGCAAAACAATGCGCGCGCATTTCCACTGGCCTTCTTCGTTTTTCGTTCGAAAAATAAATTTCGAACTTGACCGTCAAATGCTTTTTCTGAAAACGTGTGTATATTTTTGGCAAAAACATAAATATAAGATGATTTGCGAAAATAGAATCGCAAACTTTCCAATACAGTCATCAATCTGCACTGCGCGTTTTCATAATTATATTTTAATCCATAATAACACGTTTATTGATTCATTAATTAATAATTAACTTCTCCGTCAATACAAGCTATAAATTCATACCCATACTTTCATCACAATACAACAGAGAATTCTTGCACAGTCACGAAACGCACACAAAGGAAAACACTAAAGATGAGACGGGTATTTTTTATTTTTAATAGACCAAAATAAACATTTAGATCAAAACTTAAAATCCCGCCTTCTGCCTTCAGTTTAGATACAATATCGATAGGTCCCCTCCTCTCAGCCCCTACGCATATAGCCTAGGATCTCAAAGGATTTGTAGATCATACAATAAAATGAAGACGTGGGCTTAGCTAGATTCAAATGGAAAGCGAAGAAAGTTTAGCAGAAGAGGTGCGATTTAAATAAATTGTTTTGAAATCTGGCCAAATTGTGTGTGTGTGTGGAAAATCCTATGATTTGATTATTACTGAGCCAATTTAGGGTAACTGGGACCCTGACACCTCCCATTGTTGCTCACATTTGGCAATTATTTATTATTGTTGACGCGAAGGCTAGGGCATGATGCAGTCACGTCTACTCCCATCCAGTTTTTTCTGACTTCTCTGACTGGTTTTCTAGAATAGCTTCAGATCGTTACAGAACTAACAACCTTTGGGGTTTTCTTCCTTTATTATTTCGTTAGGGGTTAACTTGTCGTTACCGAAGAGGGTATGTCCACGCCTAGCGCGGCAGCATCCCAGTCATATAGGACTTGTCCTGCCGTTTTGGTAGCCTGTCCGCAGAGTGGGCATTTACTATCTACATCTACAGTGATATTCATGTAGAAGTAGACATAGCGATTTCCTATAGGAATTTTCCATGTCTATAATACTTTTACATGATAAAAAGTCTCCTGAAAGACGCCTAATTGTATGCAACCAAAGTAACTACCTACAACGAATGAGGATCTACCGGGTGATTCATTAGAAATGATCACTTGAATTTCCCGCGTAAGGTTTTAGTATTTTTTGCATTATTAGATTGACGGTTTGAATTTCGTTAGTCATTCTTTTCTGTCATGACTTTAATTGTTGTGTGCCATTTGCGGTTTATTACTTTTTCTATGTTGAACAATTTTTAGAGTTGATGCACTAAGCTGTGTCTAGTGTTAGTTTATAATTTGTGGTAAAATAGAAGCAGTATTTGTAGATTATAAATAAGTAAACGATTTACTAAAAGCATGATGATACACCACTGCAATTAAATAAAAGATCATCATCTAGTATCAACTTCATAATTTTTTTGATTTGCGGGAAATTCAAATTATCCTCACTTTTAATGAATCACCCGGTATATATGTATTTAGATATGGGATCTGCCTGTCATATTAATTAATTTGAATATTATCGCTTTGACTTTCCTATTGTAATTTCGGTTCGTGCGTGTGCAATGTATTCAACTAAAGAAAAAGTTGATATTTCCAATTGGTATAGTGCCGATAACAGTTAAAGGAGCTTAATTTTCTGTGAAGCTAAAGCAACAATATTCAAATTAATAATTAATATGACAGCCAAATCTTTATTTGTTTCAAGAAGTTATTTTGGTTGCATAAAATTAGGCGTTTTTCTGGAGACTTTTTACATGAATATCACTGTATACCGATAATGACCCCTGTACGGATCCGAAAGTCCATCTTGCCTCCTTCATCACTTTCTTCAGCTAAGCCTGAATAAATCGCCTACTTACATTGTCGCTGGCCAGATTGCACGTTCCGGTAGAAGACTGCTTGCTTCTTTTCATTTATATGACTTACTTTATGTTACCTACCTTGTTGCTAGCTCATCTACCCTCGCAATATCTCAGATAACATTGAATATTTCTGTAAGATACCAGGAATATTCAAAAAGGTGTATTTGAACATGTGAACATATCTAGAATATATAGGGTGATGACTCGCGTAACGCATCATAAGGATTTCAATGTAAAATTCATAACATGCGATTATTGGCTCCCCAAATTATTTTAGAGTAAAAATGTATTAAAGTTTTTTGTAGAAAATTTTTTTTACGCCAATCAACCGTATTAGTTTTCAATTTTTTTCATATAAATACGGAAAATTGGAAAAATAAAACCCGCATCTTTTTCAATAATCTGCGATGCCATGGAATTTCCTAAAACAAAAAGATATCCAGTTATCAATTAGCAGCAGTTCGAAATGGATTTTATGATCGAATTGGTTACTATCTTGCAGTTAATGGTGACTTATTCGAACATTTATTGTAAATTGTTATATTAGGAAAACGTTTTTAGTAATTTGATCTTTCTTTATTTTGAATTCGCTGTTCTAAATATAATACTTTTTGATAGAATTTGATTTGTTTTACAGCAGACATTCCATGGCATGACGGATATTGGCGTAGTTTTTGTATTATAAAATTCCATGACATAACAGATTATTGAAAAAGATGGGGGGTTTTATTTTTCTAATTTTCCGTCTTTATTATGCAAAAATTCAAAACTAATACGGTTGATTGACGTAAAAAAATTTTTTCTACAAAAAACCTTAATACATTTTTGCTATAAAATAGTTTGGGGAGCCAATAATCGCATGTTATGAATTTTACATTGAAATCCCTATGATGCGTTACGCAAGTCACCACCCTCTATATACGTGCCTTGTAAGATATACATACTAGGGATATGCGTATGGCAATAGCTCAGATATTCTTGAGAATAAACTTAAAGGAATATCCTTCATTTATTCTGAATACCCTTAGAACATGATGCGTATATATACCACTTGGGTCACTTGGGATATTCTGAAAATATACCTATAGAATAAAAATATTTACAGTTTATTATGAATGTGCTTTGTATATGAAGTCGACAGTGCTATTCATTTAGAAGTCGACATAGGGATTTCATCTATATCATTGAATAAAAACACTACCCAGCAAACACAATCACGTGTTATTTACGTAATTATTATGTGTCATAAATACGTAAGAGACGTAAAATAATACGTGTGAAACACGTAGTGACCACGTGACAATGTCACAGACCAGTTACGTTATAACCACACGTCCATAGACGTAATAAATGACGTCATTTTGCACGTGTGATTGATGTTGTAAATACGTAATTTTTGTTTAAATAGCACGTAACTTTTCACGTATATTATACGTTACAGATACACGTATTTTACATAAAGGTAGACATTTGATTAAAATCATTTGTAGTGCAACTTTATTTAAAACAAAAAATATAATAATAATGTTGTATCATTTACTATAGTAAAATAACACTAATAATGAACTTAGAACATATTATATGTAGGTACGTGTGTGGGGTAATAAAAATAATGATAACAAGTTGGAAACTGTGCGTTATATCTAGCTTATAGTATTATTTTCCACAGAATGAATAATAGGCATGGACATCCATACATTATTATTAGAATTGATAGGTAACAAAAGACATTTTACAAGTGAGTTTGTTCTACACCACATTTTCAAATTGTTACTTATGTCACTAACAAGAAAAATTTTTAAATGCTTTGAATCTATTGGGTAAAAATACATGGATTGGATAGAAAGGAACTCTTTGCCAATTATTGTTAATGAATTATTACACTTTAGAATATTATGAATTTGAATTACAGAATTATCAATATAACAAAAACAATTAGCTACAGAATATGAAATACATGTTAACATGAAATCTTTTATATAAACCTTTTTAAATTGTATTGCATTATTATCTATGTTGTCCAATAGTGGTCCTAAATTGTGCTCATAGAAAAATTGTAAACTAATATTGTCTTGTTCGAAACAAGTTGATGACAGTAAGTCCATTTCTAAAATTCGGTTATGTATTTCTTTTAATGGATTTACTGTAGATTTCACAAGTCGTTTTAGTTTGCCTAAAAAATTTTCGAAGGGGAATGCTGAGAAAGTATCTAAATTTCCATAGCGTTTAACGTCGTTGTAAATATGTGACAATAAATGTACATTATAAACAATAAATTGTAACCCATAAAGAACTTCACAATGCTTAACAAAAGTTTTTAGAAGTTTACTACAAAATTGTGGATTAAATTTCTGAATATGTGCATCACAAACCATTATAGTTGTTGCAGTATGCAGCAATAGAAAATTTTCATATATAGCACGATCTGTAATGCCTCGCAAAACAAGCGGACCAAGGTACAAAAGAAATGTGCGGAACTCAGTCGCTTTCCATCGGTTTAATTCCGATAATGATCTGGGTTTTCTATTGAATTCGCTTGGTATATACAACTTTAATGATTCTAAATTATTTGAAACAGTTTTAGTTATGTGACTACTAAATCTAACATTTAAAGGTCCACAAATCCAAGTGTTTAGCAATTTTCTTGTGACACCCAAGCAAATATTGTGCATATAGTCAGTAGGGAATTCCGTAACTAACCCAATTGGTAAACTCAATAGCGGAGATATTCCAATGTGATGATCTTCATCAATTTGACGAACAAACGAATCATTGGTTCTTTCAGGAGAAGTTAGCGAATTTAGAACAACCCTTCCGTTATGATATTCCCCATATACGGTGCACTTTTCGCATGATGAATAGCCAGTATGGTTTTTAATTTGCTTCAAATAAGCACGAGCGGGGGCATCACAAATAAAACTGTGAATAATTAATTCACATTTGATACCATAAAGGGTAAAACCATCAGAAAGACTATTATATTCGTTAATAAAATCTTCCAAAAAATTATTCAAAGGAGAAGGCTTTGAAGTCCCACAAAAAACTCCAACCACAAAAGGATGGCTTTTAAAATTTTTAATTTGTGCCAAAATAGGCCACAATTGAAGGTTACTACTATGATATAAAGGAATTCCGTCAACATTGAAGCTTAGAGAGAGTTTTGCATGTCTGGAAAGTAAATCAAGATGTTTGAGAAAAAAAGTTTTAAAAAAATTCAGAATGCCAAAATGGCAATATTCACCAGTAATTAATTTTCGACTTGTCATTTGTCTATGAGTTCTCAACAATGTTCGTGCATCTAGAGGTAATTCTGGATGGTAATCGGATAAAATATGAAGTAAACTAGTAACATGAGTACGTGTCACACCATTACTTGTGGCCCAATAACGAAGTCTATCAGAAAGACTTGTTACAGGAAAATCTGTAACACTATTTCCATATGTGGTGCAGATACCCTTAGTTTCATATGTAGAAGTGTTATTTGAATTATCAGTGACTAAATCTGATGCTGCTTCTTCAGGAGCCTCAGCAGAGGCAATATTAGAAATGCTACTATTAAAATCAGCAAAAGTTGATTCAGAACTTTGAAATATATTTTCATATCTATCTTCATGCAAACTAGTAATATTGATTGGCTGCACAGTATCAGATGAATGTAAAATCTGGTTAATACGATTTCTATCTCTAGCAATTCTTCTATATAATTGCCGTTGAGACACAAAAGATTTATAATTTTTGGTGATTTTATCCATTTTAATACCCCACACTTACACACTAAAAGCTTAAATAAGTAATATTTACAGTTTCTGTTTGGCTTCTTCTAATTTTACCCTTTGGGGCGCGTGCTTCAGCCACTCTTTAATTGCATTTACAATTCGTAGCTCATTATCCACCGAAGTACCCAATTTAACTGCTCCTGCAAAAAAATAAGTTCAATAACATCCTAATTTATAGATCAAACATTTACCTACTACTGCCTCCTTCAAATGCAAATTAGCAAACGCTTTTTTCTCCAACCTAGAGCCCAAGAAGCTATATTTGGAGGCCAATTGGTTACTTAAACATTTCCTCAAAATTGCATTAACTTTTGGGACAACTTCTTTGCCACCTACTTGGGACAAATATTGCATCTGTAATAATGCCCAAATCATATTAATGATTTAACCTATTATAATACATACCAAACACTTCAAATTCTCTTTATCTTCAAGGTAATTGTCTAGTATGTCCAGATCGTTTTGCGAATTGCAAGGAAGATCTGGAAAATTGTCCGGCAAAGAAGCTGGGTATGTGTTATTTTTTTTATCCAAGTGTGCCAAAAGTAGTTTATTTTGTTCTTTAATTTCTAGTAGCAACTTTATGATTTCTAAAAAAAATAATAAACATTCTAACCCTTTGCATAAAGAGTAAATGGTACTAACCATTATCTTTACGTTCAGTCACATTTACAGCTTCGCAAATTCTTTCAGCCTGCGAATTCAGATGTAATACATTTTGCCCTGGCGTCGATGAGGCGGAGGCACTTTGTCCACTTATAACAGTTAATGTACTTGAGGATCTCGAACTGGTTGGTGTGCTGCTGTAGGGTTGGTCGATTCTAGCGGGAACTACTACTGCTGGCAACTGCTTTGAATTACAACAGTCTGAATTTCCTAAATGTAATAATACACATTTTTCGAGACATTTATTCAACAGAATGGCTAATGCATACCTTCAATCGCAGGCGGTCTTGGCAATTTCTGACTATCTAATTTCTCTCGTATATTTTTTGTACTAAAAAGCACTACTTCCTCGTCTTCGTCGCTGTCACACAATCGTCTCGTAGGTTTTCTAATTCTTTTATGCGGAATTTCCTCTGCTTCACTTTGAATATCTGACGATACCTCCGCTAATTTTATTTTTCGTTTTCCTTTTTCCAAATCGTCTTAAAACAAAGAAAGTACTTAGACAAAAATTTTGTTTTTAAGATAAGGCGAGTTGCTAAACTAATCTGTGAGCGTGGGTCTAATTACAGTCTTGTCTTACTCCAATATTAGTGCAAACTCGCTTCTATCTCATCAGCTGATGAGCTCCTTGGTTAATAAAGCAACACGTCTATACATCATGGGCCAACAACACAGTGCGACTACCGAACAGCTTATCGTTTCACACATACATGCATCATAACAAAAATATATATTCAATAACTTACCACAAAAGAAAAAACATCGGTTAATACTGTACTGCACCCAACTTTCAACATGATGTTCATTTTTTCTTAATGCTTTATCGTAGAGGTCTTGAGATTGGTAAGGCGGCCAATATAAATGTTTTTTCCTTGGGGTCAACCAACTACTACAAATAAGCGCTACTGCATTGTCGTCTGCAAACTCTACACCAGCGTAAGCCATGTCTACAGAATGCACAAACAAAGAATTTTATGTCATATGAAAGTACAAATTATAGGTTAGGACATCTGATTACAATTTTACGTTACTTTTAATAAAAGACAATGGGTACGTTCAACGAACATAGCAAAAGTTAGCAGCTGATTTAATTTTGCGGTCAGCAAATGTAGTGTGTTGAACGCTTCTAAATTTGACATTTTTAATTCAAAATTCAACATAACCTTATTATACTTATATGTGTACGTGATGGATCAAATATTATTTACTTAATTTCTTGATAGCGCTAATAACCATAACCTTATATAAATACATTAATTATGAGAACGCACAATAACATAGTAATTTAAATCAAATATTACTGAAAATTCCCCATGTTGTACCACAATATTCAGAAAGCACACATATAAAACACTTTCGTTGTTCAAGGCATGTCAATTTAAAGGTTGGTACGGAATTATAGGTTACAGAGTATATAGTTCAATGGTTAAAGCAAATGTACTGTCAACAAAACTTTTAAATTGCCATGGTATCCCGCCTTTTTTACGCTGACAGCAGAAGTTAGAATTAAAAATTGATGCTGAGCATTGCGGTCAGCTAAAGTAAGCAATTGCTAACAGCGGTAGTTAGCAATGCGTTCAATAAAATTTTGCGGTCAGCAGCTAAGCCCGTTGAACGTACCCATGCTTAATTCAATTAATTAATAAATCATCTTATCCCTCAATTTCCTTTTAAAACCACGTAGCCAAGGATTATTAATACATACCAGATGAAATTTGCTCTTGGATTACGTATGGACACAGTCAAAATTCACGGTTTTTCACTGACTCTGAAGCTGAACGTTAAAATGGCGCCAATGGCGGTTCGCCCTCCGCCGTTTCGTAGCAGTATGCGCAAACGCAAGTTTCACAGACCATAATTGGTTCGTACCTACAAAACATTCGCGCGCAAAATACAATAAATTTAATATACTTTTCTCCTTTGTTTATTCAAAATGCCTAATACCTAACGACGTAAGTTGTAACGTTTAAAATACGTAACTTTTACGTACCCATAAATGACGTGTCTTCAACACGATTCCCGTACTAAAATTATTACGTACCATTCAGGTAACATGACGTAATTTACTAAAAATGTACGTGTATTTTACGTAACGTTACGTGACTGTGTTTGCTGGGTATGTTTTTATTCAATGTCTATATCTACTTTTAAATGACAAAAATGCGTCTGAAAGACGCTTAAGCTTATGCAACCGAAATAACATGCGCACGCATTTTGCATTGTCATTCTAGATTTATAGTAAAAACGACAGGAAATAGTGTGCTATTATTTCCCTTAAGTTTCGTATGGGATTGTCTAAGGGTTGCTTACTGTGCCTTATGTGGATAATATTTAACCTTCCTAATACCTGGTGATGTTTAAAACACCTAATACCGAGTGGGGTACGCGCGGAGCCCAGTCTATTTTTCATTACAAAACGGACATTATCTTGCAAATGTTGTCTACTTGTTTTGTTATTCAGAAGAATTGATATTTTGTTTTTGCATGAAAGGAAGGTGTTTGATTAACATATTTTTTTGGGAAAAAGTAAGGAAATAGGGTCATACATATTACAAATAATTTTTTGAATCATTGCCCAAGTATCTGTCTTTCCATGTGATTGGGACATATTCTTATATTCTTCTTACACTGGGAACATTGTGCTTTAACTTTTTGATCTTTGCTCCTCTGGCACAAATGGCATCTTCCGTTTTCGGTTGATCCGTCTTTTCTTGCGCTTCGTTCTTCTGGTTTTCTCGTACCTACTTTATTTCCAACTGTTTTCAGTACGGAAATGATGTTACTTTTGGTGATTTAAAGTCGAAGATTATAGCAAAACGCTAACAATGTGATTTTGAGTAATCTTTATCTCATAGGGAATTACAAAAGAGAAGTGCAATTGGCAAAATCGCTTATAATTTGAATTTTTTGACACTATATCATTATATGATGCCTGATGAGGTTATCAGAAGATAATATGAAGGAAACATTAAGGAAAACCCATTGAATGAATAATTTCAACAATATTCAACATTAAAATTTTATAGACACCTATTACCGGGTGGGATCCGATTGGACCCCAAACGTGTTTTTGGGCAGACATTCTAAAATATTGGGCTATATAGGTACTCAACATGTTTGTATTTGATGTATAAAAGAAAAAAACGGAAGCCAAATCCATAATATTCTAATTAATTAATGTGACACTATCACGGCAAAATCTTCATTTGTTGGAAGAAGTTATTTTGGTTGCATTAAATTAGGCGTGCTTCGGGAGAGTTATCATTTAAAACTAGACATAGGAAATCCCTATCTTCTAAATGAATATCTCTATTTCGGATATTATTTATTTATTTATTTATTTATTTATTTATTTATTTATTTATTTATTGATTTATTTATTTGACCTTTATTTTTGAGTGAGCGGGGTTTCAGTCAAGGTTGCTGGTTGGGCAACACACCTGTTACATCTGAAACAAAAATACAACACGCTCTGTATACATCAGTCGTGCTGTGTTTTCGATTTCGACCGTTCTGCGCAGATGCCGAAGACTATAGGAGATTTTCATAACGAAGCTAGGGGAAAAAGAGCGTTGCGGAATGAAAAAAGATGGCGACGGATCGATCACATATATATGGTCGATCACTGACCTAAATTTCTTGTGCTTAAGCTATACGAAAATGGGGGTCTCTTATGTGATTTTTCTTTGAATGAGTGGTTCAACCTGTCTCCGTGGAGTAGGTACCTAATACAATTCAATCTTTCGGTGTGTCTGTTGCTTACTTACTTACTCATGCGGATCGCAGTTCTTGGCACCTTAGCATTACGAGATATTTAGGGGACCCTCTCGTTTACATTTCCTCTATTTAAAATATGTTTTGCTTGAGGGATAATCGACTTTCACACGAATACTTGCTATTGGCGTTCTCACGTGTACTTTTCGTGTTAAATTAATTATGTTAACTGAGGCTTTGAGCAATTTTGATGTTTCCTATGCACAGACAATTTAATATTTTATTAGTTGTTTTATCTCAATTGATCGTATATGTATTTTGATGTGTTTTTGTACTGAATTGATTTATCATGTTTGCCACTGCATTTATGATGTCTTGTGAGATTTGTTTTTATGAATTTGATTAATTGCATTTTATTCAGTTACCTATATCTGGTTTTTATCGTACAATTTGGGTTGTTTTATTTATGTGTATTTTGTCTTGCATTTTGTTGCTGTAGATGATTTATTTCATGTATTTGTGTGGGCTATGCCGGGTTTTGTCCCGTAGAAGGTTTCTCTTGTTGTGTGCGTAATATATTTATTTGTTCTGGTCATTTCTTACGCACAAAAATTGTGCCTTTTATTTAATTCGCTTCCCGGTTATGTCTCACGTTCCAACACGTACGTACAAGAACCGATTAAACGACGTAGGAGTCCATTCGTGCCATCCATATCGATCCGACTGCTACCCAAAATCAAAAGTATCGCGAAACATCCATCGTTTCGACATGAATGGTAGGTGACTCTGCTCGTAGCTCTTTTCCAGAGTTGCCAACGGTAAGTATAGGGTAAGTGAATATTTTCAGTGTCGACTTGGAAGACCCCTAGGATCATTACAATACATTTACAAATATCCATACCCGAACCCAGTTTCGAACCAGGGACCCTTAGTATCGCAGCCCAGCGTCAACTCAACTGCGCCACACTCAATACCCAGTCCACGTGCCCGGACCCATATGTCCCCATGGTGGCACCGACGCTTAATGAAAGGTGGACGCCCAAATGGACCAAAAAACCCTCAGCAGAAGACGAGTGCATGGAGTTGAATAAATCCGGATGCAAAAAGTGATGCAACGAAGCACGATGCAAATACATTGCGCCCCTTTGCAACTGCAATGGGATCTGCGTTTACACAACAAACCCTAACTAATTACCTGACCCCCTCCCTCCCTCACCCAACATATAAGACGGGTTGCACAGTTATCAACGACTAAGAGATCGGTAACAAGCCGAAAACTGCATTATGTGTGGGTATCGGAAGTAGGAATGGAGTCTAGAGTGAATAACTCCCGGGGTTAATCGCTGCTCATTTTATCCCTCAACTAGCAGTTAAACATAATCTTCCCGTTTTGCTCATGGCGAGAGGCCAAATGGTCCAGTTATATATAAACCGCAAATTACGTAGCTGCTCAGCAGAACCCAAAGGGGTAGGCAACCCGCACTAATGGGGCTAAGATTATACCCCTGAGTGCCATAAAAATTTTCTTTGTGGTTAATTATGCTAGCTATAAATCAAACAAATTAGAAATTGGTCAGTTAACGCCTGAATGGGTAGGCAATCCCTACTCATATCTATCGACCACAAATATTGGACACGTGTTTTCACAGTCAAGGAACTTAGTAAAGTCGAAATAGATGGTCCAGTCATTATCAATCAACCTTTGTGTATGCAAACCCTTCCTCCAAAGGGGGTGTCAGTGGACAAATAAGCGTAGCGCCACGTCGGAAGATGAAGGGTCAAAGATCATGTGCGCCAATTTTTATAGCTTTACTCAAAGTGCGAACTTTTTTCTTAATCTTCCGGACTAGGGATTCAACCACAGAGACAGCACACCTGCCTCTTCATCGATGTTGCAAAGACTTTCCATACCGCCTGGCACAAAGGTCTACTATACAAGATGCTGGAAGGAGGAATCTCCGTGCTCATATTGCAACTGATTCAAAATTCATTTTGGCAGTAGAAAATATGAATAAGGGCTTTCAACCCCGGTACGGTAACAATCGGTTACAACTTTTCCGTAACCTTACATCCAGGTATCACAAAAGTACGAAGAAAATGATATACAGTGTGTCCCAGGGAGAACACACCATAGGGCAACAGCACTAATGTATTTTTTTCCGAAGGATCAATGGAATCCGAAGGATATGAATTTGAAGTTAGTGTTCAACGTACGTTATTGCGCTTGTTTCATGCTAGAAAGAGATTGGACTAGTACGTTAAACGATAATTTCAAAGGCTTCGTAGATGGCTCGCGAAAAAGTTTCCTTATGGTGCGTTCTACCTGGGAGTTGGAACACACTGTATATATAAGATGTGTCGTTCTAAAATTGATTCCACGTGATTCTGCAGAGGTGCTGCTTCATTCTAGGTGAAATGAATGCAAATCTATAAAGTAATACAAAGTAATTAATGAAAGCATATCTTGGTAAAGCGTGGCGTTGAAGAGGAGACATTACCTAATGGATATGACACGACAGTCGGCTCGTGTACAAATTAATTCAACTGAATAATTTATAGAAAATCGAATTTGTAATTCAAGCTCAGCATCTGCAAATCAAACGCAACATTTTACTTACAAAGTACACCTTCATCCCTTTACAAGAGTGTTTGTGAGTGGGCATAACATAAATTGATTCTCCTAATTCATAAACATTACAAAAATAGAAGGGACTTTGGTATAAATATCTATCGTCTCCAAAAACCACATACATTAAAGATGTTAGTTTTCTTAATTGTGTTTGCGATAAGTTTCTGCACGCTCCTTCGGCGATACGTGTACTGGAGTAGACGTGGTGTCAGGCAATATCCATTCTGGACGATTTGGCTAAACAATAT
The DNA here is from genome assembly GCF_008802855.1 of Photinus pyralis. NCBI lineage: Eukaryota > Metazoa > Arthropoda > Insecta > Coleoptera > Lampyridae > Photinus > Photinus pyralis. The sequence goes on from NW_022170819.1 coordinate 13,958,702, forward strand.
TCTTCACTTTGTAACTCAACCGCCATTGACAGAAGCCATGCTGCGGGTTCACAAGGATTTTAAAGATGCGAGGTACTTAAAAATCACGATTTTGAGCTAGAGCCAATATTTTTTAGATATATTGGAACTTACCAGAATTTCTCTCCGAGATTGTGTATCAAAGATCCAGAGCTGATAAAGCGAGTGTTGGTGAAGGACTTTGACTACTTCGTCGATCACAACACTTTCATCCCGTACGACGGAGACTCCGTTTGGGAAAAGAGCTTATTTAATTTGAAAGGTAGAGCTCTTTGTCCACCTTTGTGGTAATTTCGGTCCCGCAGGTGACGATTGGAGACACCTACGAGGCGTTGCGAGCCCAACGTTCACCAGCAGCAAAATGAAACTGATGTTTAGCACCATACTGGAATGCGCGTCACAAGTGGTTGCCTCCTTGCAAAAAAGCGGAGAGGAGACTATCGAGTTTGATGCGAAGGAGCTTTTTGGGCGATTAACCACCGATGTTTACTTCGCAACCCACTTCGGTATTCAATGTAATTCTCTAGAAGAGCGAACTAACGAATTCTACATCATTGGCCAGAAAGCCACAAATTTTCTCGGACTCTGGTTTAAGATTAGGTTCATTATGATACAAGTTTTTCCAAAAATAGCAAAGGTAAGCTATCGATGATTTCCATCTAATATCTTGATATTGTAGGTGTTTGGTCTGCAAGTGTTTGACCGAGAAGTAAACGACTTCTTCCGTATGTTGGTAAAGAAGAATATCGAATCTAGAAAGGCGCAACGAATTGTTCGGCCGGATTTAATAGATATTATAATGAAATCTGAAAGCAATTCGCATGTCGAGTTGACGGACGAAATACTAACGGCGCTGGTTGCCACGTTTTTCGGCGGCGGATTCGATTCCGTTTCCACATTATTGATGTTTGTGTGTTACGAGCTCTCTTGTGATGCCGTCGCTCAGCGAAGGCTACAAAATGAGATTGAAGAGTACAAAGAGAACTTGACGTATAAAACCCTCATGGAAATGAGCTACTTGGACATGGTCGTGTCTGGTAAGTGCAGCAATGCCTTTTTGAGAAACGAGAGAAACTTTACTTCTAGAAACACTCCGGAAATGGCCCGTGGGATTCTTTCTGGAAAGGCGTTGCGTTAAGCCTTACATCATTCCCGCGTTGAACCAAGACGAAGTGGATGTTCACTTAAAGGAGGGTGACCAAATTTGGATACCACTCTATGCGTTGCAAAGGGACTCGAAATGGTTTAGTGATCCCGATCGTTTCGATCCCGAAAGGTTTAGCGCCAAAAATAAAAGCAACGTTAATCCATACACGTACATGCCTTTTGGGAATGGTCCGCGCCATTGCATTGGGAGCAGATACGCGCTGCTAGTGGTTAAGGTGGCCATATTTCAAATTATGCTAAACTATAACGTTAGGCTAAGTAAAAATGTGCAGCCATTTCGGCTTGCGCGTTCTTATTTTCAATTGCTTACCAAAGACAAAATGCTCTTGGAGTTTCGCCAACGAAATTAGGTCAGTTGACAAACGGATTTTGTACTGTATTTCACTTTAAAACCTCAAACACGACATACCATATCCTTATAAATATCACACAATGAATGGGCACGTTCAGCCTACTAACACCGTACATGTGTTTTCTTGTATGTATTTATTAGCAAACGTCAATATATACCTGAACCGTTCTGTTGACAAAAAATGAATATTGTGTTGCAAGAATTATTTGAAGATGATATAAACTGGAATTTTATTCCAGTGGCAGTGCTCCAATAAACATTGAACTTCCTAGGTTATGGCAGTTACGGCCAGGTAAAACACCGCCAAATGTATGGGTGCCAATTGTTACCAACTGTTGACTGTTGACCAGTCATCGTTCGTCTCAACATACTCAACAGTTGCGTCGGATGAACGTACCCAATCTTACTAAACCTGTCCCACATACGTTAATTAGCTACTAACGGTGCTATTTATTAAGAAGTAAGCAGAGGGATTTATGTGTATTGATTTTCCTATGTCTACTTTTAAGTGACAAAATCTTTTCTGAAGGGCGCCTAATTTGATGCAACCAAAATAACTTCTTAAAACAAAATAAAGATATTAATTAATTTGAAAATTGTTGCTTTGGCTTCCGTATTTTATTTTCGTTCTTGTAACATTTATTCAACTGGTGGAAAAAGTTGATATTGTCAATTGGTATAGTGCCGTATAGCGTTAAGCCAAAGCAACAACTTTCAAACTAATTAATATGACAGCCAGATCTTTATCGATTTAAAAACTTATTTTGGATGCATAATATTAGACGCCCTTCAGAAGATATTTTGTCTTTTAAAAGTAGATATAGAGAAAAACAGTACACATAAATTATTAATAAATATCACTGTATAAGAGAATTTACAGCAATGTTCTATTTCGAACTCGTTTTTTTACAATGTAAATAATCTTATGGAAACAGTAGTTTTCTTCTTGGCATGGTGTTTAGACGTAAAATGAGCTTTTTCCACTAACGAATATCAAAGAAATTACAAACTGTACTTATTACACTTTCAAAAGGCGTCTGATTTTATTATCGATGTTTAGTTTCTTGGTAGACGATTAATGGAGAAGGGTCTCTTACATATAAAAACTAGAGGCCGCCTAGCACACATTCAACATCTACGCTATTCAAAAAGAATCAAACCCTTACAAAAATTCTCCACAATATTGTATTTTTTCTCCCGACTCTCCATTTTTGAGATATTCGCACCAATTCACCCACACTCCGCACTTAGTGTGGGGGCATATTATGTAATCCTGTTTACAACTCGTGATAATTTTTGACACCTTATATTTTTTTGTTCTTAGGATGTTACTGAACACGAAAAGTCATGGTGCCAGAATGACATTTGACCTAAAGGGTCATTTTTGACCTAGACCAAATTTAAGAAGAAAAAAATCAAAAACCAGAGATAAAACTTTTTATGGAATTTATTAGTAATAGTTATTTACATAAGAGTCAGGAAAATGACACATTACTCAAGTAATGTCATTTTTCAGACGAGTTTTATATTAAATTTTACCCGAAATCGTATTTTAACATAAAACTTCAATTTTTATATAGAACTTTTGATTAAGGCCAATCTGTCAATGATGACAGGAGTCATTATAGACATTTAGCAATGTGACAGGTGCGGAAGGTAAAGTGACAAGTGCGGTTGGTAAAGTGACAGGTGTGGCCGGTAAAGTGACAGGCGGCAGGAAAAGTAGACTGGTCTCTCCGTCACGGAAACTAACACTTTCCGGACATAAAGTAGGCATGAAAATGAAGGTTTCATGACGATTTTGGGTAAATATTTTTGATCCAAAATCGTCCTGAAGCCTTCGTTTTTGCCTACTTTCTGTCAGAAAATTTTGGTTTCCATGACAAAAGCAGAGCAGACCACGATTTCTGCCGCTTAATTGTTACTTTATTGGCCGCACCTGTCAGTTTACGGGTCGCACCGTCACTTTACTGGCCGCATTTTTGACATTTCCAAATGTCTATAATAGCTCCTGTCATCACTGACAGATTGACCTTAATCAAAAGTTATATAAAAATTGAAATTAAAAACATGAAAACCAGTGAATGTTGTACCTTTGAATATTATGGTAAACATCAGATGTATATAGTTGCGTTGCTGAAATCTCATTTGGTCTTTCTAATATCAAACTTTCGACAGAATGTTATGCTTATTCACAACCTTATCTAATCTTCATCACTGTATTCATCGTCTTGTGAATCAGAGAAGCGTGAATCTGTATTGTCACACATGAAAATGTATATGGTAGATCGCTTTTAGGTACTTGAAACATAAGATGGGATAAACTAGCATTAATTTGGATATGTCTCCTCATATAAATCTCGTAAATTAGCAATGCATAGAATTTGAAAAGCAAATTATATGTTATAGGAAAACTCTCGTTCAAACCAAATAATCACCTTGCTAACAAACGCTCGCTATGCACCACCTAAATGGAAAATCTCACTTTGGCACCAAGATTTTTTTTATTCCTGAACACCTGTGGAAACAGAAAAACCTTGGTGCCAAAAATTATCACGAGTTTTAAATAGAAAAGTTAATCGCTACATATGCGCCTACACTAACTTGAGAATGAGGAATTATAACCGACCACGATAAGATGTGGTTGCCTCGATGGCAGAAATAGTTCATTCGTTGAGACCTTCCATTAGAGTACCATGAAGGGTAAAACCTCCCCCCTCGCAACTTCTCGATTTTGATAAGGGGTAATGGAAAAGGGCGGTAGAAAGTAGTTGCTTTCGAAGACACTCTTAATTAGAACACTATGATGTACATTTTACGTACATCTCACTACGTACTATGTAAGTACCTATGTTAATTGTTAGGTCCATTCTAAGTGAATTTGAAACGCAAATAACGCAAACAAATATACTACTATTCCAGTAGCGATTGTAATGATCCTAGGGATCTCTCAAGTCGACAGTGAAAATGTTAACTTATCCTATAACATTCAAGTCGAAACGACCGACGGTACTTGTAAACTCTGTAGTGAGTTCGATGTGGATGTCTCGAATGAACTCCTACATTGTATAATCAGTTCTTTGTCCGTGTTGGAACGTGCGACATAATCGGGAAGCGAATTAAATAAAAGACATCATTTTTGTGCGTGAAATGACAAGAATAAGTAAATAGATTATGCACACAACAAGACCATACCAGGGAATCCTTCTACGGGACAAAACCTGGCATACACCACACAAACACATGAAATAAATCAACACAGCAACAAAATGCAAGAAAAAATACACAAATAAAACATCTCAAATTGTACGATAAAAGTGAGGTAATCGAATCAAAGGCAGTTAAACAAATTGATAAAAACAAAACACACTAGACATAATACATGCAAATGGAAAATATGATAAATCAATATCGTACAAAACATATTAAAATAGCTGTATGATCAAATGAGATAATACAACTCGTAATATGATATATTGCATGTACATAGGAAAACATCAAAATGGCATGCCTCTACACCAGCCTCACTTAACATAAATAAATTTAAGACAAAAAGTACATGTGAGAATGGCAATAGTAAGTATTCATGTGAAAGCAAAACACATTTTAAATAGAGGAAATGTTAATCAGAAGGCCCCTAAATTCTCGTTTTGCTAAGATGCCAAGAAATGCGATCATCATGAGGGGAGCAGGCAACAGATATAACGAAGAATCGGACTGTATTAGGTACTTCCTTCACGGAATAGTTAAATTCGAGCAGAGCAACACCACATTGATAATAGACTTCCTCGTGAATACAGAATTAAATACTTAATAAACAATATAAAGGCATAATCACCTGCAAACAAATCTGATTCATATAACGGCATTCAAAACAAAAGTATGGAGTATGCCATGTGCAACAAATATACTGTGAAGTATAAATAATAACAAACTGGGACATGAACATCCATGATTAATGGTTTGTGCAAATAAAAATAAAATGGTTACTACCTGTAAATACACCTTCAAACACAACAAACATCGACGCCATTCCTTCTTCTTCGTTAACCCCGCTCTAACCTTTTCTCCTACCTTCGGTGAGAAAATCCCTGTCTTCGGCATCTGCGCAAAACGGGCGAAATCGACAACGTAGCACGGTTGGTTAGATACAGAGCAAGTCGTATTTTTGTTTCAGGTGTAAAGGTGTGTTGCCTAACCAACGTGATCGTAAATTTTTCTTCGGAAGAGTAAGATTCCAAGGTACTCCAAAACCTTTTAAGTACACTTGTTCTGGATCAAGTTGCTCTGAATGCGCCAGGCAGGTCCTGCAACAGCCGCACAGACACGAGTATAACAGGTACCTTTATCGATGAAGCCGTCAAAGGCCCACTTTTGGTAGTGCCGCGAGAAATGTACGAGGACGTCATGCAAGCTTCTGGGCGCCGAGGAAACGATCCGCGCCATCCCCACCCACCGGCCGAAGATAGGTAACCACGTCCGGGATAACGTGCGAGGATGTTGAGTGTGTATAATAACGATACGCGGGCTGATACAAGATGCGCTAAGGCATTGGGGTTGCTACCATCGTACAATTTCCATATTCCACACTCAGGCCAACCCGGTTGATAGCGGGAACCAGGAAATCAAGAAGGACCTCCGAAATTGGCTTCAGGGAAATGATCCAAAAAAGTGAGACGCCGTGCTACCGATCATAGTGTACATCCTACGAACGCGAAGAGACGCCGCCAAAGGAACAACGCCTAGCCACGCTCTCCTGGGATTTGAGCTTCCTTGACCGACCCGGCAGCTAGAGTGCCACAAGACGATGAAGCAAGAGAATAACTGGCAAGACAGGTTTAGCGTAACTAACACCCAATCGTGTTACGCAAACTATGGACCTACCAGAATCCAGTTTGAAGCCCGCGATCTCGTGATGGAACGGGCAGGAGATAACGTCACCGGTGCAACGGGCCCATACTACATTATAAAGCACGCGCCCAACATCCGGCACCACAAGCTCAAGCACCGGAACCGCCCATTCTGCCAGACAAAATTATCTCGCCAACACCACCGCGACAAGGAGGTGGGAATTGTTACCACACTCGATCCAGCGTCATATTCAACGCCTTGCAATACTGGCCGATGTTCCGCAACAAAGGATCGGCATGGTATAATTATGGAAACTCAAACGCCAAGAAGGTACTGGAGCTGGCCAACTCATCCACTACCTTTCTACAAGCAAATGAGACTGGCCGTTTGGCTCTAGTCCAACACTTCGCCCGTGCTCACCATCCTCGTCGACCGAAATATCATGGTGCCAACGCCTACTTGGGTGTATAATATGTATTGAAATCTTAGGTTTCATTTTTAATAAACACCTTTACTGTTACTTGTTCCGCATTACGGTATCCACTGTTATCGTTCAGTTGGCGGTCCGTGTAGAATGGATGTCCCTAACTGAAATTTGGTGGTTCGACTTCAGTACAGTATAACAGTAATTTGTTTAATAATCTGATTAACAATAAAAAAATATCTTATTTTGAAAATCAACACAAGTAAGTCGTTTCAGTTTAAGCGACTGTACTTTAAAATGAATGTAGAATGTAACGATGGTAGGAAATAGTTTACCACGTGACGGAAGTCGTCATCATATTACCTCAATTTGCGCTGGTGGGAATGACCATATAGGCAGAACTGCGGACTAGATTGACAAAGGGAATCGAACACAAAACATGCCAACGGTGACGAGTCTCTCCGCGCTCTTATAACCTGTTTTTCTCAGTTTCCATCGCGTTCCATTTTAATGCACGGTTCTCCTCTTTTTTCCTTGCTCGTAGGTTAAAATCTATACCTAAGGGTGGCAGCACCATACACTGGACAAAAGAAACAATCGCACAGATTGTTAATAATGGTGGATTGTCCTCACATGTTATCGTGGGTTTTTCTTTTGCTCTAAAGATTTTAAGAATGGTTGTGATTTCGAACGGTTCAAAATACCAATCTCCCTGTACCCCTGTGTTAATAAATACTGTAGTCACCTGATAGGACACCCCAGAGAGTATATTGGAGGAGACTGTGGTAAATTAAAGCTTGAAGCAGTAGAGGGATTAATTAAATGCAAAGTGTTGCCACCATGATCAGGTTGATGCTGTGTCGTTCATGCGGTGAACGCTTCAACCAAGGACCTTCTAAATAAAACGACAACGAGCGTGCGTTAACAGAAACTTGGATGGTACATACCGCCTATGATCTTTGTACGTATAAACCGAAGCGATTAACCCCGTACCAGCTAGCTCCATGACTCGCATGAAATTTCCTCTCCCCCCACCCCACTTCTCAAGAAGAAAGAAACCAAAACGGTCTCACGGTCTAGAACCATCGACGCGGTAAGCATAGGAAATGCCAATTATAACATTTGGCCTTGCCGAACTATCAAAAGTGTATGTAAAGTGTCCATGAAGGTTTTATTTGAAATTTCTCACACTCCAAAAAGTTTTCCCAGAGTTATTGCCGTGATACGTCCTGAAATAGATAAACAAGATCAAACAGAAAACTCTTTCACAATGCACAATTTGTTAGTTTTTTCCATTTAGTGCAGTGGCCTTACTCTTACTACAAGCGATTTTTTGCGTAAACTTTTATAGTAAGGTAAGGTCCTAACATCATCATACTCAAATTTTTTTAGTTCACCGATCCATTTTAAAAACCGGAGCTTCGAACATGTTGGCTTTATGTTTAACTATTCTTACGATAGGTTTCTGTACTCTCGTGCACCGATATTTGCATTGGAGTAGAAGAGGTATTAAGCAATACCCATTTTGGAAAATTTGGCTAAACAACATTCGCGACTTTATTACACAACCACCATTGACTGACGCCATGGTGCGAGCTCGTGAAGATTTTAAAAATGCACGGTACTGAAGAATAAAGAAAATATTTGTGTTACATTCAATACGCTTTAGATATATTGGAACTTACCAAAATTTCAAACCGAGACTGTGTATAGAAGATCCAGAACTGATAAAACACGTGTTCGTCAAAGACTTTGATTACTTCGTCGATCATAATGTTTTTTTACCATATGACGGCGACACGGTTTGGGAGAAGAGTTTATTTAATTTAAAAGGTAGGTCTCATCCAAGAAACTTAGAAATAATTTCCCCTCGCTTAGGTGACGATTGGAAACAGTTACGTGGGTTTGTAAGTCCCACGTTTACCAGCAGCAAAATTAAGCTAATGTTCCACACAATTTTGGAGTGTTCAGCACAAGTGGTCGCGTCTTTGAAAAAAAGCGGAAAAGAGATTGTCGAGTTTGATGTGAAGGAACTTTTTGGACGATTAACCACCGACGTCTTCTTCGGCACGCATTTTGGAATTCTTTGCAATTCTGTAGAAGAACAAACTAATGAATTTTACACGATTGGCCAGAAAGCCACCAATTTTCTCGGATTTTGGTTAAAAGTCCGATTCATTGTGATTCAGGTGTTTCCAATAGTAGCGAGGGTGAGTGTTTTCAGCTTTTAAATATCTCCTATCCGTACCATTGCAGGTGTTCGGTCTACGAATATTTGATCAAAACGTAACCAACTTCTTCCGGTTACTAGTTAAAAACAACATCAAATCCAGAAAATCGCAACAAATCGCTCGTCCAGACCTGATAGGCATAATCATGAAATCGGAAAATAACCCGGATAACATCGAGTTGACCGACGAGATACTAACAGCGCTTGTAGCCACATTTTTCGGTGCCGGATTCGATACCGTCTCCTCGGCATTAATGTACACATTTTATGAACTTTCCTGCAACAGCGTTGTTCAACAAAAATTGCTCGATGAAATCGATGCCAATAAAGACAACTTCACGTACCAAACGGTGATGGAAATGCAGTATTTAAATATGGTCGTGTCTGGTAAGTGCAAATTAGAACGTTGCAGCTTTGGGCACGTTATACTTTCAGAAACTCTGCGAAAATGGCCCGTTGGATTCTTCCTGGAGAGGCAGTGCGTCAAGCCGTACAGAATTCCGGCATTAAAAGACGACGAAGTTGAGGTTCAACTAAAGGTGGGGGACGGAATTTGGGTACCTCTGTACGCTCTACACAGAGATCCGGAATTGTTTAGCGATCCTGACCGTTTTGATCCCGAAAGTTCAATATGCTTATAT
>NW_022170819.1:13968484-13969636 GCF_008802855.1 Photinus pyralis
ATTTGCAATTTTGACAGCAGATTCGTAATCAGCAGACCCTAAAACCTACTAGTACAAAATTACAAATGATTTCTATAAAAAGTCAAATATTTCACAAAGGACGACGCCATATTGAGTCCGCTATTTTGAATTTCGTAATTCTGACATCGAATTCGTAATCAGCGACCCCAAAAACCCCATGGTACAATATTACAAATCATTTCTTTAAAGTTTCGAAAGTTTGACCGCACTGTGGGGCGGTGTGGTAGTCTCGATGGAACGGTACGGTTTATCTCGAGCGCCACCAAGAGATTACTTCCTTCCTCCTAGAGAAGGTCCACTGGAGAGTCGCGGATTTCCGGAAGCCACAGGCAGTCAAATGGAGAAGCGGAAAACTCTAGGTGTCGTGTGGTCACTGGCGAAAAATCTAAAACAAAATCACGGCACGCCGAAATGGTACCGTTTCTCGAGTGAAAACGGAATCACAAGTTAACTAACGATATCTAGAGGCATAGTGTAAAGAATAGAAACACTAAGCTATAGGGAATGAAAAATAATACACCGAAGATATACAAGAGAAACTAAAACTGGCCGATTTGGTTTTTACTTTTTTCTGGTGGTATTTGAACAGGTACAAAAAAAATAAAAACACTTTCTGATTGCCACTATTTGAGATCTACAAGACAGTATTGAGAGGTTTTCAGTACAACGTTTCGTTTAGGAGAAACCATCATCAACCTTCTCTTTTTATATGCCCTATAAAAAAACGTACATATTGCATTGAGTAGCATTTTTCATTACGAATACAACGATTTATGGTTCAAAAAAAAAACAACAAAAGATGGAAACTATTGGTTTCAACAGGATGGTGCACCCGCGCACAAAGCGATCCATTTTCCAGGAAATTTCCGTTTTGGACAATTGCGGGTACGATAAATTAGAAAATAATTATAGTAGAATTATCTTTTGGAACCGAAACGGCAGAGCTATAAATGGAGACGAGTTCTGGTACACTGAATTCTGAAGAAGAAGGTACGTTGATGGTATGAAGATTTATTCAAAACTCGAAGTTGGCCATGATTTTTCGAAACCGGATTTTTCGAAAAAAGTTCAAAGGAAACAAATTTTGGTACAATGTGAATGTGACATATTAAATTAACTTCCAAACTACTC
>NW_022170819.1:13969736-14000174 GCF_008802855.1 Photinus pyralis
CTATCATTTATTGTTTGTTTATAAAAATTTGATTAATTTATAAAGATGTCAAAATATACAGTTATTACAGTTCTAGAACAACTATGACATTTTATTCCTTTGTTACTGGTCAATAAATATCAAACGTATTCTAAAGACAAAGGTCGTAAAGTCATTTAGGACAAAAAACTTCAACAACTATACAGGATAATCAAGATTAGCAGTATTATCAAGTATAAGAGGTCACGGATCCAAATTAGCAAATGCATCGCGAATCAAATACGCAATGATTAATAACTATTGAGAATCGACTGATTAAAGATCATGAAAAAAGTTTGTAGAACAAACTTTAAAATTTGTTTTTACTCGACAGAGGAATGCCTATTGTTTTTAAATCGTAATTTTAAATTTTCTTTATAATGTAACGTAAATTTAATTACTTGCTTCATTTATTTTTAACTAATTAACAATAAACTTACAACAGTCTTGAAATGAATAGATTTATAACAGTAAAATATTATTTATCATTATTTATAACAGCGCGAACTATTTATTACTTCGTCGTCAAAAGTGGAACCGGACCGAAACGCAATTTGTTTGTTTATATAGCAAACGCCTTCTATTTCTCGAAAGGTCTCAAACGCTTCCGAAGGCATCCAACTATTCTAGAACGTTCTCGAACAAACACGTCATATTTTTCGAAAAGATTACGTCACATCCGCCTTCGTTCTTTAACGCCGAGTACTAATATTTCATAGCCCCTTGATGTCTATCGAGATTCGGAATCTGGAATGTTCACTACAATATAGTATCTACAATTATGTTTGTAGCAGGCTGGAAAAACTTATAAAATCATCCAAAAAGAAAGAAGCATCTTTTCCAAGGCAGCAGTTCAAAGGCTAAAAGGACGAATCTACCCTCCAAAGATAGGGGTGAAATTTGTAATAAGAAGGAATAAACTTTTAGAAAATCATGCTAAAAGGGAACAAGTTAAAAAGTAATCGTAAACGATTTACATAAAGCGCATTTCCACTTGCATTCATTTCCCATTTATAAGATGCAACTTCTGTTAAAATCGTAAAAATCCGGCGTTGCACATGGGCAATCCATTTTTGACGTGTTACTTCAATTTCAGTTTATGAGAAGAATTTCATTTCAATGCTTTTCTAAATAAGAAAGTTGGAACTGCGCATGCGCAAACCTAAATTTTAAAACTAATGTTAGATTTTCCTTTGTTCCAAACGCCTAAGTATCAAATTTCACTTAAATGGTGCCATAGATAAAAAAGTTGGCACTGCGCATGCGCAAAAGAAAATTTTGAGACTGGCGCTCGATGATCCTTTATCCCAAGTGCCTTTGTATCAAATTTCGTTTAAATTCTTCCATAAATAAAAAAGTTGGCACTGCGCATGCGCAAAACCAAATTTTGAAATTGGCGTTTGATTTTCCTTTATCCCAAATGCCTATGTATCAAATTTCGTTTAAATTCTTCCATAAATAAAAAAGTTGGCACTGCGCATGCGCAAAACCAAATTTTGAAATTGGCATTTGATTTTCCTTTATCCCAAGTGCCTATGTATCAAATTTCGTTTAAATTCTTCCGCAAATAAAAAAGTTGGCACTGCGCATGCGCAAAACCAAATTTTGAAATTGGCGTTTGATTTTCCTTTATTACAAGTGCCTATGTATCAAATTTCATTCAAATACTTTTATAAGTAAAATAGTTTGCAATTCGGTTTATAAATGGTCGAGATGCGAAAAGGGCACTGTGAATTTTGAATCGATTCGATTCAACTTTTGGCATTGCGTATTATTATGGCTAAAGCTATGCCCATATTGAATTTCATGCAATTCAGTTCATAACTAACGGAGATGTAAAAGCGATCGAACATTTCTAAACAAAGTTATCGTTCACACGGACAGATAGATGGACAGACAGCAAAGGAACAGACGGACAGACCAGCATGCAGACGACAGATAGCAATGCAAAATTATAAACGATCTCTAGGTTGCATTGTCTAAAATCGAACCTCTACGCACTAGTAAAAACTTTCCTATCACCATTAATTTTACATACGGCTAGCTCTGTAATACAAATTTTAATTACCCTTTACTTTTCGGGAGTTTGGCCTTCTCTTTAAATCTGAAATTCAGAACCTGATGCTATGGTTTGATTGAACTCAAATAAATACGCACGTAAGATGAATCGATTCATCTTAATCAATCTTCTTTTACATCCACCTTGCTTTAAAATATTAGTTTTGTTCTAGATTTGCCGATTATGCCGTTTTTTATACATAATAAACTCCACGTACATTCTCCTATTCAAAATATCTACACACCCCTTAATGCTAAACCAGATAAGGAATTGTTTCAAATTCCCAACTAAGAAAAAAATAACGTTTGTGTCCTTTGTGTGGATTCGATTATTATCACATAATGCAATACATATCCGATTAAATTTTCATAAGTCGGTTCCATCAGGAATATTACTTACAGTTTTGGATGACACTGGTGTTTTCATCAGCTTACGATGTCTTACCTTGAAAAAAGGAACTGAGAATTTAAGCTCAATTGATTTAATAGCGTTCTGGTGTGTAAAAGCGTTGTATACAAACCGATAGTTTTTTCTCGTAATTTTGTGAACACAAAATGTTTTTTCTCCAACGGTTTATTCGGGTAAATCTTATAGACTACCCCTGCTGTAATTTAGACCTACTAACAGTTTATACTTCTACCCCGCTCTTTAAAACTGTGCGCTTGCCCTTTAGCGAAAAATAAACGAAATGTACTTAAAACTCGCATTTTATCGCAATTAGAAATCGTTTGTAGATGCCCACCTGCATTTCTGAAACGGAACCTATAGTAGGGGAGCTAACACGAAATCCACTGAACGAGAATGATCAAAATTTTAACCGATGGTGTTCCATTTTGCCCTATCAGAGTATGCTAAAATCGATCGTCTGTCGCCTCAGGTCATACGACTTAAGGCGCTGCGGGTACTTCTTGTGGTACCAATTCTGAAAGGTTGTTTTTCTAAAAAATAAGTTATATACCAAATGAAAACGTTGATAATAGCTCTTAAAAAAATATTTAAAAAAATCCCGCGCATTTGGTAACTCCGTAAAAAAACAATTCTTAGTCGGTTTTTCACGAACTTTCTACGGATATAACTAGGTTACGGTGGGACGAATGAAGCTGATTTTTTTTACAGACTCATGATAGGTACTACTAATGACTTAACGGTGTTTCGTTTTTAAATTTTATCTCTAATTACAAGATTATCTTATTAGCTTAACATTATAAGATATCTTATAATTAGAGAAAAAATTTAAAAAAGAAACACTCTCATAGTCATTGGCTGTACCTACCATTAGTATGTAAAAAAAATCAGCTTCATTCTTCCAACGGTAACCTAGTTATATCCGTACAAAGTTCGTGAAAAACCGACTAAGAATTGTTTTTTTACGGAGTTATCAAATCTGCGCGATTTTTTTAAATGTTTTTTTAAGAGCTATTATCAACGTTTTCATTTAGTGTATAACTTATTTTCTCGAAAAACAACCTTTCAGAATTGGTACCACAAGAAGTACGAGTACCCGCAGCGCCTTAAGTCGTATGACCTGAGGCGGCAGACGATCGATTTTAGCATACTCTGATAGGGCAAAATGGAACTCCATCGGTTAAAATTTTGATCATTCTCGTTCAGTGGATTTCGTGCTAGCTCCCCTACTACTAGTGAAGCCGTTGAGTTTCCCTATTGAACTAGAAAAAATTGTTTTTAAAACTGCAAAGCGATCACCCGTTACATGGTCCACTCAAATAGTTAAGGGAGGGGCTGTAAGAAGCGGTGCATTAACAGCTCGCAACTCAACCAAAAACCTCACTTACCCTCGTATTTCGAAAAATTAAAAAAATCTCACTCGAAATTTTTTTAACGCAAAAATATTTAAACGTAAATTTTATAGGTAGAGTATTTCTTTTTATTTTGTAAATGTGAAGATAAATAAACAAAAGCGATCGAGATATGGAGAGTATCTTACAAAATTAACTAAAAAATGTTGCGATACAAGCGACCTATCGACATCGGACGTCATACTCAATTGCGATTAAAAAAACGTTATTATCTGCGTCAAACATTCTATTAATATTATTTCAAAATAATTATTTCAAAAATTCTTTGTGATTTGCATTAATTTAAAAGCGTTTTTGGAGGTTCTGATAGATCCCCTGAAACTGGAAAAAAGATGAAACGAAAGTATTTCAAATTAAATGTCCATACTAAATGCTGTATGTTGAGTAGCTTTCCCTTTTTCCAAATAACGGCATCACTTTTTGATTTTGAGTTGCAAAAATTCTACAATCTGCATTCAACGGAGTAAAACTTCCCGCTGGATTTTGGACCGACTAGCCGATCTTCATTAATGGGTAACAAGTACTGATAAGATTATTTAGTGTGGAATTATCTTGAGGAACGCATTGTCGATGTTACGTTTGAAAGGAAGTGGTTACCAAAAGTTGCTTCTAGTACCAGTACTGTGTTAACCGTGGAAGGTGTACTTAAAGGTGAGCAGTTACGTTTTACTATTGTTAAGGCATACTTGAAAGTTCGCCCGCACTCCACATTTGATAATAAGTACAGTTTATAAGGTCAATTGTGAAATGTTATCAAACTTATCGCTCCTTTTTCTCATTTGTACACGTATCGGTTATTGACAAGATTAAAATCGATACAATGAACTGCAGTTTGGCCCATAGAACTAAACATAAACAAAGTCAAATTGGACAATACGATTCCGATAGAGGAAATTTGACCCCCTTGCTTGCTTCTCATCGTTTTCGTCTCCATCGGGTTTACCTCCAACATTAACCCTCAAGGAAAATTTAGATTTTCCTGAAGTCAAGAGTAAGGATTACGTTTGGCATGTGTGCGTTGTAATGGCGCTCTATCAAAATTATGTGCCAAACTTGATAATGATACCTACTTCGTCATCCACGATACAAAATACGTATCAGATAACCAAGCAATGCGTCACTTACACGTGTTTTTAAGGCTCTTCCTCTAGAATTGAATTTTATTATACCTAAATTTTCCAGTAGCTATCGATAATTTTGTATGAACATCGTAACGGCTCCTGATGCTGGACACGAAATTTTTGGATTTTTGGACAAGCACTGCATTGAAGAAATTGACGTGCAGTGCATTCAAAAATTGAAGTTCATTAATACATTAGTTAGTGCTCGTTTTGTGCTGATTTGTGAGTATGCTCCCACCTTTTGTGCGGAGATACTGGTAATTGTGCCCGGTTTGTGTTCATTTATGAAAGTCGAAAAGGGTCGTTTCAGTGGTCCCAAAATTTGCGTTTCCACTTTAATTTTTCAACTTTCTTATCTACTTCCAGTGTAAATTTTTGCAACCGCAGAATTAATTCCATCCTCCAATGAATGACGGTCGCTGAGAAAAATTAAAAATAAACCGCCATTTGGGAGAAAGGGATGGCTCCCAGATTAAACATTTTGAACCACCTCCAGTTTATTTGGAAAAATGTTTATTTTAGATCCTCGTATACAATTGTATTGACATAGCTAATTGTTAGCGCATTTTTTAAAAATTAAAAAAAATGTGCTATTGTTTGCGTTTTGTCCGTCCGTCCGGACCCACTTCTACCGTTTTGAACTACTTCTAGGGGAATGGTCCTAGAGTCCTAGAATTTTTTGCAGTAGGTAGCTTATACCTTGAAAGTGTGCCAGACGGCCATCAAATTTCGCTGCCTAAAAGGGGGACCACCCTCACAAATTATTTCCTAAGATGCTGTTCTTGAAAGTAAAACGTGCATAACTTTTACATACGACAACCAATAATGGTCTCAGATTTTGCATACGCATGCCTTTAGTGGTGGCAAGTTACACTTTCGAATAAGGGGGGGGATTAAAGACATGTTCTACCCTTCATGGTAGTGGAACTAGTTTTATCCTTCATGGTACTCTAATGAAATGTCTCAACGAAAGGAATGAATTTCTACTAACCATAGCCCTCCTCCTCGACCTCTTATCGTGATCGGATATATTCCCTTATACCTCAAGAACGGATTGTCGGAAGAGGATACTCACAAAGGGCGATTGAGAGCTCTGCAAGAAATATATCCATTAGTGATGTCAAAACAAAAACTATTTCGGTTCAAAAAAATGCGCTTTATCTGCACGAGTTGTGTACAATTTTCATTTTTTAGATTTTTAGGATTTTCTGAATTTTGTCTCTTTTCAGGACCTTTCGGTACTTGAAATTGTTATAGGTGATCCAAAGGGCTGCGTAGGGCAAGAGAATTTTTGTATTTTTAACTTGGATTCCGTTTGTAGAAGGCGTGCGGTTGCCTTTTCGAATTTGGTTCGTAGAGATACGAAAGTACATTGAAGGGATTTTCCTCTCATGATTCTTTCTTGCATACCGCTACCAGGCCCTTTGCACTTTCGTAATGGGCCTCTAAAATATCCGGTACTCCGCTGCTTATCATAATCTCGACTTATGCTTCTTCGAAGTCGTCCCAGAGCTGGGGAATCCCCGTCTCTTTAAAATTTTCACATTTGTAGGAATGTTCCTTATCCAGTTCGGTCAGTGGGTTCTGGTTAAGTTTCATAATCCGATCAAATCTAATTTGCTGTCTACGGGTCTACGGGTGCGTGTGACCCAGGATGGGTAGTAAAGGTATTTCTTGAAATGTCTTGCATTTGTTCCCATCGCTGTTCCCTTGGACATTAAAATCGCTGCCCCTTGGCTTGCCTTCATTTGGGATGTTGTCTCGTTCGGACTCACCGGAGCTGCGGTTGACAGGGAGAAGTGCGGGCGCTTGTAAATCTTCTTGGATTCCTGGCTCTTGTTACAGGTCCATGATCTGTGAGTGAGAGCATTCTCTGAACGTTGGTAGCTCGAACCGCTCCGCAATCAGCTTCTCAATCTCCGTACAATAGTACGGAGATTGAGAAGCTGATTTTAAATTTTAAGTTTTAAGCACTTGAAAACCTCGCACTTCACTGGGATCGGAACCCTTGTGGTAACGCGGCGCCAATTCGTTTGGTCCTTCGAGCCGAATGACATTGATTCTTCGAGCCTGATGACATTTGCTTGTTCGAGCCGGATGGTTTACATTAGGCCTTACAACCATACGCCCAGTGGCACACATTTTGAGGTGATCTCAAATGTCCACAATCTGAAGATGGGAAAGATGACCACGGAGCGGTTCGAGCTCGCAACGTTCATGCCATTCACAGATCATGGATCTACAACAAGAACCAGGGACTGAGAAGCTGAGGAATTGGTAAATGCAACAGCTCGCCTTCTACAGACGAAATCCAGGTTCAAGATTTTCCTGCGAGGATATGAAGAGCTGAGACATATGGTATCTCGAAATGCAGGGGAGGAACCGATGTTAAAAAAGAAAAACGCCACCATAACACTACGAGTGGTGTTGGCCGCCAGAACGAGATGATACTAACTGCTGATCCAAAACTACAAGATTCGTGTGAAAGTGTGCTAATAAAAATCTTCAAGTTAACGGCCAAATCAAAAATGGCCTCGATAAAATTGAAGAAAACCCTACCGCGGATGTACTCAGTGAAGCAGTACTGGCGGGCAAACTGTTAACAGGAACTAAACAAACCCTCAGCCCCAAGACACTCAGTCCCTTCCTGGATGCAATAGTACTATAGTACTAAGACTAGCGTACGACCCTAACGCTAGATGGGGGAGTGGGAGATTGCTCTTTCTGCGTCTTTTAATTTCTGTTGAGCATTGCCTTCTCAGGTTTTCGGAAGTCTCGTGATGAGATGTCGGAAATTTGGATTATATTCGGTTATCTTAGCTAGAGCTATCCGATGACACTATAAAAAAAAATAATTAGCTCCGACTAAAGAATGAACTTTTTTATTATTTACCATGATTGACTTCATTTTTTTATCACCGGCGATTAATACTTTATGAACTGGCTGTCGACCTAATGGCGCCCCGATGTCGTCGCTCTGGAATATTCGCTACAATACGGATTTTTTCTGCATAACCGGTTCCGTCAGATGAAACGCCATTCTACTGGCATCTATTCCCCTACTCTAAAATCTTGAGAGGCACCCAGAAGTTTTATAACTATTGCGATGCTGATCAGAACTGTAGTGAGCCTTCCACAAAACCAACAAAATTGTATTTCCCGACGTCAAATAGGAACATTTTCGTACTTTGCTGAATTTTCATTTAAAAAATTCTCTACAAGAAACCTTGTTATTAAAAATAAGCGATAACGGTTTTTCATACCTACGAATCTCTTCAAAAGTGGCAGTTACTAAATTAGTACCAGCAATAAACGAAAATCACATTTAGACTAATTTTTTCTTGTTTGTAGGATGGTATATGTAACCAAAATCCTTTGTTTGGATTAGATTCGTATCAATAAATATAATACAAATTCCGTTTAATGCAAATAATTTTCACGGGTCTATTCTTTTAGGAATATTACTTCAAACAAATTTAATATGCAAATTCCTAAACATAACCGACCACTGCTTTAAACAAATCAAAAAATTTAAAATAACCTAAATAAATATTTACTTCTGATAGCAATTGATCTTATCTCTCCTTGAAAATCAAGGCTTCCTTTAGAAATATGAACACAGATTGCTTCGATAGTACAGATGTGATTTTGGATCACCCTAGTAACGTTATCTTCGTGATGAGTGCAAAACTTGGCGAAAGAGATCACGCAATCAGTCGCAAACCGACTACAAATTTTGGAACTTAATACTCGAGTTCGAGGAGTGAAATTCCAACGTTCCGCTGTGTTGATATTAATTTTGCCGAAGTTATTGAAAAGGCTTTGTTGCAGGCAAACCCATCGATTAATTGTTTTTAAATTCCCTTTGAGAAAGTTGTTTTTAACCAGCAATCCGAAAAAACTTTATCACAATGAGTTTTAATGCCAGTTTATTTACTGACGGTTTGGTTTCAAAAGCGCTCCTACTGCTCGGAATTGTTGAAATCTGAGTAGGTTTTTATCACTCAAAAATAAACGGCCTCGCTACGAATTAGGCTAACGTCTGTTTAATTAAACTTGCATGTAGCGCACACTTTGTCACTAATTTAATTTCAAATACCTTCTTAGCAACGCGATTGAAAAATAGCAACCTTCTTTTTGAGAATTTTTTCACTCAAAATAAAACGTAACTTATCGCTGCTTGATAAACTTTCACTAACGAAAGTTTAAGCGCACCTAAGATGGTACGTAACCGCTCGCGAAATTAACTGCGAGATAATCGTAATTATGCGAAAATAAAATTCTCACACGCAAATATTGCGTGGTGACTCTTTGGAAATCTAACCTCGTATGGCCAAAACACCCTTACAATCCAGTCTCACTAGCGGTTTACCTCAAAAATGCACACCTTTTCGTTCATGTTCGCTATGAAGCGGTATATTTTCGATTGTAGAACAAAATTTAAATTTGAAAATAAAACTTTTGAAATTCTAAAGCGACCACCCGTTATAATGTCTCGTTGTGACACGCCCACAAAATATGCTTTCCCATGTCTACTTTGATTGCTTGGGCGTTTTAGCCGTGTATTCAATAAACCAAAACTCTCTAGTCCCAAATTTGAGAGAATTCTAGCAAAACACCCACGTCTCGTTGCCTATGACAATCCGCGACAAATAACAGTCATCGCTCGCGAAAGCGTCCAAATATTCTTGAGAGATTTCTTTCCTCGCCAATTTCAACGTAAGGAATCAATTTCACTCAAATTTTTAGTAAATGGCTAAATACTCTTATATTGAAAAGAAAAATGAAAATTACGTCATTGTTTCGCGTACATATACCAAGATTTTAACCCTCTGATCATAAATTGGGGTAAGATACTAAATAATATAAAAATTTACTATGGATTCAATTGCATAATCAAAAGCGTCATCGAGATTCAGAGATTCCTGCGTAGTGAAAAATTGCCCTTGGGCGAGGTCAGCGCTTTTTGGTAATTGCAGATTATTTACGAGAGTGTCGCCAAATACCGCCAAAGCTCCCCAATGTTATGACACCGTGAAGAAGTACTAAGTAGACCATAAATCTGAGACGTACTTTTTTTACAGACAGAAAGCACCATGGCTCCGAACAGTTCCTCGCGAACGAGCGGCGAAGTGCAAAAGAAGTAAATTTTTCTTCTAATTGCAGGGCTTAAACTCTCTTTGCAGGAAATATGAGTTTAAGGTCAAGGTTTACCAACCCAGAGACTCGGTTATAACGGAAATAACGCAACAGAAGAACTTGCTCGCCGTCTATCGCATATTTCTTATGGTTTTCCTGGCGCTATGCATCAACTTTTTGTTTCGTAACTGTTTCTATGGAGAAGGGTAAGATGTATTTTTTACTTTCAGCAACTTGACAACGTGCTGTGTGTTTTAGACTTACCTCGAGTTTCGCTTTGGTCTTTCAGAGCTTCAAGAACATTCATATGGCGCTGGCGGGGTGGTTCGTTGCATTTTTAAGCACCGTGTGGTTGTACTACGGATTTAAGTGTTGGGCAATCGGAAGAACTCGAATTATTCCAAACTGTAAGTAAATGCCCTCTAACATGCTCAACTTAGATTTTCGTTGACTTCTAGCGTTCGTATCACAAGTCTGGAATACGCTATGGCTTACGTCCTACGCGTTTCACTTCCTTGCAGTGTTAAATATACCAGTTGTGTTCACCTACAGGTACAACCTTGGTTTCGCAAGCTCAGTCGCTGTAGGAATGGAAGCTGTGAGTATACCTAACCAGCAAACAATTGGAGTAACAAGCCTTCCAATTTTAGATGAGATTATTAATGAAGTCGTACTCGGTTGTCAGAAGTAACGTACCACGACTGACTACGAGTAACCTCATGAAGGAATTTCCGAAATTTTCGCATTACATGTACTTCTTGTTTTCGCCAGCGATGGTCTATAGGGATTCATATCCAAGGTAACCTCTTCCCCCTCAGATTAGCTAATGACTTGTTCTTATTAGGAGCAAACATCCGATAAGATGGCGATTTGTGGGTGGTCTTATGGCGGAGTTAGTGGCCATAATTCTACTCTACTCAATTATATTCGAACGCGGCTACATACACGACTTGAAAAATTTTGGACTGACCACGTATCGTTGGACAGATATTGTCACGATAATTCTAGAAAATTGTTTATACTCAATTTTTGCTTTCGTTATGACTTTCTACCTGGTACTGCACGTTTCGCAGAACATTTGCGCGGAAATCTTACAGTTTTCCGATAAACTGTTTTATGAGGTACGGTTCCTTGTATGCCCAGCTTGCTGAATACTTTTTCGCAGGATTGGTGGACGTCCTCCTCGTACTCCAGATATTACAGGACGTGGAACGTGGTGGTTCATGATTGGTTGTACAACTACGTGTACAAGGACACCTATGAAATTCTCTGCCCCGGAAACAAGTTTATAGCGAAGCAGTTAGTGTTTTTACTATCGGCGCTGTTTCATGAGTACATCTCGACGATCGCGCTGGGATTTTACCTCCCAATATTTATGATATTCTTTTTTGGGTTCGGCAACTACTTGTCGTATCATAAATTCTCCAGCTCGTTCGTTGGAAACCTATTTTTACTGTACTCTCTGACGTTAGGCAGTAGCATAATGTTTACGACAGCCATAATGGAACATTACTGTAGAACAAATTCCGTTCAGGAGGAGATGACCATTTCGAATTTTTTTACCCCGAAGTTATTCACCTGCATTAGTTACTAATAAATGATTTTGCTTTAGACTCTGCTTTAGCTCATCCCGATAACCTCATTTGCCATTAACACTAGCAATGTCGACAATACTCCATCTTACTAGGAAATGAAGACAAAATCATACGAAAAGCTGTAGGAAAACCTAATTGGGAATAGGCGTCGGAATGCTCGAAACTGATCTAAGGAAATTCCCATCTCTGCCACAGAATAAAAATTCTTACTTCAGACCAGGTTCGAACCCCCGACCTCCGCCTATGTAGCCCAGCGCTCTACCACTGGGGTCCGTGAAGTTGGAGTGTCGACTTGAAAGGAATTAAGTTCCAAGTATCTTATAATTTTGTGCTCATTTTGTGCTCCTAATTTAAAATTTTGTGCTCGTCAGGTTAATGAGTAATTCAACTTTTTCTGATGACACTCCAACTTCCCGCTGGAGTGTCAACATCGATATTTTCAAATTTTGAGCTCATTTTGTGCTAATTTGTGCTGCAATTTTTTTCTGATGATACTCCAACTTCAAGCTCTAGTATTCTGGAAGTGGTTTTATAATTACTTTAAATCGTTTAATTATTAACGAAATTACTATTTTTATGTAGCCGTAAGGAGGAAATAAACCACCTTTCCGACGATACCAAACCGGATCCATTTATTCAATTATTTTGCTTTCAAAGAATGTCTGATTGTGTTAGGTATACGGACAAATTTTCCATTTCACTTTCATATTAATGGTAAAATATTTTGCTGTACAGTTCATATTAACGAAGATATAAGATATATTCTATACTTTTGACTAACCCTGTGTATAATATTTTGAGTTTTGTAAGTGTAATGGATATTTAAATCTTTGAGACACTATTTGAAAATAGATTAGTAATGATTATTTGAAAAGTAATAATTTCCTTTGAGCGTTTTAGTGTTTCTGAAGTCGCTCAATTTACTAAAACTGCTGACAAAAGAAAATAAAAACCATTTTTTAAGAATTCCGCCTGAAAAACATTTTTGTGCCCTTTGGCTGCAATTTATACCAAATATGTGATACAATTCTATAAAAAACAAAAAAGTTTCTTGCATAATGAATTTTACTCTGCGCGGATAATTAATGCGCGATTTTGAAGGGCCTGGTACAATTGCACTAATACCAGATTAGTTATGTTAGTTATGTGATATGAGTTATTATATACTTATAATTGGAAGCCCATATCATTCTAGTTTAAGACACCGGTCTAATTGTAACGATATCGTTCTTAGAAAAATAGATATGATGGTGTAAAGATAGAAGAACACGGATTTACTATGGTGGTTTTATCTTCAAAGACTTTAAACCTTAAAATTAATTATTTCCCGTGTTTTACAAACACCATAATTTAATTACATGCACTATTGACAAGCTCTCAATGAAATTTCGTGGCTCTATATTAAACGGATCCGGAGTAAAAAAAATAAATAGTGGAGCCGCGCGGATTATCCATAAACCGTAATATAATAATAATGTCTTCAAACTGCCTCCTAAAGTCACGGCGCTTTTCTGCCTTATCTGTAACAGATAACAGCACAAACAAAAAAGAGGGATAGTGAATGCCATAATTAGTACTCAATCTGAATCAATAATAATTACTTTACACTAGCAAAAGCAAAATTTTGACTCAACCACGGATCGTCCGTACAAATCGGTGTACAAAAACATGAATGTCACATTAACTCACGAAAAACTACTTTACTATCCACAAATGACTAAATTTCTGTACAGCAGTAATGTAATTTACTTAATTCAAAATGTAAATAAGTTAGTATGAACAAATTCTTCGGAGTGATACAAATAACGTAATTAAGAATCGTAATCGGTAACGACAAAAGAAAATTACGTAGGATCAGAAATATCGAAGCGATTCACAAAGCTAATATTCTCCAAAACGTTTCGTAAATACTTGCAGTTAGACTGGAACATCTCCAGGTGTAAATTTTCGAAGTAGGTAATGTAATATCTCACGTGACGTCGCCAATGTCAATCTCGCTAAGATGGCGGATCCAGGTGACATTGCGATGTTATCCACGTTCTCCGTAGATAATATCTAGGTAGAGAATAACGGAAAAGTAATCAAAAAGAGAAAACTATAAGAAGTTAAGAGAGAAGTTTAAGGGAACTTTGAGCGGAGATAATCCCTAAAAAATACGTATTAAGAAAAATGCTTAAGTACATACCTCACAGTAATTACTTGCAAACACAAATATGCAAAGCGTCCACAGCACATCAGAAATAGAGAGAAAATACTCCAAAGAAAGCCAAAACAGGTAGACACTAAATCAAGTAAAAAGTAACGGCGTATCAAGAAAAATTTACATGCAACAAATATGATGGCCAGATCGTCTCTGAAGGAGAGAAGTACAGGGAATATGTATGCAAGAAAAGAAGATCACGACCTCTAGTGGCGAACCGAAGAACTAAGGAAATAACAAATCTACTATAGAGCGAGAGCCGGAGCGAGAATACTAAATTTAAATTAGAGCGTCGAGTGAGAAATATAAGGAGGCACAACTCGATTAATTTAGATGAAGCTTATTCGAGATGCTTCAGTACGTCGGAGATTTCATAAAGAGCAGTCGATTATCGCAGTTGTAGTAGCGTTCGTGTTGTTGAGCGACGTTTAAGCATCAGAGTCGCACGGTGAGTGAGATGGGGAATATGTATCGCAATTTTACATTTCAGTTACGCCTCCAGGGGCTAACTGGGTACTTACGGGCCAGGTGGAATTACATAGGTTACGGGCCAATTTTTTTGCTTCATTTTAAAGTATTCCTTTCTCGAAAATCGATTAGAATATAGTTTTTTTATTGCAGCTGATAAGAGAAACGTGTTAATAATTTATTAATAGTGCAAGAAACTAAATACAGCACATACTTATATATAAATAATATGGCTAGGATTTTAATGACGTTAAAAATCAGCGAAAATGCAAAATAAAAAATGCAATTATGACTTAAAAATTTCGCAAAAATCACATAAAAATTTAAAAAGATGACATTTTAAATAACAAATAAAATTATTGATGAAACTGAATAAGACCGCAAAATTATGTTAAGAAGGGTAAGTGGATTAGGTAAGATAATACAGGAATTTCAGTGGTGGTTCATTTCCACCCTCTGCCGGCCAGTCGTAGAAACTAGGTATCTAAGGTACTGACTCACTTACCGCATCCCAAAGAAATTTAATCCCTTTTAGTGGCCATTCGTTTGTGGATGACTTAAGCACGTTCCAAGAAAACGTTAACTTATGCATTTAGCTTACAATGGAGGTTTTAGCCTTCATTTCTAAACAGGTAAAGATACCCGGAACTACTGAGAAACGAAAAATATTGCATTATGTTTTAGAAATATAAGACTGCATGAAAAATAAAACTTTAACAAAGGTGTATAAGTTCACCAAGAGAAATACCGTAAAATATCAAAAAAATTAGCGCTATTCCTGAAAAATGCAAAAAATTCAAAGTAAACACACAAAAAATGCTAAAAATACCGTAAAAATTAGCAAAAAATGACCCATTGCTCAAAAATGGCAAAGAATGTAAAAAAATGCACCAAGAAGTTGCTGTCATTTGATTCAATTTATCCTGAAACACGTTTATATACAGAGTGGCCCAACGAGAAGCATACAGAGGGCTTTTAGGGTATTAAATTTATAAATTTCGAAAAATCCTCGAACTCGTCAATTTTGTATTCGAGGGGGACAACTTTTGGAATACAAATCACGAACCCAAGTCTTCACCCCTCTACGTAGGAGCTTAACCCCTAAAATTTTAAATGGAATCCTATGGCAAATGCCACATTATTTGAAAGCCAATTTAATCGTGATTACTAATCTGCTTTGCTTTTTAAATTCTATTGATTCCTTTCGGAGATATTCGCGTTGGAAATGGTTTTTTCTAAAAAAAACCAAAACAAATACGATCTAAGTCACCTAAAGACCTAAAAAAGGTCTAAATTGTGCAAAAAATAAGAAATAACTTTAAACACACAACATTTATTTCAATAAATGCTCGAATTGCCTTCCGCCTGCGTCCATGCAATAATAAAGATTTGCTTCCAAACGCTGCCGTACATGTTGCAAGATTTCAGGGGTAATCGCTCGAAATTGTTGAGTTATACCATAGTGTATTCTATTCTTTCACTATGGTTATACGTGCTCGCAACCCTTGTAATGTTCCGGGCGGAGTAGCATAAACTTTATTCTTTAAATATCCCCACAAGAAGTAATCTAAAGGACTTAATTCAGGGAAAAAAACCATTTCAAATGCGAATATCTCCGAAACGAATCAATAGAATTTAAAAATCAAAGCAGATTAGTAATCACGATTAAATTGGCTTTCAAATAATGTGCCATTTGCCATAGGATTCCATTTAAAATTTTAGGGGTTAAGCTCCCTACGTAGAGGGGTGAAGACTTGGGTTCGTGATTTGTATTCCAAAAGTTGTCCCCCTCGAATACAAAATTGACGTGTTCGAGGATTTTTCGAAATTTCTAAATTTAATACCCTAAAAGCCCTCTGTATACTTCTCGTTGGGCCACTCTGTATAACAGAGCAATGTCTCAGACAGATACAAAATCATCAAAATTCTAGCCCTACTTATAAATTTCCAACGGGCCATTATGACCTACAGGCCAGGTGGCAATCGCCACCCGCTCCCCCCCGGGCCAGTCCGCCCCTGTACGCCTCTTTACTATTTCTCACTCAACGATCAACGAGTAAAATCTGAAGGAAGTTACTTAAATTAAATATAAATTTGAAATATCAATTGGTAAGTAAAGAATGTTACATACTCCTTTTCTTGTTTTACTCCTGGTTGCCTTATTACCAATTTGCAATTGACTTGTGCGCTTGAAACAGACTGATTTAGGATAAATAGATGTTATTGATGTAGCCAAGAACGTATATCATTTTTATAACATGCGGCATCTGTGGCGAGCTCAGTGGTTAAAATTTCAAAGAAATATCTCCATAAATAAACAAGTTGGCATTGCGTAGTTTGCGCCTGCGCACATCTGATTTTTACAATATGCAATATTCTTGTCTTTACTAGAAGCATCGGTGGTTAACATTTCAAAAAATATCTCTATAAATAAGAAAGTTGACATTGCGCAGGCGCACATTTATCGTCAAGATTTTCCTTGGATGTAGGAGTAGTGGCGCCCTTGCATGGACGGACGGAGAAAGTGGCTATGATTGCGTCTTCCAACATC
This sequence comes from Photinus pyralis, assembly GCF_008802855.1. Classification (NCBI taxonomy): domain Eukaryota; kingdom Metazoa; phylum Arthropoda; class Insecta; order Coleoptera; family Lampyridae; genus Photinus; species Photinus pyralis. The sequence continues at coordinate 13,986,705 of NW_022170819.1, forward strand.
AGTTGGAAAATGCGCTAAATACTAGGTTGTACCATTAAAAACAAGTTAAAAAGTAATCGTAAACGATTTCCACTTGCATTCATTTCCCATTTGTAAGATGCAACTTCTGTTAAAATCATAAAAATCCGGCCACAAATATGAAAGATAGCGTTGCACATGAGCAATCCATTTTTGACATGCTATTTCAATTTCAGTTTATAAGAAGAATTTCATTTCAATGCTTTTCTAAGTAAGAAAGTTGGAACTGCGCATGCGCAAACCTACATTTTGAAACTAATGTTAGATTTTCCTTTGTTCCAAGCGCCAAGGTATCAAGTTTCACTTAAATGCTTCCATAAATAAAAAAGTTGACACTGCCACCATAACGAACCAAATAGCGAAAAAAGTAGAACAATAGCTCTTAAGATAAAGAACTAGTAGCGTCGCAAAACGAGCGGACGGACGGACGGACGGACGGACAAAGTGGCCACAATAGCGCATTTTTTTTATTTTTGTGGAAATGCGCTAAAAATAGAAAACATTTAAGAATAGTAAATTGATTAAAATAAAGCTGTGCAAACACATATCGCATTCACAGCCCTTCTTCCGCCTTATAATTGTCATTACGACTAATTATACAGGGAAATTGGGTAACTATTTTATCACAAAATTCCATTGTAATTGAGAGCAATGTTATTAATTCATAAACAATGAGTGAGTTAAGTGCGTCTTATGTGGCTAATCTCGGCCGGATTATTTGGATTGTTAAGAAAAACTCTGTAAGTAATTTTAAGGTTTTTTATTTATTCGTCGCCCGCCTGCGTCCGTGTAATACGTCCAAACAAGCTTTATAAGCTTTTCTTTTTGTTTCGTTGTGTTTTGGAATAAATGTTTGTCAATCAATTAATTGTGTTTATTCGAATCCATTGTGCCACCCGGATAGAGTTTTTCATGTCAATTTCTTTTCGTGTCGAAGAATTATGTCAGGTGTTTGTGTGGTTGACTCTTCGGATACTGGAATGTTTGCAGCAGGCTTGTCTAGCTGGGGTATGGTCGCATAGCATGGGTATGGGGGTATGGGTTCTTGCTTCCGCGTTCCTCAGGAAGGACCGGATCCGGGGATGAAGTGCCTCCTTCAGGAGGTCGATGTGGTGCTCTAGAGAAGAACTTCAGTTTCCCACGGATTCATTGGCGTATTTTCTCTGTATGGACTCCTTGAGCGTGTCATAGGTTGGAGTTAATGCGACTTCTCCTCCTACTTGCGCCGTCGCTGTTTTGAGTCTGTCTGATGGATCTTTTTTGTGGAGTTGGTGGTAGCGGGGCTGTGTTGCGTACTTGCGTTGGTTGTACCATCGTCGGGGCTGGCGTCGGAGCGTTGCAGATATTGAGTTCAACCGGCCAGTTTCAGCCATTTGCAAGGGTTAAGATGACTTGCCCCTATGTTACCGTAGTGCGGAACAATTAACAGTGCAGATGTTTATTAATAACAAAGTCTTAAGTTGTTCTCTATACTACTCCGGTATTTACCTTACGAATTCGGAAACCTGCAGGAAACCCTAATTCGGAGTAACCTCGAAACTGATGATGAAGTAACTTCCCACAGATGAAAAAATCTTACCTCAGCACAGGTTCGAACACCCGACCTCCGGCTGTGTAGCCCAACGGTCTACCACTGAGCTACACAGGCTCGTTTCGTTTGCAGGCTCGTCGGTAACAGTAGGGCTGGTGGACGTAATGCGGGTCACAGGTCGTGAATGTTGACCTTAGTGAGCCAGTAGGCGTTGATTCCGACCAGGGCTTCCATGGTGTGGGGTTCCATCCATTTGAAGTGGAATTCTCCGGTTTTCTGGTTCCGGTTCCTCTCCATTACTCGTGCCCCTACTTCATACTGGGTGACCGCGGAACCGTAATTGGCGTAACGGTTTTGATGTACCTGCAGCATGGCCCTGGCGGTGTTCGCCCGTGGATGCTCTCCGTTTCAATGCAAGAAGCATTTCATGTAACAATTGAGTTAACACCGGTTCTCCCCTATTTAGACCCCGTTGAATCCGAATATGCCATTTGCCAACTCGAAATTTCAACCGGAAGTGAGATATTCAAGATGGCGTCCAAAATAGCGCCAAATTTAAGTGTTTTTTTGCTTTTGGTCATATGTGTGCGATCCAAGTGTCTATCCCTAGGTTTTTTGGGGCGTAGAACACGATTAAATACTTAAAAATAAATTTGGTTAAGAAAATCACCATTAAAAAGTCATATTTTAACAAAATTTCACCAATATTAACCAAAAAAATCATTTTTTTATCGAAATGTGTAGAAAATTATGTGCTGTGTCTGAGGGGATTTAGAGCATGTTTAAATGCTCAAAATTATTTTAAACAAGTGTTAAAGGACTTTTATTTTCTGAATTCAATTGACATTAATACTCGTCATTCATCGTCATCGTCACCTGCCCCATTCAAGCACTTTGCTCTGCACTTACACAGTTTTGTGCAAGGGACCCAGGGCTCCTTCCTACACCCACACTGCTTTGTGTTACACAGTCCTTTGCAGCCACAAACACTAAACTCCGGGCATGACTTTGGGATAGATGGCAGAGTCATGAGAATAGGCACATATCGCCCGCCTTCCACCTTCCACCCACAATTTTTAGGGTCAGGTAGTTCGGGGAAGGCCACGTGGGAGTTTTTCCACACAAAAACCTAAATAAAATAAATTAATATGAAAATACCTGCGACAGTTAATGTACAAACGCCACTTAAAATATTAATTTTACCTGATAGTGGCACCGAAGGATATGCAAGCGCAGTGCGTCACTGGTAGGCGGCAAGAATTCCAGCACCTTTACAGCTCCAAAAAGAGAAACGCGCGCTGCATTTGACATTGTAATGTCTGGCCCAACCTAAAATAAAAGTGACATAATTGTAAAAAAATAAATATTTTAACAGCAAATAATTTGTGGTGAATAAGGGGACGCAACAAACCTTGTACAAAGCTTGCACCACGAATTGCTCGATATTGTCGAGTACATCGCTGGCCAGGTCAGAGGTAGCTCCAAGTCCACTAAGGAGTGCTGAATTTTCTTCTGTGTAATGTTTCCATGCGCCAGTTTTAGTTACTGATGCCAACTTTGATGTGGTATCACACCCAGTAACTGCATGGAAAGCCAGTAAATGTTTCATCTGGTTGGGTTTAAGCTTTTGACAAACTTCGTGAATAGGAATGTACTTTCTCTCACGGTAAGTCCCGCACATTATCCAACATTTCTTGCAAATCATTTGTTCAAAGTGGTAGATAAATAATAGTAATACATCGGTGTCCCTTACAGAAACAACAACAGACTCACAGTCGCTGTGGACGGCGTGGAGCACCATCCTTGTGTCAGCCTCTTCGTGGTTTGCAACGAAGTGCGTGAGGTCTCTTGCTTCGTTTGTTGACTGGACATGTGTAACTTCTACAAAACCACCAGCCACAAGCACTTCTAAGCCGCCAAAGTCATGCTTCATAGCTTCTTCACTCAAGAAGCGCGTGAGGTCGGCCTTATTTTCTGACATGGCAAGGAAGCTTGTCCAATCTTTGGGCAGGGGAACTCCACCGTTCTTGATAACTCTCCGTACAGGGACAAAACCTTTCGACCTGTGTCATGACTTTGGCGGCTTAGAAGTGCTTGTGGCTGGTGGTTTTGTAGAAGCTACACATGTCCAGTCAACAAACGAAGCAAGAGACCTCACGCACTTCGTTGCAAACCACGAAGAGGCTGACACAAGAATGGTGCTCCACGCCGTCCACAGCGACTGTGAGTCTGTTGTTGTTTCTGTAAGGGACACCGATGTATTACTATTATTTATCTACCACTTTGAACAAATGATTTGCAAGAAATGTTGGATAATGTGCGGGACTTACCGTGAGAGAAAATTCCTATTCACGAAGTTTGTCAAAAGCTTAAACCCAACCAGATGAAACATTTACTGGCTTTCCATGCAGTTACTGGGTGTGATACCACATCAAAGTTGGCATCAGTAACTAAAACTGGCGCATGGAAACATTACACAGAAGAAAATTCAGCACTCCTTAGTGGACTTGGAGCTACCTCTGACCTGGCCAGCGATGTACTCGACAATATCGAGCAATTCGTGGTGCAAGCTTTGTACAAGGTTTGTTGCGTCCCCTTATTCACCACAAATTATTTGCTGTTAAAATATTTATTTTTTTACAATTATGTCACTTTTATTTTAGGTTGGGCCAGACATTACAATGTCAAATGCAGCGCGCGTTTCTCTTTTTGGAGCTGTAAAGGTGCTGGAATTCTTGCCGCCTACCAGTGACGCACTGCGCTTGCATATCCTTCGGTGCCACTATCAGGTAAAATTAATATTTTAAGTGGCGTTTGTACATTAACTGTCGCAGGTATTTTCATATTAATTTATTTTATTTAGGTTTTTGTGTGGAAAAACTCCCACGTGGCCTTCCCCGAACTACCTGACCCTAAAAATTGTGGGTGGAAGGTGGAAGGCGGGCGATATGTGCCTATTCTCATGACTCTGCCATCTATCCCAAAGTCATGCCCGGAGTTTAGTGTTTGTGGCTGCAAAGGACTGTGTAACACAAAGCAGTGTGGGTGTAGAAAGGAGCCCTGGGTCCCTTGCACAAAACTGTGTAAGTGCAGAGTAAAGTGCTTGAATGGGGCAGGTGACGATGACGATGAATGACGAGTATTAATGTCAATTGAATTCAGAAAATAAAAGTCCTTTAACACTTGTTTAAAATAATTTTGAGCATTTAAACATGCTCTAAATCCCCTCAGACACAGCACATAATTTTCTACACATTTCGATAAAAAAATGATTTTTTTGGTTAATATTGGTGAAATTTTGTTAAAATATGACTTTTTAATGGTGATTTTCTTAACCAAATTTATTTTTAAGTATTTAATCGTGTTCTACGCCCCAAAAAACCTAGGGATAGACACTTGGATCGCACACATATGACCAAAAGCAAAAAAGCACTTAAATTTGGCGCTATTTTGGACGCCATCTTGAATATCTCACTTCCGGTTGAAATTTCGAGTTGGCAAATGGCATATTCGGATTCGGCGGGGGCGAAATAGGGGGGAACCGGTGTTAACTCAATTGTTACATGAAATGCTTCTTGCATTGCGATTTTCACAAAACTAGACCCGACTAGAGGTTCTTAGGTTCTCGTTCGCCACTCTTCCGGTCTGGTCAGATCGTAGCCCAAGAGGGCCTTGCTTGGGGTAACGCCCGGGCCTTCTGGATCGAAGGTTGAAGGGGACGAGTGGACGCCCACGCGTTCAACTGGGTTGGCGTGGGGGTGCCATATATGTGTGGTCCATCAGTGCATACGTGACGGAGGTGGATTGCGTGTCGTTGTCGGAGATGATTGCCCTCGGGAACCCAAACTTCGTGCTCTAGTGTGTTGGTGACTGACATGCTGAACAAATCCGTTATAACCGACACGAGGGGAGCGTGGGCTGCCTGGGCTGGAGGGTCGCATCCTGAACTAGGTTCCTCTTTACGGCGGTGTACAGATCCAGCAACTGCGAATGTAGTTGCGAGCCCTGACCTCGAACTTGGAAAAGTGATAGGTTGGGGAGATGGCCCTGGTGGTTTTCTCGTTTCCTGGGTGTCCGGGGGTGCGAGCGTGGTGGTAGGCGTAGATGTCCTCGTGACTTTCCCTGGGGACAAGGAGCAGCCGGCTCTGGGAACTGTGTTTGTAAAGTAACCCCTCGTAGACGCTGTACTCTCCCAGTAACTTCCTTTGGCTTTCGTCAGTGGACACTTCGATGAGTCGTCACGATCGGATCGCCTCTTGACTGTCGAGGTTGATCTTCTGGTTATCTCGGATGTGTTCTACGAGTATGGCCATTTTGACGTGGTTGATGGTGGGGCGTTGGTCGGGCGAAGGCAACGTCATACGTTCTTCGTCTGCGTCGGTGGCGATGGTAGTTACCTTGGTATTTCGGGAAAGATGATCCGCCAGTTTGTTGTACTTGTCGCGACAATGTTGGATGTCGTAACTAAACTATTGGAAGAGAAGGGCTATCGGTGCGTCCAGGTATGGCCTGTATCTCTTGACAGTTACGGCCAGGTATTCTAGTTCGTTGACGTGGTATTTGGCCTGAGCTGACTACGCGCCGTCGCTGGTCTTCGTCTTCCTGATAAAGGACCGCCGCTGTACCGCATCCGCTGGCTGCGGTTTGGAGTACGAACGGTATGGAAGTCCGGGACGGTGGATTTCCAGTGGCTGGCCGAGGACTCCTTGCAGACTCTCAAACGCCTTGTTCGCGGCGGCCGTCCACGTGAATCAGGCTCCCTTCTTTGCCATATCGTTGAGCTGAGCTGAAATTTCGGCACAGCGGAGCACGTAGTCCCAAAGCCAATTGTTCAGAGCCAAGAGGGTGCGGAGTTGCCTACGTGTTATGGGCCTCGGAGGACTTCCACGTGCTCTGGGAGTGATCGTTTGGAGTCTGCCGTGATAAGGTGACACAGATACGTCATGGAAGTCACCCTTAAACAGCACTTGTCCTGTGCGAGGTGAAGATGGTGTTACTGGAGCGGCTCCATCACTATCCACAGATGGTCGGGGTGTTCCTCCCAATAGGGGCGCCAGTAGAGAGCGCCGTCGTGAGTCGAAAAGGCGCGAGACTCAGGTGCGAGAGGGGCCTGCCAGAATCCAGAGTCGAGGTCCGGCGTAGAGAACACCTTTGCTGTCCCCACTTCTTTAAATGTCTCGTGGATAAGTGGTAGGGTACAGTCCACAAAGAAGCGAGTGTTTCCGTCCTTCTTTTAGACAGTGACGATTGGGGAGCAGTTTCTGAAGGTGCTCGGTTAAAAAATGCGATCGTGCAATATTGTTTCCATTTCTTGGGCAATGATCGCGGTGGTGGACGAGACGGTTCTCTTCGAAAATGTGACCCGAAACGTTTAGAATAGTTCCCGGAACCGAGAAATCAGTGATGTTGGAAACCCGTGGTGAACCTGTTCGATCTTCGGCATGACGTTTTCGGCTGTCTTGGCGGAGAGGGCCCAATGGATAGTGTGACGGCGTTCTTGGCCCCAGAGTACACATCGACGACCATAATTTAGGACGGCCTCGTTGCGAAGCAACTAGTCCTGACTTAGTTAGTGGGCGTTGCGAGATCGCTGGCTACCAGGAAGGTTTCTTGTTGTTCGATGCTGTCACAGTTTGGTACCCTTGTTGGTGCGGTAGATCAGTCGACGGTCGATGAAATTGTGAGAGGTGTCCCCAGTGTCCAGCATGGTAAGGCGGTGGCGATTCCCAAGTTCCATGGTGATATTTGGCAACCCGAGCTGCGGTGGCTTGTGTATTTGGTGGATGACAGTCAGGGGGAGTTGGCCCCACAGACCGCTTAGGCGATTCGCTGGCGTGATCCTTGAAGCGAGGGTTGGCGCCGGCTGGCCTAGTGTCCTCCTCGACCACCTCCAGAAACTACATTGCGGGGGGCCCGTAGGCGCGCATAAACGGCCGCACCCTGGGATGCAGTAGGTCCGCGAGCAATGCTATGTGCTCGTTTATGTCGATGCGCAACCGTGTAGCGAGGTGGCCCTTCCGCTGAAAGAAGAGCAAAGGCCGAATTCTTTTGGTCGCGGTTGTAGAACTTGTGTGTACCATGGACTTAATCGTTGGGCTATCGTAATGCTGCGTGACCCACTATCGCACTTCGGGATACGTCATGGGGAGGTAGTCCACCAGCTGGCGGCCGCCAACAGTATGGTTGTCGCAATTCTCAGTAGAGCGCTAGAGAGGAACAGGTGTGTTGTTCCGTGTAATAGAGAAGGACGCAGCCCAACAGCTGATCGTGGTGTACGCATCGATGTGAAAATCGAGCACCCCCCCCCCCCCCGTATAGCCGTATAGTCCAGATATAACCCCAAGTGACTACCTGTTTGGGAAATTGAGAAAGGATCGAAATGGACTTCATTTCAGTAACGAAGAAGCTAAGACAAAAGCTGTAGTTTGTTCCCCTCCCCCGTAAAAGGAAAATTCAATTACCCTCTCCCTACAATCATTACAATCATTAACCATGAGATCATTCACATACCTAGGTACTCATATCACAGATATTATTAAGGAAAGTCTTCGTATGCAACTAAAAGGGTAGTTTCCTGCATAGTCAAGCCGCGAATATTTGTCGCTTTCCTCGTAATGGTTTATAGGGGGCTTTTGCGGAAATCGGAAACTGTGTTTATCAACTTCCCGTTATAACCAATCACAGGTGATAATGCTCGAATGACTTACATTCATTACGTAGCCCGGTGTTTTGCCTCTGAACTATGTAATGTTAAATTCATACCAATTGGATAAGATAATGATTAATTATAGTACAGTGTTATCACACGATGATACTTCGTGTTAATGTTTGGAAAGAGAATCAAAACAGTGAGGAAATGTCTCTTCAAGATGATCAACCCAAAAATCATACAATGGACGAAAGGTATCTACTTGGTCACCATGTTCATGCGATTATAGTTAATTTTGCAGAAAATTTCCAGAGGACGAAGAGGTGCGTGTTAAAGTGTTCCAAAGCAGGGAGTCAGTGTTGACGGAACTTTTTAGAAATAAACACATTCTCGCCATATACCGTATGTTTGTGGCACTAATCGTAGGCACCTGCATTAACACTCTCCTGCATGACTACTTTTACAACGAACAGTGAGTACCTTGAGTTTCACACCGATCCCAACGTGGTCACCGGTTCCATTTCAGAATAGGCACCGGTTACCGTTTAATCATTAAGGTCTTTCGGAATTTCCACGCCTTCGTAATCGCATGGATCTTCGCGTTTTCAATTACCCTGTGCGTCTATCCTGCGTTTCAGGTGTGGGGAGCAGTAAGGCTGCATTTACTTTCCAAATGTGAGTACTTTGACTGCTTGAAACTACATTAATTGATGATTTTTTCGCAATTGAAACTTGAATGATTGGCAAAATAGTGCCATTAGTACCTACTTTCTTGAAAGGTTTAGGCCCTGTTGTCAGCGGAGCTGCCATTTCAAAAGAAAACTGTTGAACCGTAGGTAACACCTTTATCCCTCAAACATAATACTAAGGGCCAATTCTACAACTACACTTTTACGCAGAATAAGATATCCTTGGAAAAGCTGCCATAGCGGCATGTATCCCATTCGTTACAATAGTAACCAACGCAACCGTCGACATTTATTCTAGGTATATCTTATTCTCGTTATACAGTATGCCTGAACAAGAGGGAAAAAATGTTTAATTTTAACTTTACGCAAAAATGTCATTCTTTATAAAAATTTTTGCTTGCCTCAAAACCACCTATTCTGAAATAAAAATGTAGATATTCCTTTTAGCAGCTGATAAAATTACAAAAAACGCAAAATCTACAGCGGAAATTTTTCTAAGTTACATGTTTTTGATTAAATCAGACTATCATTGTATCTTCCATGGCAACCTGATAAGCAAATCAGTTAAAAAAGACACCTTAGAGCTTAAGAGAAACATTTTATTTTATTCAATGTGGTATCCTCCAACCTCTACACACTTTTCAGCTCTACATACAAATTCTTTATAAACTGTGGATCGTATCATCATTGATAGAATTTATCGCTTCCGTGATTTTTTGTTTTAAAATTTTGATATTGTTATTCAAATTATTATTATAAACATGCAAATTTCCGCTGTAGATTTTGCGTTTCTTGTAATTTTCTCAGCTGCTAAAAGGAATACTAGATTTTTATTTCAGAATAGGTGATTTTGAGGCAAGCAAAAATTTTTATAAAGAATGACATTTTTGCGTAAAGTTGAAATTGAAAATTTTTTCCCTCTTGTTCAGTCCATCCGGGGACACACTGTATACCTGCATTGTAGAATCGGCCCTAAGTGGCGGTAGAAAAAGTAATCTTAAGATAACTTGTTAAAATGATGTATATGGTCCTCGACTCTCGTACTCGCATAAGAGAAGGTTGCAGGTTCAGAATTATTGCTTAAGATTGATTTATGGCATACGTAAATTTCAAAGCGTTTCGCATAAATTAAAATCAATATCCTGGCTTGATATGGAAAAAAAGTCAACTCCTTCACGCGGCGATTTTGTATCACAAAATAATATTTTTTAAAACACCACCGTATCTTTATAATAAAATCACCTTTCGAACTGACGTTCATAATGTAAATATCAGACGAAAGGATCTCATTACTATCCCTTCTCATAGTTCAGATATAGACCACTGTCTACAATGCCATTCCATCGAATATTAAAAAGCTTACAGTGTCCAGGTTTAAATCAGCACTACGTCACATTCTTTTGAACGAGTAAAGTGTCCCATTCTCAAGTTACTTATTCATTAACTTTTTTTCACAGTATTGTCTTTTTGTGTGTGTGTTCTCTCTCTTTGTCACCCGTCCATCGAAATTGTAAACATTTAAACTGAAGTTATGTTATGGGTTAAGTGGAAGAACACCTGATGGCGATGTTGCCCCTAGGTGAACTTCGCCCTTTAGATCGTCATCTAATAAAGACCTTATTATTATTATTATTATGGTCGGTGTATCTTGTGAGAACTCAGGTTTAGCCTGGTTAACTAATCGCACGGATTAAAATCAAGTAACGATTAGTGTCTGTGTCTGGTGAAGTTATTAATTTATTATTATTATTATTATTATTATTATTTGATTTTCTCGATCTTGCCGGTTCTAATCCTAGTCATTATTATTATTATTATTAAATATTAAGTAAATAACTTGGTAGGACCGCATTATGTAGATATCTACAATAATAAATGAAATGAAATGAAAATGAAAATGAAAAATGTAACTGTACCTCCGTTGCGGTTTTGTTTTGAATAATGTCTCGATTAGCTACTTTTTCTTTGCCTCAAAGCAAGGATTGGTAAAAAAACACAGTAATCTCTATTTCGTAGTTTGACAAAACGGATCCAATTTTCTTATGTAACGTACCCGCTGAAAGAGAAAAGTAAATATACTACAATGAAATCAAATCAAAGCAACAAAAAGAAGAAAGCAAACCATTTGCGCACAAAACAGTACTTACATAATAACCAAACCCAATCGGTGGATTTGAATGTTTCTTACGATATTAACAATGATAATAAAATCAAAGTTAAATCATCAAAATCATTTGAAAAAATAACTGTTATCAAAACTTGACAATTGTTAATAATCGTTAGCAGGAACAATCTACAAAAGAGCGGGACTTTTCAAGCGCACGTACCGTGTACAGAATTCACTCAAAAACACAGCACACGGACCGCTTACAGAATTCGTAATCCGAACAAAACACCTCTTTCTACTGATACAATCCTTTTCTAGCCAACCACTTACTGCTGTGGGATAAACTGTGGATGGTGATTTACTTGCTGTATGCTACTACGATATTGTACTGTTCCGTATGGGCAACCTTCAGATATGATTTCGGATACGCGCTTGGTGGTGCGACAGGCTGTGAGACAGTAAGTACTACACTATTCAAGGGAACTATTTACAAAGTTCTTTTGTAGACGAGGTTGATAATGAAATCATATGCTTTCATAAGAACATGTGCACCTGACATCGTGAAGCACGTCAAGGTGAAGAGTTCTCGAAATTTTTCACACTATGTCTATTTTCTGTTCGCGCCAACTTTGCTGTATAGGGATTCCTATCCAAGGTAAACCTAGATGGATGCGCAATTAATCATTTTCTCTCTTCCAGATCAAAGGGAAGCATAAGGTGGCACCTTGTCATTAACTACTTCATCGAACTTATAGCGGCGATAGTACTTTGCAGCTTCGTCTACCAAACCACGTACATTTCTCAGCTAGAAGACTTCGGTTTGAGACCTTACCGATTGGCTGACATAGGAATGATAGTACTTAGAAACGCTCCATACGCAATGCTGACCAGTCTGTTGCTGTTTTACCTATTGCTCCACCTTTGGTCGAACGCGTTCGCGGAAATGCTCCACTTTTCCGACAGGTTATTCTACCAGGTATCGTCTTGATCGCATCATCAGTAATGCAGGCGCTCGTTTTAGGATTGGTGGACGTCGACCTCCTTCGAGAGGTACTACAGAACGTGGAATGGTATAGTGTACGATTGGTTGTATAAGTATATCTACAGGGACTTTTATGAGGTTGTGCTTCCCGGAAACAAGACGGCAGCGAAGATTGTGGTGATCTTCATTTCGGCACTGTTTCACGACTATATTTCCGCAAATGCTATCGGCTTCTTTTTGCCGACCTTCGTAATTCAATTCTTTGTTCTGGGCTCGATAATGGCCCAAGTGAAGTTTTCAAACCGCACAGTTGGTAACGTGGTCTTATGGTACAGTTTAGCCGTCGGTGCTAGTTGTATGTACACAATTAACGGTTTGGAATATTATTGTCGGTTAAATTATGTTAAGGAGAATTTGACTGTTTATAATTTTTTTGTTCCTACATTGTTCCAGTGTGACATTACTTTTTAAGACGCATCAACGTGATTTTGTTTTTACTTTGTTTTCCGAAAGCGATAAGGGTTCCGACGATTATTCGTCGACTGACTCAATACATTTTAGTCCATTACGAACGCCACGGATAAATGGCAGAACTCGGGATCGATTGGCCACGAAAAGTATTTTGAGAGCTGAAATGGTCTGCTGTTTACAGAACCAAAATTTAAGACCTAATTCTCATGCCTCAACTGACAGTTGCTAAAACTCCCTTTTTTAGGGTAAATTGTTAAATCTAAGCTGCCGTAAGTTTCGCAACTAAGCAGTGGTCATGGAGTCCAAGATTAAAATATAAGCGAAACATAATAAATTTACGCTACGCAAGTTTGGGATTTATAAAAGCTAAGTGGAAATTATTATGTACTCAATTTAATTAATTAATGCTAAATAAAAATAAATTACCTTGTTTTATTGACATCCTTTCCTAAAACCACCAACTAAAAAATTTTATTTTTGAAACAACGAACAACGAAGCTCACTGACGTGACTGTTCTATTTAACCGATAAACAAAAGGTGCTGGTCTGCTATTGGCTAAAAAGGCATGTCAGTCTCCAAAATTTCGTTGGGTCCCTGTTTGGTATGATATAAATAGAAAAACACAACAACGAGACGGGGAGATCGGTGGCGTCTGTGAAAGTGTACACCTCGTTCGCGCATTTTTACAAAAGCATAACCAGTTTAAAAGTGAATAATTAGCGGTTGAGTGGTTAATGTGTAAAAAGGTGATCTCTGGATTGGTTAAAAAATCTGGACTGGAGCTATTTGTAATTTTATTTTTATATTTGTTGCCAGTTAAAAAGAGCGTAAACCTCTACGATAGTATGTAAATAGCAAAAAGTAGAAAAAATAAGATTCGTAATTTTATATCTACGTCAATGAAGTTTAATTAGGGAGGATTCTTTAATTTTTTGAATGAGGTAGATTATATTTCCTCGTCATACCAAAGCCTCAGTTTATGAACTCCTGTCCATTTAGGTTTAACAGCGTAGTAGTGTATA
>NW_022170819.1:14000274-14083308 GCF_008802855.1 Photinus pyralis
GGACATAAAAGATCAGAGGAATACTGTAGCGAGTATTCAGAAATCCCGATAGACATCGAGGCGCCATGAAAGGTTAATCATCGGAAACGAAAGCGAATGTAACGCATTCTTTCCGAGAAGTATGGCGTTTTTGTTCGAAAACATTCTAGAATGTTCGGGAGCGTTCGGAAGTGTTCGAGAACTTTCGAGGAAAACGGGCGTATGCGATATAGCCAAATTTCATGGAATTTAAACCGCGTTGCCAAGGTGAAATAATAGTAATAAATAGCTCCCGCTCGTGTTACGTTATAAATTGTGAGTGATAAATAATAATGACTGTTATAAATTTATTGTTAGTTAATTGTAAATAAATAAATCACGTAATTGAACTTACGTTACAACTTACAATACGGGACGAGGAGGGGGCCCGACAATAGGGGGGTGGAAGTGAAGTGCTCTTCACCCAGATTTCTCTCACGGAACATTTGGAAACGATTACGGATATGGTTTAGATGAAAAATTTGGATCACGTGCCTAATTAGTGGCTAATACTTCTACGAAATTACATGTTTACTACCTACTTTATATTATATAAGCGAATGCGTGTTTCCCAGACTTAAATCGCTGCCTTTAGGCAATACCAATCTTACGCTTCTCAATTTTTATTGTCTCGTAATTTTGCAAATAATTAGGATCTGAATATATCATCTTATTGCTTACGTTTAAACGATCAATTTCTCCTCTTATGGTAAACTTACGTAAACCGGTTACACGATGACGCAATGCACCGTATTACTTATTCATACCACAGCTGGCATTACTGTGGGGTTACTGCCATCATGTGATTTTTCCAATAAATTTGCAAATATAAACACGTCCTGCCTATTTGCGGAATTATGTGCTCTACGTCAATCTTTAATTATTGCCGGAGTACAGTTATTTTGTAGCGATAAATTTTGGTACCTATTTCAGAATTACCCGGTAGAATTCAATCGTTTCACACAATAAGTGACATGTAAATAAATACCACAATTGCTTATTTGCTACAATCAACAGTATAACAACTCGGGAGGTATCCGTTTGTTTATTTGTTTATTATCCCTCTCTTAGTTTTGGGCCCTCAACAGGCATGCGCCCAATTACAGAGTGACCCGCATAATGCTATTTAGAGGTGCCTCTGCAGAAGGTCTTAAGTTGGTCTCTATACTACTCCGGTATTTACCTTACGAATTAGGAAAACTGCAGGAAAACCTAATTCGGAGTAGCCGGTAGAATGCTCGGAACTGGTCTAAGGTAATTTACATCTCCGCCACAGATGAAAAATTCACTTTGACCCAGGTTCCAACACCCGACCTCCGGATTTATAACCCAACGCTCTTACCACTGAGCCATAAAGCCGGCTCGTTCCTCGATAATGCTCCACCAGAAGCGATGTGGAAGTCCTCCTCGATCGTTGTTTTCCGAAGCTGTAGCCAATCTGGGATAGTGCTAAGCTCAGTTGCTAATTATTAGGGCAAGTACACAAGAAAATCCAAAAAGATAGAGTACTTTGGAGCTATGTGTCGAACAGTTTCTAAAAGTGTTTCCACCCCCGTGAAGGAACTACGTTTCGTGGAAGGCCTTTCTATGTACAATATTGCTGGAGGGAATTGCGACCCAGCACCAGGGTGAAGTACCCTACTTTTCGCACCCCGGAGAACGCGCCGAATGACTATAGATACGCTCAGTCGCGCACCCCATAAATTCGATCGATTGATATAGTCATGTTCATTGCTGGTTACCCTCCTCCTCCTTCCGTTTCTTGTAATGTAACTACTCCATATAGAAGACTTGGTATTTGAATATATCTAGACCCAGATTTTTCAAGATTTTATTGCGCACCTCGTCCTTCTAGATCAACCTAATAATCCTTGTTCTAAGTACCTAATTACCACGAGTTCAGAGAATGAAAAAATCCCGTTTCTCGTGTTAATGTGTTACCACGCTTTCATCTCAAAACAGATAAGGACAGCAAAGTATTCATTTTGGACAGAAAGGACTACTTCAAAAGAGTTGATGATATCTTGTATCAGGGTTCAGTTTTACCACAATGTCCGCTTCCTAAAATAATTGCACAAACTAAGAAAGGTGATATTAGAATGTAAAGGTGTATCTAATCGACTGACTGTTGTCTAACCCCGAATCTACCTTCCCAAAATTCATAACCCATCAGGTAAAACCGGATATTTTAGAATATGAATTTAGGAAACAATTTTGTGAAATCTAACAGCACTTTTAATTTCACTTGGTGTCACTTCATATTGGGCCTTTTTAGCTGGAGGATGCTGAACTTGACAATTTGCTCAACTAAATTCAAAATATCTAAGCTTGGTATTGAAAGTACAATTTTCAAAAAATCACAATTGATAAAAAGAACCACATTTCCTCTTATAACCCAGAAATATATAGCTTTTCACGGAAGAGATTACTTCCTAACCAACAAAGTCAAGCTCTATGGCACTTACCTATGCAAAGTTAATGGTTGAATTATGTAAATTCTTATATGTACCTTTAATTGAAATGCCACAGATGACGAATGACGAGAAAACAGCTATGTACACACTCAAAGAAGAGCAAAACTTTGGCATTCATTTTTTTTTAATTCTCCTCTTTCAACATTTAGTTGTCATCTGCGTGTATTCGCATGATTATTTGTGAGAATTTTAATGTTATAAATGTCTAATTGTTACATTATGTTATTGAGAAACGTATTTGTTACTATAAGACTAATTACAATTACTTTAGATTGTTTTTGAACACGAAGAGAACATGCCGTTAAGTTTTCAAGGTTTTAGGGATTTATTATACCAACTTAAAAATACGGTTACAACATGTTCATTGCTACTTTAATAATCGAGAAAAGACAATGTATTTTATTCATTTTGGAGGTGACTTCTTGTAGATCCATAAAATTAGCAACGAACAGTCCAGCAACTTAACATCACCGGTACACGTATAGCCCCTAAACAGGTATAAATTGTGCACAATTCTTGTGCAGATAAAGCGCATTTTTTTAAACACAAATAGCTTAGGTAGGTGAAGGTCCATCACCAATGGATATAATTTTTCCAGGCGTCCCAATCGCCCTTTGTGATTACCATCCTCCAACAGTATGTTCTTGAGGTATAAGGAATCATTTATATCCGATCACGATAAGGGGTCAAGGAGGAGGACTATGGTTGTTAGAAATTGATTCCATTCGTTGAGACCGTTCATGAGAGTACTATGAAGGATCAAACCAGTTCCCCCCCCCCCCCATGTTTTGATAAGGAGTCTGAAAGTAGGGCGGTACCTATATGGTACAAAACAGTTCCTTTTGTTGAAACCTTTAATTAAAATACCATGAAAGATAAAATTAGTTTTTATCTCGTCTCTCTTCCCCGGCCACCCAGGAAACTCGAAAAGGAGTCGCGCAAGAAAGTTATAGTTTGTGCAAACCAATTCATTTCCTTTCATTAGAATACCATGAACGGTAGAACGTCTGCTCACTCCTCCCTCCTTCCGGCCACCATTTTCAAAAATTTTACGTGGCGTATGCAAAATCTTAAATCAGTTAGTTGTGACATGTAACACTTGTGCACGATTTACTTTCAACAACAGCATCTCAGGAAATAAGCCCCCCCCCCCCTGGAGACTGCGAAATTTGATGGTCGTCTGGCACACCTTCACTGTTGCAAAACATTCCAGGACTCTATCTAAGACCATTCCCCTAAAAGTATTTCAAAACCGCAGAAGTAGAAATCGTGGAAAACTGTGTTTTTTGTTTTCCGGTAAAAAACTTTTTTTCAAATGAAAATTATCGTATAGAGTTCCATTTCATATTTGATGTCATTTTCTTTGTTTTTATATATACTATTTGATGAAATTCTGAAAAAATTATAGTTCCCATTGAACAAGACACTCAAAAAACGAAAAAACTTCAGTAACATTGAATTTCCCAGTAAATGTTGATGATTTATTTAAATTTTGGAAATTTGTCAAAAATTGATTTCAGCATTCGATTCTACGGGAAAAAAGCACCTATTATTTCTGTGTTTCACTTTGGCCGGCCGTCTGACTGGCTGGCTGGCAGCAAATGCGCGCCCGTAGAAGAACGCTTAATTACGCTGAATTTATCTTTCCGAAAGATATGACGTTTTGTCCGAGAACGTTCTAGAATAGTGGGGTGCCTTCGGAAGCGCTCGAGATCTTTAGAAAAAGAGGAGACGTTTGGTATATAAGAAAAAGAATTGCGTTTCAGTTCAGTTCTGATTTCGACGCCGAAGTAATAAATGGTTCGTGCTGTTATAAATTGTGTGAATGATAAGTTATAAATCTATTCATTTCCAGACTGGTGTAAATTTATTGTTAATTATTTGTAAATAAATAAATAAACAACAAATTTGAGATTGTTTAAAGAATTCTGGAAATACTTCAAAAAATGTTTCAAAAATACTTAGGGATGATTCGAAACGTTCCATAAACATTGGAAACTAGGCAAAATTATAAAAATTTTGAAAATGTTCGGGAAACGTTTAAAGGACTTTGAAAATGTTTCGGAAATGTGTCTCAAAAAATGGCTACGAAACATTAGAAATTTGTGAAATATTTCAGAAATACGTGTCAAATGTGGAGATGTGTAGCAAATTTTCAAAATTGTGTAGTAAGGTACCTTTTGGAAATGTATCCAACATTTGGAAATGCTATCCAAAGTACAAAACATTTGTAAGATGTGTAAAGGTCCCTTTTTTTAGTTATTCGTAAAATAACCACATAAAAGATTCTATACACTTTTTCGTTGGGATCAATATATTTACCTCCACTTAACTTAACTTGGGGACATCCGAAACATATCAAAAGATCCAAAACAAATAAACTGCACCAATATAAACAACGGGCGACAAGGTCACTTCCGGTTGACTAGTATTGACCAAAATTGAATCACTTAGTCCCTTGTCCGTTGTTTACCTATTATTGAAAACAAAACTGGAAAGTTCGACACCGTTCGTGGCATGTACACAGACGGACGGACAGACTGACGGACACAAAGTCCAAAATTATAAACCCGCTTTTTGTCGCTCGTTAATAAGCTACAAGAAATAGGTCTTATAACGAAACGTTAAAACATTAGAAATTGATGCCTGAGGGTTTCAACTGTGAAATAATCCATTCGTTCTAGTGAGATAGGTAATATCTGTTGTCATAAAAATCTATGGCGTTCCAAGGAAAATATAATAGGAAATTATGTACGTACGAGTTCGTAAAAAGTGTGCAAATCTAATGGAAATGAATAGCTGGTTAAAGGCAACACAAATCCAAATGCAATACTTTTTCACTCCCTTGGTGACATTTTTGGAAGATTTTAGGTGCTATAAAGTGTCGAACCTAAGCTTTTACTTCTTTGCTTTTACCCTTTCAGGTAACGAAGTTATCAGACCAGTGAGACTCGCTTCTGAAAACCAATACGTACAGAACTCCCAATCAAGCGGTGGGTTATCAAAGGGTCAAAGACATCTTTGACCTATCCAGCGTTGATAGTAAAAAAAGGAGTTCAAACTGCTAACTAGATTTCAAGGTTAAAAGTTAACGAGCTAATCAATCAACAAAACTTTGGCGTGGTTAAAAATTCTTTGATTCGTTGTACGCATCGGGTACGAATTTCACTTTAACTGGATAAGTATTATTTTATGTTAAAAATTATCCTCGTGTGAGATCGAAGGCACTATTTTGTGGCAGATCAGTATTCTATTTGCCACCATCAATAAGATCTTCAGGCTACCACATTCACTTTGTCAGTACCAACTTCTATAACAGACTTACATAATCAACAAACAAACTGGATTACGGCAGACAGCCATACACTAATCAAACACTCACCAAAATACTTGACCAAAAAGCAATGATTCCCGTCCGTCTCTTCTATTTAACGGCCGCCTTCCCTACTCCACCTTACGCCTCTACTCATTTATCAAAATTAATGCATCTTCGAAGGATAAACTGCACACCTGTGTTTTCTTCGGCGAAAAAACATCCGCTTATCTTGAAACTAATTAGCTTATCGCAGCGATAACGAACTTTAAAAACAAAATAATGCAATTATTTTCAGATATCCCCGATCTTTAACACGTAATTCAACTTTATAACTGCAAATTCACACCAACAAAGCGATTATTTAAACAAAATCAGCATCAAACCGTTCTGAAACAAAATGACATTGACCTAAAATTCAATTAATATGATCGAATTTGTGTTCAATTTCAAATTAGCGACGCCACATGTAACTAAATTTGCAAAATACAGGGTGATGAAATTTAAAGCATACAGGGTGACCCATCGCTATTAAAGTTACTGTGAAGTAAAGTAAAGTAGTAAACGAAATGGTTTTATTTTAAAACAGAAAACTGCGTCATGCAAGTATCCGTTGAGCACAAATCTGGCAGAGAATGTTCGTGAAACTGCTATAGAGGGAGGTGACGCCAGCATCCAAATTACATCGTCATCTACGTCCTTACTTATTTGCAGCGAGGGGTTACATGTTACATCTACATTAATATAACACTACGCAACTTTTTGCGTGGACACCTTTTATTTAACTGAAACGTTCCACAGTCGATTTATTTAATTAACACCCATTCGAAAGTTCGCCCGTTTCGCGTACCTACTGATTAATTACTAATATTCGATTTTTGGGTACGATGCATCAATGCGATTATCGTCCTTCCCAATTTTTTCTTTCGTGACCAAAGGCGGAATCTTAACCGTTAATACTTGAAAACTTATCGCCTAATGCGCTTTTAAGATATCTTCCTGGACGCGTCCCTACTTTTTCCAATTTTGTAACACGCCCAAAAAATGGAAGCTAATAGCTTACAGCGGCCATCTTCACTAGTTCCTCCGGCTCTATCTAATCTTCCGCCCTACTGGAGCATTCAACTTTATCACTCGATTAAATGGGCACAGTCCCATCCGGTAACCCTTCACTTACGAAGAAGAGTCATGGAAACACCATTCATCATTCAAATTTATCGATATTGTCACACCGTAAACGGCGGTATGCAAATGAATTGAAAAGTAAACGAACGATTTTAGTATTTTATCACTAAACCAGATTATAAACAATAAAGTGACCGACAGCATTAGCAAAGAAAAATGAAAATTCGCGCGCGCTTAACCCAATTCCTAAAACCTTGCAATTTCACACCTTTATTTACTCTTGAAAACCTTGTAGTTGTGGCCTGAATTACCTACTCATGTTTACAGATATCGATCATCAATAATTAAGAGTGATTGTAGTTATCTTATTAATTAACGACGGTTAATGGCCACAACCTATTTCTTGTTGTCTACCTAGAATTTTTACGTTATAGACGCAATGAGCAAGGTTTTGACCATTGCATTTTGCTGAGATCACAAATGGAAAGACTTGCCAAAATCTGTTAGCATCTTGCAAAGTACTTTGAACTTTCAAATTGGTCAATTAAACAAGTTTTCTGCCAAAAAAAACGATTCCACAAATTCAACAGGTAAAAAATTCGCCGAAGGTTAACACGTAAAAGGATGCTGGAGAACATTCCGAAAACCGACGATATAATTGACAGTTTAAGTAAATAGAAAGCATTAAAGTAAATATAAACAAGACAATGACTCACAAAACGTAGTACAACATTTCAAATTGAATGAATTCGTAATGATGATCGCGTGCCGTAATGTTAGTGTTACTGCGGCAGTCAAAATGTTGCACGAGGAGGTTTTTCCAAAGAAACCATGACTAATCGCCCTATACCTAGTGAATGGTGTTATGATTAGGTAGTACAAAAATAATCTATTTATACCTCCCTGTGGTGGATTAATCAGTGTAGTTAATTAGTATAATCTTGTCTGTACTATCATGCACTTTTCTCAAGGTTACAAACTGCTTTTTTAATTAGGTAACACTTATCTGAACATGACTCTCCGCCAATAAGATACGAAATATTTCGAAACGATTCTATCCAGTAGTTGGGTTTTTGTTTAATTTTTTTGTAAATGCGTAGAAGAAATTTCAAAATACAAAAAAAAACCTTCTTCATTTGATTTTCACATTTACACGAATTCCTGGATGAGCCACCTACATTCGCTTTTCTTGTAAAGACGTTAATCTGTGGAAATTATACTAAATATTGACCGATTCTATTACCATTGAATCTGACTTAAACTATGGAAGAGAGAAACTGATAATATCCTATCAAGGGCAATAGTGCACGCTGAAGCAACTTTTCGTGTGGCGGTCATATTCTTGGTGGCCAAAAAAGTTTGTTTACATCTTTCAGAAGGAAGAAATGTTTACATCTTGTTTACTCCGTCAGCTGTTTGCATCTTCGGTCACGTTACTTTTTTTGCTTCTATACAGAGTTTGTATCATAACTGGTGGGCAAACAAATTGAAATTTGCTTCGCTTTACGATCGTCCTCCTTTAAGGAACTATCAAAATGTCGGTTATATGGCAAGAATTATGACCTAGATATCTGTACCATAAAAAAACGAGTAATTGCCAATTTTTTTACCTTCTTTAATTACTTTAGATGTCAATCTGTAACCGGAAACAAAGTTCATTATTTCGATGTGTAATATTTTTTGCATAAACTTAAAAAAAAAGTTTGTGATTCACTTGGTGCGATTCCTGTGACAGAATCAAACTTTTTATTCTAACAGAAGTTGCATTACAGAGTGCGGAATTTCCTGATCGTTTTTGGTGTTGTATGCGGTAAGGTTAGACCTCTGTCATATCTCGGGAACCGTTCGGGTAAAAAATTATTGGGTAAATCGGTTGTGAAGAATCGCTGGAAAATATTTTCAAGTTCTAAAAATGACCACCAGAGCGCGTAACAGCCATCTTAAATTTTAAAATTGCATTTTCTTTAAATTTTGCATAATAAACTAAACAATCTTTTTTCACATTTTTAAATAGAACCATTTTATCTATCATTTTCGTACAAACAAAAACTCAGCTATTTCAAAAACAAAGATGGTGTGGTTGTTTTCGCAATATCTTGCTTTAACTTCCTAACCGTTTGACCTATCGGTCACAAATTTGGTATCGTTTAAAGAGCATTCCTTGGCCAATAAGAATCAACCAAAATATAGTTAATTTAGTTGAATCCTTCCCCGCCAGGGGGCTAGTTTTGACACTATGATCCAAATTCCTTAACAAAATAAAATATATATATATATATATATATATATATATATATATAGATTTAAAAAGCGCTAAGGTGAGATCATTTTTACATATATTGCAGATAAGGTGAGATCCATTTGGTAAACCCGAGATCCGTTTTCGGATCTCGCCTTTTTTACTGTGTATATCGAGTCTATTAGCTCGGTCGATCATACAGGAAGCTAAATTTCAATTTTCGCCCGGATCTCAACTTTTAGGTTTTTGTCAAAATTTATACACGCGAAGTTCTTGAGTGACCATCTTAGGGGGCGCTGCTTACGTTATATATAATACGTTATATTTTAAATAAAGTGAGATCCAAATAAACGGCAACATTGTAAAGCGGTACTCTCGCTTTAAAGTGCGATAGCAAATAATGAAAGAGGTAGCTGTACTATGTGCGCTATAACGTAAATAATTTGTTATCTGCTACCTCGTATGTATTATTCCTAATCCACGTTACGTTACAAGGGCGGATTTGTATTAAAGAGATTAAACTGGTGGATTGAGGAGAAATGTAAAATAACGTTTAGTATATTTTAGTAAGCGCATTAAATTAATAAGAGGGTCATAATGGATTCTAAGGGTATCGTAACTATAAGCTGGAACACACCTACCACGGTGCCCAATAAGGGAATTTGGTACACTTTCGATGACCACTTGTATTTTAATCAAAAGATGTCAAAATCGTTATTTCTATACCAAGCTCATCGGGAAAAGAACCAAAGATATTACAGCGCTGTCTAAAAAGAGAATTTGGTAAATTGTTTATGATTGATTTTACCAATTAGGTACCGTACGCATTTAGGCAGAACGTACCACGTATTAACCATACGGCAAAAATTGGCCGTTCTGATTGGACCACGGCGAAACGCGGTACGTTTTGTCCAAGTTGGGTCCTAACGCGGTACGCTTTGGTTTTATCCTGATTTCTTTGGGTTTGGTGTTTACACATGATTGCCGGATAAGTTCGATATTTTTGAACCGAAATTGTCACCTCCATGATTTGAACCAATTTGACTAACCCAGGCATCTGTCTTAAAAAATGAACTTTTTGCAGATTTCGTTACGAAATACTGAACAACCTAATGGTTTACATGTAATCATAAGCAAATAACTTTAGGTTCTTGTGATTGCTTTTTACCAACCAGGCACCATACGGTACTGGACGAGAGATAAGAAAGCAATTTGATAATGATTTCTTTGGGTTTGGTGTTTATACATGATTGGAGGATGAATTAGATGTTTTTGAACCAAAATGGTCACCTCCATGGTTTGAACCAGTTTGACTAACCAAGGCATCTTTCTTCAAAAATGAACTTTTCACAGATTTCTTTACGAAATACTGAACAACCTAATGGTTTACATGTAATCATAAGCAAATAACTTTAGAGTTCTTATGATTGCTTTTTACCAACCATGCGCCATACGGTACTGGAAAAGAGATAAGAAAGCAATTTGATAATGATTTCTTTGGGTTTGGTGTTTATACATGATTGGAGGATGAATTAGATGTTTTTGAACCAAAATGGCCACCTCCATGGTTTGAACCAATTTGACTAACCAAGGCATCTTTCTTAAAAAATGAACTTTTTGCAGATTTCGTTACGAAATACTGAACAACCTAATGGTTTACATGTAATCATAAGCAAATAACTTTAGAGTCCTTGTGATTGCTTTTTACCAACCATGCACCATACGGTACTGGACGAGAGATAAGAAAGCAATTTGATTGGGTTTGGTGTTTATACATGATTGGAGGATGAATTAGATGTTTTTGAACCAAAATGGTCACCTCCATGGTTTGAACCAGTTTGACTAACCAAGGCATCTTTCTTCAAAAATGAACTTTTCACAGATTTCTTTACGAAATACTGAACAACCTAATGGTTTACATGTAATCATAAGCAAATAACTTTAGAGTTCTTATGATTGCTTTTTACCAACCATGCGCCATACGGTACTGGAAAAGAGATAAGAAAGCAATTTGATAATGATTTCTTTGGGTTTGGTGTTTATACATGATTGGAGGATGAATTAGATGTTTTTGAACCAAAATGGCCACCTCCATGGTTTGAACCAGTTTGACTAACCAAGGCATCTTTCTTCAAAAATGAACTTTTTGCAGATTTCTTTACGAAATACTGAACAACCTAATGGTTTACATGTAATCATAAGCAAATAACTTTAGAGTTCTTGTGATTGCTTTTTACCAACCATGCACCATACGGTACTGGAAAAGAGATAAGAAAGCAATTTGATAATGATTTCTTTGGGTTTGGTGTTTATACATGATTGGAGGATGAATTAGATGTTTTTGAACCAAAATGGCCACCTCCATGGTTTGAACCAGTTTGACTAACCAAGGCATCTTTCTTCAAAAATGAACTTTTTGCAGATTTCGTTACGAAATACTGAACAACCTAATGGTTTACATGTAATCATAAGCAAATAACTTTAGAGTTCTTGTGATTGCTTTTTACCAACCAGGCACCATACGGTACTGGACGAGAGATAAGAAAGCAATTTAATAATGATTTCTTTGGGTTTGGTGTTTATACATGATTGGAGGATGAATTAGATGTTTTTCAACCAAAATGGTCACCTCCATGGTTTGAACCAGTTTGACTAACCAGGGCATCTTTCTTCAAAAATGAACTTTTTACAGATTTCTTTACGAAATACTGAACAACCTAATGGTTTACATGTAATCATAAGCAAATAACTTTAGAGTTCTTATGATTGCTTTTTACCAACCATGCGCCATACGGTACTGGAAAAGAGATAAGAAAGCAATTTGATAATGATATCTTTGGGTTTGGTGTTTATACATGATTGGAGGATGAATTAGATGTTTTTGAACCAAAATGGCCACCTCCATGGTTTGAACCAGTTTGACTAACCAAGGCATCTTTCTTAAAAAATGAACTTTTTGCAGATTTCGTTACGAAATACTGAACAACCTAATGGTTTACATGTAATCATAAGCAAATAACTTTAGAGTTCTTATGATTGCTTTTTACCAACCAGGCACCATACGGTACTGGACGAGAGATAAGAAAGCAATTTAATAATGATTTCTTTGGGTTTGGTGTTTATACATGATTGGAGGATGAATTAGATGTTTTTGAACCAAAATGGTCACCTCCATGATTTGAACCAGTTTGACTAACCAAGGCATCTTTCTTCAAAAATGAACTTTTCACAGATTTCTTTACGAAATACTGAACAACCTAATGGTTTACATGTAATCATAAGCAAATAACTTTAGAGTTCTTGTGATTGCTTTTTACCAACCATGCACCATACGGTACTGGACGAGAGATAAGAAAGCAATTTGATTGGGTTTGGTGTTTATACATGATTGGAGGATGAAGTAGATATTTTTGAAACAAAATGGCCACCTCCATGGTTTGAACCAGTTTGACTAACCAAGGCATCTTTCTTCAAAAATGAACTTTTTACAGATTTCTTTACGAAATACTGAACAACCTAATGGTTTACATGTATCATAAGCAAATAACT
Source organism: Photinus pyralis (assembly GCF_008802855.1). Classification (NCBI taxonomy): domain Eukaryota; kingdom Metazoa; phylum Arthropoda; class Insecta; order Coleoptera; family Lampyridae; genus Photinus; species Photinus pyralis. The sequence continues at coordinate 14,012,993 of NW_022170819.1, forward strand.
TTAGAGTTCTTGTGATTGCTTTTTACCAACCATGCACCATACGGTACTGGACGAGAGATAAGAAAGCAATTTGATTGGGTTTGGTGTTTATACATGATTGGAGGATGAATTAGATATTTTTTAAACAAAATGGCCACCTCCATGGTTTGAACCAATTTGACTAACCAAGGCATCTTTCTTCAAAAATGAACTTTTCACAGATTTCTTTACGAAATACTGAACAACCTAATGGTTTACATGTAATCATAAGCAAATAACTTTAGAGTCCTTGTGATTGCTTTTTACCAACCAGGCACCATACGGTACTGGACGAGAGATAAGAAAGCAATTTAATAATGATTTCTTTGGGTTTGGTGTTTATACATGATTGGAGGATGAATTAGATGTTTTTGAACCAAAATGGTCACCTCCATGGTTTGAACCAGTTTGACTAACCAAGGCATCTTTCTTCAAAAATGAACTTTTCACAGATTTCTTTACGAAATACTGAACAACCTAATGGTTTACATGTAATCATAAGCAAATAACTTTAGAGTTCTTATGATTGCTTTTTACCAACCATGCGCCATACGGTACTGGAAAAGAGATAAGAAAGCAATTTGATAATGATTTCTTTGGGTTTGGTGTTTAATTGTTTATACATGATTGTAGGATGAATACTTATGCATAATCAATTTTGAAGCATTTCAGTTAATGGCAAAAATTTATTACATTAATTATAATGGCAATTGTACTTTGAAAGTGAGTTTGAATTGGGTCCTTTAATTCAAAGATGTAGACTTATGAACCACTATCAGCTGTTAGAAAAATAAAAAAAATCATTTCCAACGGGAACTCTTTCCTTCAATAAATAGGTAATCGTTTTAATTTATCATCGATGTAAAATAGAGTACCTATTACACTAGGTATTATTTAATTAAATGTTATAATATTTCAAGCCCCGGGTGCCAAATAATATTAACGCTTTATCGATGAAAGAATACGCGAAGGAATCCCACATGAAGGCTAACAACCTGTTAAGTATTCGCAAAAGATAACGAAATCTATTTTTAGAACAAGTACATTTGACAACACCGCATGATCTCTACTTAATACACCAATGTCATTTTATACACTATATGATCTCTACTTAAGTGTATTTATTTTTTGATCTCATCCTAACTGCTTTTTATATGGATAATTTTAATTGTATGAATTTCTTTCCCCTCTATAGGGGTAATGATAGAAGAACATATTTCATGTCATTGGCAACCCATTATACACGCATATTTTTAACTTTAAAGGGGGATCTCAGGTTATCCTACTATTATCCGGATCTCGACTTATATCAATAATAGATATATATATATATATATATATATATATATATAATATAAATAAATAGTGTAAATAAATAAATAAATAAAATCAAATGGAATGATATGACTTTTTCTTTATGAAAAAGTAGCCAAATAACATCCAAAGAATTAATTGAACCATCTACAAGTGCGTGGTCGTCACCGGTCTTGTTGATACCCAAATCCCGTAGCCAAGGGTATAGATTTTGTGTTGATTTTGGAGCATTGAACAAGGTTACAGAAAAAGATGCCTATCCCCTCCCCTACTTATCTTCAATCTTAGATAGACTGCGTGGCGCCGACGAACAGTCTTATTGGGTCACCCAGTACAGTGGAAAAGTACAGAATATCTGCTTTGTTACCCACAATTTGTATATTTTGGAAAACTTATTACATTCACAGTACATTTCTGTTAAAAAATTCAAAAAAGGCACAGAATGATTCGACCTAGTGTTAAAGGATGTTTCTAGTTACTGTCAAAATTTCAACCATTCAACGTTCTTAAAGTAAATCTGTCGAGACTGAATACAAATAGAAAAATGAATTTTGCCTTAATTATACAGCGTTTAAAATTACCTCTTGGGTCGTCCAAACTTGGAAAACTGGATCACCCTCTATTTAGTATTCGTGGAATGCAACCAAACATTTCTGACGTTAAATCTTGGCTCGTGGCGAATTGTTAATTTGAAACGTATTAAATTCAGTCAAAGTTGTTTAAAGCGGATGAGTAAGGATAGCGTCGCGTAATTGAATAAGTCCACCTTCGTGCTCACTTAACTTCGTTTTCAACGGCTACGTCATCTGCATAAAAACTACTGCGCAGCCGAGACCCTGCTCTTTTTTTTAATTGCATAACACGCCCCAAAATACCGCTAATAGGCTACAGCGACCATTTTTAATCGTTAGCCAATAGACTGCGCCTAGTTAAACCAATCACGCGCGTATAAAGACAATTTGAAGATTGTGTTGAGTTCGCGGTTGACAGCTGCGTCGAGCCATGACTATGATAAATTCTGATTCAGCTGTTATGGTTACCTAAATGCAATTAATTTCGCGTTATCTCTCTTTATCGACCGCCAGACGAGCACCAACCACTTTGCCGGGCCATTAACACGACCGACGCAAAATGTTGGAATAAGCAGCTCTCGTAACCCCTAAAAAACGCACAAGCCTAAAAAAAATTCAAAAAAGTAAACCACATTTCAGGTAGGGCTCCACTTAATTTTTTTAGTGTAACACAACAAAGTTGAGGTAACGGCTTAAGTGCTCAATTTTCCGTCGTCTGTCTGTCTGCCTGTTCCATCGAGATCTCGGCCGTTGGACCACCTAGAGACTCCGGGTTTTCGCTATATGATATTCGCTATATTTGCCCGTTACTCATCATTTACAGTTGTCTTACGCGGCAATACCGACGAGTGAAACATCATACGAAATGTAAAAATGCTTCCTAGTTTTATTATTATATATGGTATTAGGGTATTAGAGAAGAAGAAACTTTTAGAACTATCCCCAAGACCATTTTTTTCTCTCCAAAGTCCAAAGTGAAAACCCTCCATAACGTTTTTATTAAACGGTGCGGGCCATAACTTTAGTTAGAAATTATGTTGGTGTTTTTCAATTCCAAAATCAATAATCCTTTATTTTTTCTTGTTAAATACGTGACCTGTACACTAGCTCCGGAACGCTGTCCAGCGTTAATTATATCATCTTAATTAGGTCTACGTGACCAAAGCTGCCGATGTAGAATTGCGTGATTTTACTACAAAAAAACGTAAGCAAAGCAGAATTGCAAATTTGAACAAACGTGGAATTGTGAGTTATGGCCCTAGAGCTAGCGTAATTGGTGGATTTTAAACGAATCGAATGAGTTAATGATTAAGAATGGCCGATTTCATTAATAAAGCGCCATTTTGGAGAGTCAATAAATTAGGAAAGATGCGTAGGGACTATACCGGATATTTTTGAAGGGATTCGGTTTTGAGCAATGCAAATAATCAAGCGAAAAAGCTTCCTGGTTTTGGCTGTGGTAAAACTCAAGTGTAATTGGGTTTTGCTTACCCCGAGAAGGTCAAGTATTCGGCAGTACTGGTGCTCAAATAGAAATCCGGGTTTCTAGAAATCGCGAGTTAGTAGTGAGAGGCCTTAACTTTTGGCGGTCTCTTAAACCTGTTCTTAATGAGCAATATGAGCAGATGGAAATCGATCGAACGGATATGTTTTGTAGCCAATATTACAAGGAATGTTGTATTACAATTTCAGATCAACAGAAGTGTTCACAGCAGCTACTCTGCCCACTTGTGAAAACCCACATAGTTTTTTGGACCTAAATGAAGTTTTCACTATTGCCATTAAAAAATGCGAAACAGATTTTGTTTGTACTACAATTCTGTGCATCTTCTGAACGGTTTTGGGGTGAACTGAAAAAAATTAGAAACTTTTTCGTATTTTAGGTACTAAAGGAATATTCGTGATATTGTTTCTGGTTAGATTCTATTAGAATTCCTCAGATTTTTCTTTAGTTTTTGAACCTTTTATGGTTGGGGATGTATTTGACATTTTTGGTATGTAAAGTATAGGTATACATTTTTAGCAAAATTTTGGAGTTCTTGACACATTTCAGATCATTCTACATCTTTCATTTTGCTACAAAATGTATATTTAGTGAATATTATTTGTTTTTCAGAACATTTGACGAGGCCTTGCGCTGTTTTTCTCTGAACTATATTATTGACTTACTAAGAACTAAAACAAATACAAAATGTGCCCAACTCTTGTACAGATAAAGGGCATTTTTTAACACCCTCTTTGTGAGTATCATCTTCCGACACTCTGCTCTCGACATATTGGCACTTTTGTTTTGTCCCTACCATTAGATGTACCTAGTCCACAGTTTCAATAGCCCTTTGTAAGCACTCTCCTCCGTCATTCCAATCTCGAGATATTCGCGCTGCATGTTTTGACAATTCCAATGGGTATATTTCCACCATACGTCCCAATCACCCTTTGTAAGTACCCTCCTCCGACAATCCGCTCTTGAGTTATAAGAAATTATTTCCGATTACGGTAAGGGGTGGAAGAGGAAGGCTATGGTTGGTAGAAATTGATTCCTTTCGTTGAGACCTTTTATTAGAGTACCATGAAGAATAAAACCAGTTCCGCTCTCCTATCCCACCCTCGAAAAATATCTTAACACTGCGTACATTTGGCCTCTTGCCTCTATATTTTCCAAATTTGTTTGTCAGAACTTTAGAATTTTATAGCGGGTCTCTAGAACCTAATTACAATAATAAATTTTATAAATGGAGGGCTAAAGAGCTAAACTTCGCTGGTATATGACTTCCTCTGTCTAGGGATTTGCAATTGTAGTGTCCACGGTTTTTCTGATTTAATTCACCTTAAAAAGGTCGTGTTTATGGCTGGTTTCCTTCACGTGCTAATCGTCGTAATGCATATATTGCTTTGCGGTTCGTTAATTAATGAACATGTTCTTCCGAAAGGTTAAAAGAAATGCACGACAAACATTCAAATTGCCTCATATTGCAACAAAAACCTTCACCTTGCAATGGGATGCTCTCATCAATGTTTATTTGGATAGCACTGACAAGAGAGGAACCGGGCGAAAGGTTATAAAAGAAATCCATCAATGCGTATATATGTTATGGTAAACATCTTGCAAAGTCGTTAACCTCTATATCAGCGTTTGTAAAAACCCGTATCGAATCAATTAAAGTATTGGGTTAAGGATAAGGTCAGAGTCAACTTGATTTGTCCTTCGCGAAATCTGCACAGATTCACGCAGGTAAATTTTACATTCGAAATGGTAAATGTGTGGCCAGTTTTTTCTTGGCATCTGCACCTAGGGACTTCCCTGATCTTGTAGCTTAGGTTGTGGGCGGTATACGCAATCGGAATGGCGGCCTTGGAATTTCTAATCAATGTCAAAATTTAAGCAACTTTTTTTCTGCTATTCACGTGAGTTACACATGTCCGCATAATTCGTACTTTGTACATTTTTGGAGCCTTACGAACAATATATTAGGAAAGAGCGAAAAGGTTAGTTTTACAACAAACAAGCATTGTTGGTACTAGTCCTCCTGTTGCAAGAATCATTTATTAAGCCAATGAAATGGCAATAACTGATCCAGCATTTACTTTTAACGTCTGATAGTAAAAATAAATTGAATATTATTGTCTAGAATTTCGTATCATCTAATTCAATTTCAGAGCACAGCTTGTATTAGTATTTTTACTAGTATTGTAGTGTACTTAACCCCCAGGTTCTACGCTAACTTCGCACTACAAGAACACGGAAATAAAGCCAACCCGACAACGTTTAAAAATGGCCACCCGCATAACTATGCTCTCCAAAACTAAACAAGATCCCGCTTAAATTAAAAAAGTGGCACGTGATCAAACATCTAAGGCAGGACCCCCTTACGTTAGTTGTAGACAAAGCTTTGACCTGAAGCACAGTAGGGAAGGAACGTAAAATAAAACACTCAAATTGGAAAAGTTTGTTTAATAATGATCGCAATTATTAAGATTGTAACTCGGAAATTTAAGTCGAAATAAATTACATTGCAAAAATAAACTTTGAAAATGGTAGTTCAACGAGTAAAAATAGAAATAGGCTAGGAAAAAAAGAAGTTACCAATAAAAAAACCAGCCGTCAAATTAATATTAAATTGTGTAGTAAAATTGATTGTTTGTAATGATGTGAATGCGTAACATAAAATTATAACATCACAAAAGTAGCATGTCGACTTCAAGAGGTAACAAATAGGTTAAAAGCTTTTTGGGAATTATGAGTCAGGTAAGCAGGTACCAAGATTCTTAGAAATGGTGAAATACACAAGATGTGACTCATCTTTGGTGCAATAAAGTCCTTTTGTTAAAAGCAAGATGGAAAATTACATGGCCTTGTAACCAAATTTAACTAAAAACAAGATATGTGGAAATTATTGAATCGCCACTCATTTATCGCACATAGATTCTAAACTGAAGAGCTTTGATTAGCGTAATCCCGCTCCTGCAAGATAGGTAACTCGCCCCTGGTTTCGGGGTTTCGAGCCTACAGTTGAAAGTCGAAGACATTCACGGAATTAGGTGTTGTAGCTCAATTTTGACTACAGTTTTTACCACTCCAGTGACTGCTTCACTCACGGAGAAAATGTTAGTTACAAACAACAAGTCAGTACATACATCAAACGAATCGGTAATTTCCACATATTAAAATAAAATGATCAAAACTTATACGAATGTGTTACTTTAGGGACAAGACCAAGTAATCAACATCAATAAACATAAATTAAGCAAGCATTACACCAAAAACGTAAACAATTACAAACAATAGCATAACGGTATCACATATGTGATTATGCATTGCGGTTAAACCAAGTAAATTTCAAAAACAGATTCAAACACAACAAATATAAAATGTGGCATACAAAACACAAATACAATATAAAGAAATGCAAAGATTACTACCTGCATTAAAAAAACACAAAATAACAACAAACATTTAAGCAGCGACGCGTTCACGTCTCACGACCGTCATTCAAAACAAGATGCCAAAAGTAAACCCCGTCCGTGCTTTTTAGATGGCGCAGGCAGCTTTTCCCCACCTAGAAATTGCATGGTTGCCAACTCTCAAAAATGTATGTGTCGTCGTAAGTTGTATATACAGGGTGGAACCTTTCAGTATTATTAATTAATTTTTTTATTGTTTGAATTTTTGGGATTTTTTATTTTCTTGGATGCTTTGGGTTGCAATACCTACTTCTTCCAAATCTTCAAATTCAGATTTTCGGATTTTCTCTCATATCTAGGGGAGAGTAGGGTGACATGATCCCAGGGTAGACTTGATCCCATCTTCTAATTTCGCGCCTAAATGATTTACGTCCGGATTGTTGGCACAATTGGTTATCTCACATCAACTATAAAGTAACCAAACAAATTTGATGGCGCTACAACGCGTTTCTCTCATTCTGTGACAGTTTTAGTGTTTTTCTCATGTGAAATATTTTTTATGGTAAGTACATTATTCGTTGTTGTTAACTCTCCATGAAAGAGACCTATATTTTCGAGTCATGGCAGTTGTATGTTGTTTCTTAGGATCATTTTAAGCAATTGAAGTTGCCTTTACAAGGTTATGTTTGTTTACATTTTTGGTTTAAAAATTCAGTGAATTTTAGGGAGAGTTGATTCCAGCTCCATGGGGGAGATGTGATCCCGGGATCAAGTCTCCCTTATTGTGTTCTACTTGTGGCATGCCTTAATTGTAATAAATTGTGACGTTATTCGCTGTTGCAGATGCCGAAGAAATACAAACCAAAAGATGGTGCAAAGAAGCGAGTACTGCCAGAAGCTAATACTGTTGCCGCGGCTGTTGCAGCAGTGAAAAATGGGGCGTCTTTGAAAGGCACCGCCAAACATAAATGTAATGACGCTGAAGAGACTAATTAGAAGAGGAGCAGATCGCTTGCCTGGGTTCAAGAAGGCACAGGTATTTACCGATGAAGAAGAAAAACAACTCGCTGACTACCTTCTCCATGCGTCTCGCCTGAACTATGGTTTATCACTGATGAAGTTTCGAGAACTTGCCTACGAGTTTGGTGTGGCAAATCACAAGAAAATCCCTGCAACCTGGGATGTAAAGAAAATAGCAGGTCGAGATTGGGCAAGGAGTTTCATGGACAGAAATAGCTGCTTGTCTCTCCGAAATCCTGAACCGACCAGCTTAGCTCGTAGTACAGCATTTAATAAACACACTGTGAGCACCTTTTTTGCCAAACTGAAAACTGTTATAGAAAAGCATGGGTTTACACCTGAAAACATTTGGAATCTGGACGAAACAGGTGTGACAACTGTTCACAGGCCGTCAAAAATCATTGGACCGAAAGGTGCTAAACAGGTAGCAAAAGTGACGTCGGGCGAGAGGGGACAGCTCGTAACAGTTTGTTCTGCAGTAAATGCTTGTGGGAATCATGTCCCCCCATTCCTCATTTTACCAATAGTGAACTGGCAAGACCGCATGCTGCAAGGTGCACCACCGGGGTCTGCAGGAGCTACCCATTCATCTGGATGGATGACAAAAGAAAACTTCTTGAAGTATCTGGAACACTTTCGGAAACATTCCAATTGCAGCTTAAACAACAAGCAACTAATTATTCTTGACAATCATGATAGTCATGTTAACATTGAAATCATAAATTTTGCCCGATCCAACGGCCTGGTTCTATTGACACTGCCCCCACATACGTCACATAAGCTGCAGCCGCTGGATCGCACTGTCTTCGAACCCCTGAAAACCTACTACAACAGTGTTGCATCTGATTGGATGACGAATAATCCAGGGAAAAACCTAACAATTTACGACATCGCAGGTCTACTTGGACAAGCTTATCCAAAGGCTTTTTCACCGGCTAATATACAAAGTGGCTTCCGAGTGTCTGGAATTTTTCCCTTCAACTCAGATATTTTTAGAGAAGATGAGTTTTACACGAGTTTGGTGACTGACAGGCCGAACCCCATGGGTGAAACGACCGTAGATCCCGTAGTTCCAGAATTTCCTCCAGCATTATCGCCTAGTTCTCAGCCCGGACCATCTAATCAGCTTCATCAATCGCCAACCACCAATCCTTCATCAGTAATGATTTCTCCAGTAGAAGTTCGACCATTTCCCCAGGCGCCTCCGAGGGTTGGGATTCCAACTAAAGGCCGCAAGCGTGGCAGATGTAGAATTTTAACCGAAACACCTGAGAAGGTTGAGCTGGAAGCAGAGCTTCTTGCAAAGTCTGAAAGAAAGGCGTCAAGGGTCTAAAGGAATTTTACAAAAACAGTAGAAAATGAAGAAGTAAGTAGATCTAAAAAAAAGAATTTTACAAAAACGCTAGAAAGTGTGAAAATAAGTAGATCTAAAATAAATAAAAAGACAAGAAGTGACAGTTCGGAAGATGAAGATGATTGGAAGGCTAGCGACGACAGTTTGGATGATATTGATCCATTTGCAGTGTCTGATGATTCAAAAGAGGAAATTGATGACTTCTTTGAGGCGTGCAATCCTAAACTTAAGGACTTTGTATTTGTAGAGTTTGACGGTAAAAAAGAAAAGACCTATTTTGTGGGAGAAGTAACGGAAGCCGACACAGGACCAGAAATATTGGTGAACTTCTTAAGGAGGAAAAAATCCCATTTTCATTTTCCAGCAACTAGAGATGAGGCGCTTGTGCCAAGAGACAATGTGAAAAAAGTTCTGCCAGTGCCTGAAATCAGGCGTGGGCACTACAATTTCAAAATCAAATTCCTGATGTTAACATCGGTTAAGATATTAGGTGCCTTTTATTATATTAGGTTCATGAGGTATTTCATTAAAAAAATAAGTAATTTGTCAATTTCATTTTCCTCCATAAAACAATTTGCTGTAAACAAATTATTAGCAAAATATTAACATAAACTATTGTGCTTAGGGAGACTAGATCCCAATGGGATCAACTCTTCCATCACTGGGGAACAAGTGTCCCAGAGGGCGGTACACTTGATCCCTGCTGTAGCATGCCTGAAAAAAAATTGTAGCTTTGTAGATAAGAAATATTTCACAGTTAAAAGGGTGTCAAGGTTTGTGCCAAGGTTGCTAGAGTTTAATGTAGCACACGCAAATAAGACAAGTCTTTGCATGTTTGAACTCTATTAAAAAAGGTCAAAAAGGGATCAAGTCGCCCTACCCTCCCCTACCGATCATTCATTCATCTTCCGTTTCTTTGATTTTTCCGAATTTGCCAGATTCGTCGAATCCTGCAGAGATGGTTCGTTTCCTTTAAACTCTTCGGACGCTTATGCTAATTTTTGCAGATTCCTTAGATTCTTCCGTTTCAGTGGACTGTTACGATACGTGATATTCTTTGCTTTCCATTTCTCTACATTCCTCGGCTTACTCAATTTCATTTCATTCTCTTCGGGTTCTTCAGATTCTTCTGATTCAATGGACTCACCAGATCGGCCCGATTTCTTTAGATTTTTCAGACTCGTGGAATCCTTTCGTTTCTTTACATTCTTTTACATTTTGGGACACTTCATATTCATTAGATTATTTTTTATCTTTTAGGCTCTTTCCTCGAATGTTCAAGCTTAATTTTAATCATTGGTTAGTCCCCATTGTTCAGTTTATTCAGTCCTAAGTCATTCTACGAATTCTACGGTTTCGAATTCGGATGTTGCTGATTAATCTGATCTTTCAGATTCTTGAGATTCCTGGAACATCTCGAGTAATATGGATACTCAAAGAATCTCCAAGTGGTCCTCTCACCGATCAATAGGGTCTAGACTAGATTGTTTTCGGATACTCTTTTCTGACAGCTTCTGCATCCGTTTAATACGATAACTAAACGGTATGAGGTAGAGGAATGTCAAAGATCCTTGTTATTACTTATCCAGACTGATGGGCGGAGGAAAAAACATTGTGCACATTTTGTTGTTGTATTTTTATTAAGGGTTTCCGAGTAGCTAGAATTACAAGCGGATTTTACAGGCACGCCTTGCTAGCAATGAGGCGTGGGAGCTACCGAATTCCGGAAATGTACGTTATTAGAGATATCTAGCTAAGAGAAATGAATGCCACTGGTTGAACAAATTAAAAATATCTTTGGGCGTAGTTCTAGAAAATTAAGGTAGTAAGAATGGGTTCGTTCGAAGACTGCCGTGGGAAATTACGCACGAAGCCGCGAGTGAACAGCGTGCGCGTCGGCAATTAGAAAAAGTCTAAGAATCGCCCGCGAAGATTTGCTGGGAGTGGTTAAATCGCTGGTGAAATTACATTAAGTTTGAGCAGCCGAAAAATTACATTGGAAAGCGAATTAAGGTGTTGCATTGAAGAGCAAGATAAATATTTAGTCAAACCGGAGAGCACATCTTGCGTTTGTGCCGTACCGAGAAAAGTTCATTTATTATTCTATAAAGTAGTAGGGGTAGTTTTCGGATTGTGACGATACTTCCGTAAATATTAAGTGTAAGAGATTTTTGCGTTGAAGCGCGCGCTATGAAACCTAAAGCGAGTTAATCAAAGTTGTGCACTTTTCAATTAAAAAAAAAATTGCAAGAGGAAATTAATCCTGAACCCCGAACTCGGATCTCGTCCGCTTATTGTGCGCAGATAATCTCCTGGCGGATTGCGTAATTTTTGAAATCGCGTCAAATTTTCAAAGGTCAAGCTGCATTCCTTCTGACGTCCAGGATTTTTCATTCATTAATTTTTTGTTCGTCAACCTTGTGGAGACATGCCAGCAGAACCTTTCACATTCGAGTTGCACTTTCATCCGATAAACCCTTTTCGAGATATTCGCTCTTAAAAGTTTGATATAGCCAATGGATTTTATTCTTCCAGACGAGACGTCCCAATGAGTACCCTCTGACAATCTGTTCTTCAGATATAAGGAATTATATCCGATCATGAAAAGGGGCCGAGGGGGAGGACTATGGTTGGTAGAAATTAATTCTTTTTGTTGTGACCTTTAATTAGAATACCATAAAAGATAAAATCAATTCCCCCCCCTTTCACCCCGTCATCCACTGATCTAGAAAAGAAGTCTCCCAGGAAAGAGCTTGCACAAAGTAATTCATTTCAACGAGACCTTTTATTAGAATCCCATGAAAAAATTCATGTTATATTTAAAAAATGACATCTCAGGGAATAATCCATGCGCCCCCCCCTCCCCCCTCCCCAGCACACATAGGCTAGATACTTACTGCAAGCAATTCCATGACCCTAAGACAATTCCGCTAAAAGTAGTTCAAAACCGCAAAAGTGAGTCGCGGCAGACGGGCGGACAAAACGAAAAAAATAGCGCATTTTTTTAATTCTTAAGAAATGCGCTAAAAAATATAAAAGAAACGTACGTTCAAGTTATGTTCACTGGAATATTAGTCTAATTAAAACGTTGGCTCACGAAGACTAATTGTTGGACTGCTCGCCTGCAAGAAAGCTCTCCCTAAAAAATTAATTCCGTTGGAATATTCCCTCTCCAAAAAAATGGCGCTCTTAGACTAACTGCTATGTGCACAACTTCTATTTCTGTAAAGTTCTTATAAATTGCGACTTAAAACTGAGCTTAATTCGTATCTAGGGGATAAATGCCACATTCTCTCACTAGAGGAAAATTTTTCGTGGTGAAAAATCTTGGGTACGTGTATGTATCCATTTAAAAATAAAATAAATAATGTCGTAGTCGTTATTTTTATCGATTAAGGGACATTCTCTAACGCGTAACGATGTCGTTACACAGCGGTTATCGTTCAGCAACGACTTTCTCTATTCTGTATGACATATAACACATAACAGTGACACGGAATATAGCTGGCGTTCAAATTCAAATCGTTACCATTACGATATCGATTTTGAAGAAACATGAGAGAATAAATACATGAAGTAACTGAAAGGGAAGAGGCAATGGATATTAAAAGACATTAGAGACCCAAAGGACAGGTTAAAGAGAACTGCGAATGAATATGAGACACTTGCAAAAAACCGGGGGGCTTAGAGTCAAACTGGTCTCTGTGTATAAATTCAAAACTGATTTTCCAGAGCAGCACAAATTAAAATTGGCATTATTCGTTAACCATACCACTACCCATAAATGTTACCGTTTTAGTTATTTTAGTGGAACCGGGTGAAACTACGCATTAACAAGTGTTGAGCTACCTTAAGCCCCGTACAGACCAGCATATTTTCGAGTAAATTCTCTTCGTTAGAGTACGCTGCTACGTGGAGGATTTTGTGTGGAATGTGGCGATCTAGGATTGACGTTGTTGACTGTTTCATCAGAGTAAACGAATGCTTAACGGGCAACAAATAAATTCGCTAGTCTGTACTAACCTTTATCTTTAACATATAATGTAAACTCGTTGTGAATTACAAAAACATGCTCAATTGTTTAGTGTTTTTTTTTGTTTAAAAAGTATTCCCAAGACGACAAGATACAGCCTTGTTTTTTCCGGCAGAATTAAATCTGTTTGTTTATAAATAATGCAGAAACCTAAGCTTTGACGCTTGTAACAATTCATTTATTGAGATATTTATTGTAGTTTAGTCATTCGACCGTTTTTGTATTAATGATGTTGAGAAAGGTTATGCGACGTACACACGATTATATCAGATTATTCTTTAAAAAAATGTAAAGTAGATGTTACGAAATCACTTTGTTTATCGTCTGTGACAAGTCGGTTAAAATAACAGTTAATAGATCTATTACCAGCGAAACAACTAAAAAAACGCGGTAAAAATAAAACATTCATCATGTTTTTCCAGAGACACCGTTCAATAAACCATTATTTAACAAATAACAAAATAAATGAAGTAACAAGTTCACGGTGAATGTTAAACGATGACCTTTATGAGTAAATTATAAACAGAATAATTGTTTATAATTGTCGAACACCAAAAAAAAAAACTAATCTTAGATTTGTTCCATTTGAACAAATATATTACCAAATAGCTTCTTATTGCCGAAATGTGGGCGTATTTCCCATGGGACAATAAATGCGACCTTTGAAATTTACTCCGTTTCTCAAAAATGCGTCGAAGAAAAAGTTCGTCGATCACTACCGCCTTTCTGAACGGTAATTTTAATCATTCAATCGTTACGGAAGTGATCGCCAACTTTTAGGCAATCATTATGGATGAGTAATTTACTGTAATTTGAACAATTGTAATAATAAGCCTAGGTATCAAACGGATGAATATTTCAACGGGAAGTAAGTGCACAAATAACATACAAATGGATGAGTTTTATCGCATATTTTTGTATAAAGCCCTTTGTATTGTGACTATATACACTCAATGTTCTAAAATCTTCGCACTGATCTCTGGAAATTCCCATCTCTGCCACAGATGAAAAATTCACCTCAACTCAGGTTCGAACACCCGACTTCCCGGCTATGTAGCCCAACGCTCTAACACTGAGCCACATCAGTCGGTTTATTGTTTATTATTGTTTTTATTTATTGTATCTCCAGCACTATCAACCGTATCGGTAAGACCTACAAAACCTAAAAGTTGACCAAGGTACATTATAGCTGATCAATATTTTCTTCAATTTCTTTTAGATTTATTCTTCCCTTTCTTTATCATTCCAATCTCTTAAATCCTTAAGATTTTCAGATTCATGAGGTCTTTTTAAATTTTGCGAATTCTAAAATTTCTTTAAATTCTTGCAATCTTGTAGATACTTTTAGTCATCTGGATTCTCATATTATTCCATTTCATCGTTGTATTCTTCAATTTTTTTAAATTCTTTCGATGTCAGAATTCTTTGAATTGATTGGTTTCTTCATTTTCGTCTTCTCATTCTTCGGATTGCTAAAATTCTTTGGATTGTTGCGTTTCTTTGAACTCTTCGATTTCTTCAAATCTTTCCTACTCTGCCAGTTCCTTCAGGCCCTTTAGTTTCTTTAAACTTTCCCGACTTTTTTATTACTTCGTATGCTTGGAACCGAAATACCTACTTGTACTTTTGTCTTCACTCTCTTCAGGTTTTTCGGATACCTTTGTTTTCGATTGTTAATAATCTTTCATTTCATCGGATCCTTCGCATTGTTTAACTCTTTCCATGTCTTCCATTTTTCGTTTTTTCAAATCCTTTGGGATCTATTCGACGTTCCAGGTATCTTTACAGACAGACCTTCAATGAAGGTTCCCCGGAGATTCCTCATGTGACAAAATTCTGTTGTTTATAAAATTAGTAATTATGCAATTCCGAAAGAATCTAGTAAAATTTTCAGAAACAGTTCAGCGATACTGCACCCATACCCCAGAATTTCTGCGGAGAGCATTAACAGTTCCTCAAAAAAATTGTGGATATCTTTTTGAACACGTTTAGAAAATCCTTAAAAATTCTGAAGTATTTTACAAAAATTCCTCGGTTGCTAATGGAATGTTTTAGAAAATGAACTTACTATTAAGGTTGTTTTAAAAAAAACAAGAAAGTTATAAAATCGCCAAAATACAGGGGATGTAAAACGAAGAAACAGAGCGGGGGGAGTGAAGGGGGGAGGGAAAGAGACAAAAATTGAAAAAGGTAATGGAAAACTGACGGAAGGCTTAATAAGGCCCCATAAATTTCATTTATTATACAAAGATATAAATAATCAATGGCGACATGTTTCGGCAAATGCCATCATCAGGCCAACATAAAGAACGACCGAAAACGGTACATGGTCGAATTCCATAAAATTTAAAAGGTACAAAAACCCTGAAGTGGAAAAAATCCTAGACAAGTTAAGGGTCTACAGCCCTGAAGGGAGGAGTCGACCGAAAGAGAAAAATTGGGGATTATTCCATAATGTTTAATAAAAAATTGAAAAAAACGCCCGAAGAATCCATAATTATAAACAAAAATTAAGAAATTTATGGGGAAGGTTTTGTGATCTTTGTTCGGGATTATCATTTACCCCATTTCGAGCTTCCCTGAGAGAATGTATACTAAACAAGGCAACAGAAGGAGATATCGAAAAGAAAAAGAGAGGATGATGGACAAATGGGACGGGTGAAGGTAGAAATGAAGCGAAGGATTGAGCAAGGGGAAAAAAGCGAAGTACTCATGGAAAACATTGCAAAACGGGGAGAAGGAAACGAAAACAGAACAAAGAGGGGATGAGAAACAGTATAACGATAAAGATAATGAAGATTAAACTAGGAAAAGGGTAAGAAAAGACAGAGGAATGATTGAAGTAAAAGACTAAAGTAAAATAGGCTAGAACAATTTACAAGCGGGATTAACATGGGAAAAAAGGAAATTATGAAGAGGAAAGGGTATTTTAAGGGAACGGGTTGGGGATGAATATTTGTAAATGTATAGTGGGTTGGGTTGGTAGAGTAGCTTTGGCTAAACCCCGCGCACTAAAAAATAAAGGCATAAAGGCATAAATAAATAAATAAATAAATCAATAAATAAATAAATAAATAAATAAACCAATAAATAAATATAGAAAATTAATGGAGCACTCTCCAAAGGGAATAAAGGAGTTTGCAGAGAGAACGTGCGGATTGTGAGCAGAGCACGCAAATAAGAAATAGAGCAAAAAAGAAAAAGAGGATAAAAAAGAAGACATAGGGCAAAGATGTTCTGAAAAGCAAACGGAGAAAACAAATATTTGAGATTTTAAGAGAGAAAGGCAGTCATGGGACTGGTGAAAATATAGATAAAAGTAATGAACTTGGAAAAATGAAGAAAAAGTTCACAAGGAAAACGAATGAAAGAGAGAGTGAGGAAGGTGGCATAACAACAGAGAAGAGGGGGGGGAGTGACCGAAGACCACGAAAGAAGGGTGGAAATGAGGCTACAATGGTTATTATAATTATAGTGTAAGTAAAGGAATTCATGATAAGAACGGGGACGGAATCACCAGCTTGTAGAGAGGATTTTAGAAAGGAAAATAAGAACAACAGCCACTAACCAGAGAAAGACAAGGAAAAATGCAGATCTGGAATTGAAAAGGCGTGGAGAATTATAGACTAAGACTGCTCGAATGGGAAGAATAAAAAGATAATGCAATAATGCGTAACATGCAAACAGGTAAAAGGAAGACGGTATGGAAAATATCAAGGGCGAAAATCAAAAACCGAGAGAGATCTATGGAGGTAGAGAAATAGCAAATAGAAAGGTGAGAATATAGCATGTATTGTCGACTTACGTACATTTTTGTTCCATTTTATGTACGTCCATGGGACAAATATGTACGTCTGATGTATGTACATTTGTGTATAATGACAAACTATAACTCTAACATGCACACGCGCTTTGCTTTTTCAGGTCCCAAGACCGGCTTTCCTTACTTCAGTTTTCTAATTTCTGTAGCTGGACGGTACGCGTAAGTCATTGCTCATTAATATAAAAGTGGTGATACGACGTTTTGTGCCCTACTCCATTTATTCAAAAATAAAACATCAACTTGAAGGTAGGTAGAACTAATCACTTTGTATTTTGTCGTTTATTTAGGAATTTGATGGATGTGATACTATGAATAATAAACCTTTATTTGTCCGACAGATTAAATAATCCAATTATAGGAAGTTTATTATTTTGGGGACTCATTGCGGTTAGCGGTGGCCGGGTGCATAAAAATAAATATTATGTACGCGAAGAAAGTAAGTACATTATATTATACCTGCATAACCGTACGTCTAATGTACGTACGGCAAAGTAGGTACATAGAATGTACCAAGCAGTGCACAAATAACGTACCATGTTTGTGAAATGTCCGTACATGAACCGTAAGAGTGTACGTCCGTAAATCCAGCGCTGATATGCATACTATGTATTTGACATTTTGGGTACTTGGGTTGTTTGGGAACAAGAACAGATATCAAATGAAAATATGAAAAACCAGTCAAAGACACCTAAGGACGAGGGGGCAAGGAAGAATGGCACGAAAACGATGTACAAGGCAAAATTAAGAAGTTGAGAAATCTAATACCTACATGAAGTATCAAATCTGACGAGAGGGAGTTATACGAAGAGACATGGGGTAAGGAGAGGAGAGTCGAGGTGTTGTAGGTGTATAAAAAATTAGGCCGGAGTGATCACTCAGCCTTTGAATATAAAGACTCAGCCCAACATTATTTAAGATATCTGGTAATGACCTAAAAATCTGAATGTTCCGTTTGATGTCCAAAATTACATGTAATTTATACAGCAAACGGGAATTCGCTAATTACTCCTCCGGCTTATAATTTACATTTTACTTATTCATATGACGTAAATATGTCACAATAAATACAATCAATACAACTTTCCGCAAATTGCCGCGCGTCGAAGAGAATATAGGTACGTATACATATATCTACGCAATTATGCAAACTACCGCCAATTTAGCGAATATTTATGTTAATTGCAGCAGGTGCTAATATCTCAGCGAGAAGATATGGATGTAAAACTTTCATGTTTTCTGCAAAACAGGTTGTGAAAGCAACCTATCGATAGATGCGCGTAATAGATAATATTTGCAATGAAGTGGTATCTGCAAAATGAATTAGGTGGAGAGTGGACGTGCGATAATCGGTTCAGTGAGTGGATACTTGATTGAATTTTTATCATCATATCAATTAACCAATATTATGAAAACAAAAATCTAAAAAGTCGCAATTAGACTACAAAGTACCGGGCCTATCGCAAAAATCATTATCATTATAAAGCCCATGATATTCGTTTGACCAATGAATAACCCCTATACAATTGGCTGACGCTGCACACTACACTCCCAGCGTTTAAAACGAGGGTTGGAACTTGTATATGAATGGTAGGTTTCGATGCCGCACTACTTAGGCAGAATTCCGGTTCCGTGACTTCAATAATTTTCGGTTCTTTTTCTACTTTTCTTTTCTTTAGCAGTAGTTTCACTATTGCTTTCTTGCCACATTCTTTAACCCTCTTACTGTTTTTGATTCGATTATCCTTACATTCGGTATTAGTCACTCTAAAATATTATGACTCTATTATGCCCGAAAAATAGCTTTCGACTTAACGATGTCGGAACGAATTTTGTTGCAACAACAGATGTGGTTACCATTTTTCAGTCAAAAGCGGAAAGAAACTATATTTTTGGGTAGTACGGTTAATACTCTCGTAGCCCAAAGCTGAATGCTTTCAAATTCTCTCCGGATTAATCCCTACCTATCCTTTTTTTGAATTTATTAACGCTCTTTTCAAAATTACGTCTTGTAATTAAGTGGAGGTCCAACCGGAATCGCATTGTCCACCCGAAATGCACTGTACAGAGGATGACCTAAACTTATTGCTTTTCACCTATAAAAGGAGCTCACAGGTCAAGGTGGTAGTTAAGTTAGCTCCTATAGAGTAAAGTACACAACTTTGTAACTGAAAAATAACATTAGCAGGCTCTAAATATAGAAAACTGCAACGGGCCTTCAACGGAACCTTGAGAAAAGAAATCATGTCTTATCACTCCTACACAAATTATTGCATATTACGTAGTTAGCGGTGTTCGGTCGCTCAATGCAGTTGCAAGTCGAATTGGTGGGGTGAGTTGAAAAGATTTTTTTTATGTGGAACACGCAATAAAAAGCAATGGCCTCTAAGTAACCGTAAGCCATTAAAATCGATACTAAATCCGAAAATTGGATTCCGTTGTTTATCAGACAGTCCCGAGTCGTACGCTTGGTACGATACTTGGAAAGCAATAAATTCTTTTCTAATTATTTAATGACTCAAAACAATTTTATGAGTTCACACTTCCATTAAGTGATATCACGTATGCCTTCCCGACTGTAGAAATTCCAGCCAATCTTTCTATCGTGACGTTCTGCTGCATTTAAACGAGCATCCAAAGGTAAAGGTCATCCATCAGCAAATATCCCAAACCAAGTGGTGCAGAAGGATACTGTGGAATTAATTTCGAGTCTTGGTAAACATAACTAACCTATTACACACCCAATATATTTAATTGGACTGGTATTTTAACTGACCACAAAATGTTCTAGAATAATTTAATTGGACTCACATGATATTTTTTTCAAATCATGAGGCCCCTAATAAAATTACGATAGGTACTGTTTTAAATGGAAAATTTCACGTACGTATTTATCACACCTACATTTTCACGCCAAGGTAGTTCTATAACCTTGCCACCTATTCTCTTATCAGTCGTTAAACATTGCCTTTTTTTGCTTTCAAGCTTGTTTGGGGCGGTGGCGTTTACTTAGTTTGCAATATTTTTGTTTGGACCCTATCTCGGTCATTTGATTAAGTCAATTGGAGCGGTGCCGTTTTTGAAGGTGTTATCTTATCGAACTCGTCTTCAAACATTTTGTCATGTGATTGCAATTGAATTTCCACCTACCTCAAAACGTTATCGCTAATTGATAATAATTCGACCGACATTCCCCCGTTGCCTTTGTTCTCCTAGATCCTGTCACCTATTTCTTTGTATTCTGCGTCCAAATATTTCCATCATAGTAATTGCAATAATTATTCTCTCACGGTTACCTCTAAATAGCAAGACTTACCTCCGCTCTTCCATGACGAAGTGCTATTAATCTTCATGGCCCTTTCGTAAGCTTAAAATAATTGGTCCGTTTCGGGTAATTTTCCGGCAGACATTCACCTCCTGCTTTTGCGTGCAACCAAACCTGTAATTCAATTGATTTGAACACACTTTGGCTCTTTCCTACAAGAAAAATGTTTTTCCATGCCCATTTCATTTGAGGAGTGACAGCAAAGGTTTTTGCATAATCAACGTCATGGTGTCAAAGAGCAGATTACAAAGACCGAAACTATACCACTCACTCTAACAGACAAATCTTAGACCAAGGACCCAGGACAGGACTTTTTCTGCATAACCTCTTTCTTCATTTCAAACCTGCATTAGTCTTCTTCGCACATATAGGTATTAAGAAAATTATCTTTGAATCTCCTACACGCTTCTTTTACACCTCATTAACGCTTTTTTCACACCCTCTTTCTCTTTCTCTTCTTTGCGTCTACTAGACCCCTTAAGCTTTTTTCGGACATTTTGACGCATTCAATACTCCCTCTTGATTTTTTTACATCCTTTCAAACCTTATTAGCGCCTCCCCAACACAGACAGGATTTCTAAAAGGATCAACTTGCTCTAAGATTCATGACTAACAGTTTACAGATCTCTAGTCACTTTCGTCTAATCATTGAGATCCCTCTCGGTCTTCCTCTACATCTCCTTCATGATTCATCGCTTAAGATTTTAGTTTTTTCTCATTCATTTGCATTTTCTTCAAATCTTTCTTACGTTGTTCTGCATCTCCGTCGCACTTCCCTTTTTCATACATGCTGAAACCATTTTTAAAATTTCCTCAGGCATTTATTTATTTTGCTGAGCGTTTTATTAAGAGAGTCACAGTTACTCCTCGCATAAAACAATTGAGGATGGGTACGCTGGCTACTTACGGAGGGTGTTCCACTCCGGTCGGTGGTTGCACCTAACTCCGTTGTGGAATCGGGCTCCCAGTCAAGGACGGACCCCGATTGAGATAAGAC
The DNA here is from genome assembly GCF_008802855.1 of Photinus pyralis. Lineage (NCBI taxonomy): Eukaryota > Metazoa > Arthropoda > Insecta > Coleoptera > Lampyridae > Photinus > Photinus pyralis. Next base: position 14,034,348 of record NW_022170819.1, read on the forward strand.
AACATGGCACCCACCTTTCTCAGGAGAGATCTGTAAGGTCTAACCCTTCCGTGGTTTTCGTGTGGGCTAAGGAAAACCTAATCGTGCAAGTAAGGGCAATCTTAACGTTGCACCGCTCAAGTTTTCATCACGCATTTGTTTATTTTGCTTCATGCTTTTGCATCTTCGGTAACATTTGATGCCACTGCTTAAAGAGAGCCGATCGTTATTTGATTACAAATCAAAAGGATTACGTTGCCATAATTACAGCGTTTTCTAGAATTTCTCTATGGTACAAATTAGTACTGTCCTCCACAAAAGGATTGTCATTTATAACAATATAGAACGAAATCTGGATCTCTGCTGAAGTTTGCTGGATATTTGTACGACTACCTTCCCCTATGTAAGTGATCGGGCAATGACCTATGTACATTATATCGTCTGCTATTAAACAGTTTTTTGCTTTCGCAATGTACTACAATGTTAAACAAGTTAAATGTTACACACCCAAACGGTCCCTTTTGGTACCGGAAAAGTCGTACCTTTGTAATTGTTCGGTAGTTCTGAATACGAATTGGCACGTACACTAATTTTACGAAGATAGTTTATGACATGAAATTTTTACGATGATCTCTTCTGAACTAGGTTGCTGAGCATCTGGGTAATTTACCTGTCCACATATTATTTAATTTTTGGCCTCTTCGACCCAACTAATCCTACCCACATATCGACAAAATTTCCATCCGTTAAAAGAATGCAAAATAACGTGCTACAAATAATGAGTAGGACATTTTTATTAAAATCCTATTCATATGCATGCACAGTCATCGTCTATCAGCTGTGCACGATCCGATTTATAGAACATTTTCATTTTTAATAGTTTTGTTTGTTATCAGTAATCACTGTAACTAGCTCCGACGATCACGTGTAATTTTAATGGTACGGGTGCTCGGTCGCTTAATTAACATGACTTCATTACATCACTGAAGGCACTTTTATTGGTTTTCGCAAAGAACCACAATAGAAAATCGCAAAAGTGCATGTCGGAGAATATTTTAACGAAGTCATTTGTCCAAGCAGTTATTTAAATTTGTCTTTGAGAAGAAAAAGTCGTGACGACCCCTTCTCTTCTGAACTGTGAGTCGCAGTAATACCCCCTCCCCATTTTTAAATGCCAGAACCTTTTTGAGGTACATTATTTTAATTGTGATGTTACTGACAGATAAAAGGCTAATTTCGTGTGCTCGGCTTCGACTAAAAAGATCCCTGGTGCGAAACCGAGATTTTGAATAGAAATTTTGAGTATGTGATAGGCCATAAATACTAAAGGAGTTGAAGCCTGTTTCTTCTGATCTCAACTTCCTACTTCGGACCTGAACCTGACCCAAATCATTCCTTAGTCCAAATATGCTCATTCTGCAATTCCATAATGTTGAGTGCTATAGCATTGTTTAAATACTTTTAAACAATGGCTATAGTGAGTCTGTAAATGTAACCCTACCATACCAGTTAAAAAGATGAAATACGATACAAACTCCAGACTTTTTGACTCTACCGATTTTCGACAGCAATTAAAAAACAAAGCTTCATAGTAAAGAAGCAGCGCATGAAATACTCCTCCCCTGCACTGCAGTTCGCCAATTTCTTCTTCACACTATGTCGTGTGTCATGTGAGTCAGTAATGCTGTTTAGGTTTTTGCCTTATATTGTTATTAAGTAAATGCTTCCGTAATTAAGGAAGTTTGCATTGCGCATGAGCAAAACCAAATTTTTCAATTGGTGTTAGATTTGTCTTTATTCCAAATGCCTATGTATAAAATTTCATTTAAATGCTTTCATAAATAAGAAAGTTGGCATTGCGCAATAGCGTTGCACATGCGTTAAACAAAATTTTGAAACTGCGCATGCGCAAAACCAAAAAATATCGATATGCACGGACGGACGGACAGACGACAAAGTGCAGCCGATAGCGATTTTTCACTTTGAGGAAAATACGCTAAAAACAACATAAAGAAAATCGCATTTTCCTCTATCTATATAACAAAATTGGGGGGGTGGGGGGGGGGGGTGGACTACCCATTAATATTTTATAGTGTTTGTGGACATTAAGAAACAGAGATGTCGGATTATCCCCCGACGTAACGAAACTGCGACTTTGCGTAAATCAGCTAAAGAAAGGGGGAAAACGACACAATCTACAAATTTTAGCGGGGAAAGACAATATACCAGACACATGTCAAAAAAATAATATTGTCATGAGGGTGTCATGGGCGCTCATATGCGCCGTGGAAGAAGCGGGATAGAGGATTCGGCCCACTAGCCATCAACGAGTTCTGGAAAGCCTGTGCTCAGGTTGTGAAAAAATTCAAGCAGCACCGCTGCCTTGTGTGGGGAAGAAACAACTGCTGATTTTTTCGAAAAAGAAGAGAAGACTGCTGTTCATATGATCCAAAAACACGTTTTTGAATGCTGCCCAGAAATCTGAATTTTGGAACGTATTCCCTCGTTATGCAGTGGAACAATTATTTAGAGTGTCAACGCATTCAGGCATTTTGTTCATTTTCACGTTAACGACACAAACCGTTTAGTATATGGCGATGAGTGATCGATCCTAAGCTCATACAACTTTTCCTATTAGTCCTGCATTGCGGAAGTTACCTACGTTTTGAATTTGAAGAAGGCGAGGATTTAATCACACGGAGATGTTCACCCATCCATTTCGCTTCCGTGTGTCTCGTTGTGTAGCTACACGCCGAAAAGTAAACCTTAAACGTAAAGTGTTAACACAGGAAAATAGTAATAATGAAGGACTCGTTAGTGAAATGGCAGTAGTTGACTCGGAAATTAAAGTACTCGACCCCCAAGCGGTCAGCTTTTCTGAACACCCGGTATTTAGAAACGTTTTAAGTTCGGCGCTTCGTTATTAAGTAGTTTCTGAATTGTTCTAGGAGACGAGGAGCGATTTTAGTTTTCGAATGGTATACGAAAATCCTGAATTGAAATCGGGGAGGTTTCATTCGATTTCTTCGTGAAGATACCAGGTCGCCTCCGACTATTACTTTTACCCCGATAACAACTTCTTCCGCCACCGTTCTTTTTACCCAACCGCCGATTATGAGTCACCCGTTTCGTCCGGCGACTGTTGCTTACGATACCGCCGCTCAGGGTTTTTCTCAACCCCAAATGTTACCGCCAGTCTGGACTATGCCACTATCTAATCAGTATACTCTTCCTTTTGGGTATCCGCCCTAAAATCAACCTTCCTCAGCACCGTACAAAGTTAAAACACGAGAGTGGAATGTTAGTTTTGGAGGGAACACTAATCCGTTTTACTCCCCGGAACGGCTGGATGAGATAAATCTCCGTTACAGTATACCGGGTGACCGAACCGAAGCCGCAAACCGTACCAATTCTGTAAACCGTACCGATTTTGACGGAAACCGTACCGAAACTATCTACCGTACTGGTTAGAAATAAACATGGCAAGATCTGTATCGATTTCCGTAAAGCCAACGAAGTCACGGTAAAAGATGCTTACCCATTACCGCTTATAAATATGATTTTGAACTGCCTTCACCAAGCCCGCTATATCTCCAGCATCGACCTGAAACCGCTAACCAAAACTAGTCGACCCATCACCGCTTTCCTCGCCGCTTTCACTATAACCGCCAGAGGATCCTTTGGGTTACATTCCGTACCAGCCATGTTCCAGTGTCTTTTGGATCGACTTATTGGGCCAGGAATAGAGTTTTGAGAGACATTATTGTGTTGGGGAGAACGTTTAACGAGCACTTAGAAATTTGAGGGAAGTTTTCCGCCGCCTCATAACATTAAAACCATCAGAAGATTTCTTGTAGTAGCGCCTTAGTACCGCCGTTTTGTCCAGAATTTCTTCAACAGCATTAACCAAACTCATCCGAAAGGAAACAAAAATGGAGAGATCAAGTGGCGAGAATGTGTCCTCAAGCGTGTTGCCGTTGCCCTTTCCTGTGATCCTCTTCAACTGAGACCAACACTACCAAGTTCCAAAGTACCAATTTATGCCCGTGCATTACGAGAATGCTCTTGGTACTGAAATAAATTTAATGCCGTAACTGACAGAGCCGCCGCAGGGGAAATGCAATTATACCCCAACCGTTTACCCTCGGACATTGTCAGCACTGACATTGTACGCCGGGTTCCCCATTCCTCGACAGTAAACCATGAATATCGTCTGGTTTTCCCAGACCGTTTCACCAAATGGGTATGTGTCAAAGCCGCCCGCAAAGCTACCGTCGTTACCGCTTCTCAAGCGTTATTTGAGAAAGTTGTTACCCCGAAAATTATGATCATCGATAATGGGGCCCAATATGACCGTCGCCATTTCAAAAATCTCCATTATCCATCGTTTCTACTGCCCCCGTATACTCCGCAGGCTAATCCCGTAGAACGTGCCAACAGAACCTTAAAAATCATGATCGTCCAGTTATGGACAATGGAAACCGCATACGGGCGATTTGGTCCATCGAAAAGGTCATCACCCCCGGTATTTAGAAACGTTTTAGGTCAGTAATTACCTATTAACCGACTTTAGTTTTCTACTGGTATACGAAAATTCCGGATTGAAACCGGCAAAGTCGTGCAGTTTAAGGAGAAATACCAACGTGATAACAGCTTGCGCCGCTTGACATCACTTTCCAAGGAACAAAAGAGCACTGCTGAACCGCCTAATTCGGAAATTCCATTCCGACTATTTGAATAAGTATAATTAACTGTAATTAGTTGAATGGGTTAGAGTAACAACTTCCGATTAAGTTTGAGATTACATCCGTTAGGTGCGCTCTTAAAAATCTCGAAGTTTGTCACCGGTCCCATATTTTTCCGATGTCGGGGAAAGGCGTAGTAATTAGAAACAGTTAATTTGTTTGAACGTATCGAAGGTATGAGCGTCCAAAACGAGAATTTCAGATTGTCGCTACTCGGAGTCGATTTTGGGTAAATAGAAAGCGCACTATGAAATAGGACCTTTTACTTTTCATCTTCGCAAGCTACGTCTTGTAGGTATCGAAATTTTACGCTTTGCCATAAATTCATTTTTGCAACCGTACCAAATTTCAATCATCGATCTTTTGCATTTTAGTGGATAACCGAAACGTAAGCTCTTTTGCCTTTCGTGTTTCAACCGTATTAAATTTGGATATTTTGAATATTATAAATTCCTCGGAACGTAGATCGTATTGATTAGTTTATAAACATTTTCTATAATTATAAATTTGAAACGTTTCCATCTTCGGTTATACCAAGTGTGTTTGAATTAATTTTAAATTTTAGCGAAGGGTAAACAATTTTCTTCGGGTTTAATTGAATATAATGACAAATATACATTACTTTAATAATAACAAGTTTGTCTACTCGGTAAGCAATGTAATTCGCTTCTTAGGCAATGACGAAGGTGATTTTAGCGAGAAATTCTTTAATTAAATCCCCCTTTTTTGTCTCTATTCACTGGACTAAATAGTGTACATGTACACACACGTACACACAAAACATACATATACAGGGTGATTCAAATTCGAGGGCCACCATGGGGATTTCGGGAAGCGTGAGAGCTAGGTAGGTAGTTTAAATTTAGCAAAGTTGCGTATTTTGATGCTTAACAAAATGCAGTTTTGAAACTTAATAAATTCCGACTACTTTCGGAGATATCCGGAAAAAGCCGAAACTTTGCAAAATCGTTTTTATTTTTTACTGAAGTTATTTAAAAAGATATTTCGAAATAAATGACATATTATTATGGGCACTTTTGTCCCTCTACAAGATGCTACTTTTAAATTTTAAGTTTGACGTTTCGTCGCCAGTCAATCATCATCAACTTTGATTTTTCTTATGGAAGTAATTTTTACTTTTTGTGCCATTTGATGGAGAAGTTTTTTCTGATTTAAAAAATGTAAACATGGCTATCTTTTAATCATAAATAGCGCTATTAATTCGTAAAAACGCAAGAAACTACGTACGTACACTCTATAAAACAAAATTTTCTAGGCATAAAGAAAATACTTTAATAATTTAAAAAATTGTGATGTTTATATTTTTGAGCTCTCTTTTGAATTCTGTAGCAAATGACCCAAAAAGTAAAAATTACTTCCATAAGAAAAAACAAAGTTGACGATGGCCAACCGGAGACGAAACGTCGGATTTAAGATTTGAAACTAGCATCGTGTAGAGAGAAAAAAGTGGCCATAATAATGTGTTATTTTTAGGCTATCATCACAAAAACGTTGATTTTATGGTCTCTTTTGCGGCCATAAAATTTCACTTTATTGTACGCTTCTGTCAAACTTTACTTTATTGTACACATCTGTCAAACTGTACTTATTTGAAACTGATGTTTGAGAAACAGTAATCTGTTTGACACAAAGCGTCTATCTGGGTTCGCCCCATCAAGGATTGGGCCATCCACGTGCGTTTTTTTTCATTTTCGGACTTGTAGGAATGTTTCACACCATTTTGCATAATCACAATGTTCACATTTAAAATTATAGTTTGACGTTTCAATCTTTGCTGCTTGCAGACCTTTTTGAAGTGTAGAACCAAAACATGAGGAAGATGTTGTTGCTTACATTATTATACGAAGAATCACCAGCAATTAACCGAAAACACAAGTAGCTACCTATGCCTACCATCAAAGTAGGTAATCAGGTTTCTAATAATTGTACAGCATGTTAACTATAAGGTCTTGGAAGCCACAGTTACGAATGACCTATTGCATTTGACATTATTAAAATCTTGTGCAGCGGAGGAAGTTGCGATTGTACTTTTACTCTCAAACGCCTGCTGTTATATCATATATGACTTAGGGTCGCAACGCTTGCAGCTTCCAAAATTTCATTTTGGGTAGGTATCTGAACTGTCGCTATCACCCATTTTGATACGCACAAAACACACGCAAAGATGCTAATTATAATTTATTACATATGACAGGAAATGCTTTGTTTTTAATTGTCTAAGATAACTATGATTTTCAGAAAAAATATGTTTACGAACAAATTTTTGAATTCTTTTTTGATGATCGCCTAAAAAATGTTGTGTGCACCTTGGCCAAAAGTGATTTGTTAGGCCTCATCTGAATTGCGGCCTCGGCTACCGCCTCGGCCACAAACAGCAGCTTCGGCCAAAAAAGATCACTTTTACGGCCTTGGTACACAAATAACTATTATTTCGAAATATCTTTTTAAATAAGTTCAGTAAAAAATAAAAACGATTTTGCAAAATGTCGGTGTTTTCCGGATATCTCCGAAAGTAGTAGGAATTTTTTAAGTTAAGGCCCACGAATTTGAATCAGCCTGTATACAATTTCTGGTATAAGAAATAATAGAGGTAAATGTACAGACGCACAAGATACATTTATTTATTCTTATTCTTACTTTTGCCTTTATTTTTGAGGGTCCGTTAACTTGGCCCCCCCCACTGAGAGATTTGATAGTCGTATTATTTTGAAATGAATGCGCTCGTTATGCGCTCATATGCGCCACCGATAATAACTCTTGCGCCATTATCGTTTTTTAGAAATCCGAAAAAACATTTGGGGGGGGCCAAGTGAACGTAGCCCCCCCCCAGTACGTATTTTGTCCCTTGTAACTAGGTCACCTGATACATTTGGTTATGCGCTCAATTGCGCCACTTGAATTAAAGCTAGCGCCATTACGGTTAAGCCGTGACAAATTTTCAAAAAGTGGGGGGGGGGCCAACTTAACGTTTTTAAAAGTTACTTTTTTTTAACATCTTTTCATACGAAATAGTACTCTCAGGTATGCGCTGAAATGCGCCGTAAAAAGATATCTTTGCGCCATTATTGTTTTTTGGTTATCCTTAAATATATTTGGGGGGAGCCAAGTGAACGGAATCCCCCATAACGCATTTTGCTACGGGTATTTGTGCCACTTGATACATCTGGTTATGAGCTCAATTACGCCACTTGAATTAAAGCTAGCGCCATTACGGTTAAGCCATAAAAAATTTTTAAAAAGGGGGGAGCTAACTTAACGTTTTCAAAAGTTACGTTTTTTAACATGTTTTTTCTACTACATCGTACCTTTCATCATGCGCTAAAATGCGCCGTAAACAAAAATCTTGGCGCCATTATAGTGTTTCAGAAACACTATACAGGGTGTTTTTTTGGGAGCTTTAGTTAAACGATTCTGAGAAAGTAAAATAGGTAGGTTTTTAAAAATTTGTATTTAGGAGTTACTCCGAAGGCCGAATCGATGTAAAATATTTTCAAAATGGACGCACTTCCGGAAATAACTTTTGAAAACGCTAAGTTAGACCCTCCACTTTTTAAAAATTTTTTATGGCTTAACCGTAATGGCGCTAGCTTTAATTCAAGTGGCGCAATTGAAGCTCATAACCAGATGTATCAAGTGGCACAAATACCGGTAGCAAAATGCGTTATGGGGGATTCCGTTCACTTGGCCCCCCCCAAATATATTTAAGGATAACCAAAAAACAATAATGGCGCAAAGATATCTTTTTACGGCGCATTTCAGCGCATACCTGAGAGTACAATTTCGTATGAAAAGATGTTAAAAAAAAGTAACTTTTAAAAACGTTAAGTTGGCCCCCCCACTTTTTGAAAATTTGTCACGGCTTAACCGTAATGGCGCTAGCTTTAATTCAAGTGGCGCAATTGAGCGCATAACCAAATGTATCAGGTGACCTAGTTACAAGGGACAAAATACGTACGGGGGGGGGGGGGGTTCACTTGCCCCCCCCCAATGTTTTTTCGGATTTCTAAAAAACGATAATGGCGCAAGAGTTATTATCGGTGGCGCATATGAGCGCATAACGAGCGCATTCATTTCAAAATAATACGACTATGAAATCTCTCAGTGGGGGGGGGGGGGCCAAGTTAACGGACCCTATTTTTGAGTGGAAGGGGTTTCAGCCAAGGCTGCTCTACGAACCCATTTACAAAAATATCCATGCCCGAACCCGGATTCGAACCAGGAACCTTTAGTACCGCACTCCAGCTTCAACTGAACTGCGTCATACGATTTACCCAATATTGCCTACTAGTAAGTGAATAAATATATGACAACATTTAGGAAGTTGTTTATATGTGTATAAGTGAACTATATTGGAACTACTTGGAATTATTTTTGTAGAACTGTTATTGTCAGTCCTAAAATAATATGAACTTCTAAAGTTCAATCAAAGCAAAAAGCTTCTCAACACGTGCTAACTTCCACGATTTGTTATTACATTATCCTTTATTTTCCTTTTTTTAGTACCATAGGTCAAGAAAGGTGACATTTTAATCTTGAAAAACCTTAATGTTGTAATCACCTACAATCAAGTCTTCCACATTTTTGATATGCCCTGTTGGGTTATCCCAGGTATCTACTGTTTTCATCATTACTTCGTTTTTGTCTTTACTACGATTCACTTTTTCACAGAACCGTTGATATCATAATATGTTTAAGTTTAACCACCGATTAAAACTTTAATCGCCAAATAAACAAAAAATAATTTAATTGCAACAAGAAAAACATCTTGTAGAGAAACAACGCTGTTTATTACAAATAAGTAGTGTAGGTATCGTTCAGCATCAACCGTAAAAATGATAGTATTAGCACAGATTTAAATATACTTAAATCTGTGGTATTAGTAAACAAAGCTTACATGACATTTAAAAATTACAATTAATTCTCATGCATTGTGTGTTATAATTATAACTATTGTTAGAATTGTCCGAACTTCCATTTATCTATTTTTATCGAAAGTTGTTACATAATTAAATCGAATTAATTACCCAATACACAAATTGAACTGTATACGGTAAACTACAAATTGCTCAATTTGTCATTGAAGTTGTGTCATTAAACTTGATAGGAACAATAAAAGTAATAGTGAAGGTTAATATTTTTCATAAGTACAGCTAATCTAATACAATAATTTTGAAAAATTCCTTAATACAAACGTTTCCTATCCGCATTACAGTATAAAAAAGGGTGGAGGAAATGAAAACAGCCAAAATGGCATCCGGAATAAACTCATGCCACCCTAAAACAGAACCGAAAATGGTATGGGAACCCAGTTTGGTGCGGTAACTCAAAATGTAATTGAAAGCCCTTAGCAGAAGATTTATCTTCAAAAAGTTACCATAAAATAGAATAATGTCGTGCTATCAGTTGAAATAGGTATTTCCACTACTCTACATTTAGGTACCTGCAGTCTGTAATCTTTTATTTTTTCCTGTTTGATCGCCACATATCATTTACCGCCACTTAAGTGATTTGTATACATCCTGCGTCGTAACTTCCTTGTTTTCATAAAGTTTTTCAAACTAATAATTGGAAAACGAAACGACCAAGGTTAACACGAATTGCGTTCTGGTCACCAATTAACGATTAATAGGTACCACCTATCTCTTTTAATTGGCGGTTGGAAAAACTGATTATACTGCGAGACCGCAGATTTTAATTTTACGTGAAGTTGCGTACGGCGCGTGAGTTATATCACACCGTTATGTTCTTGTCAATAAAAATAGGCAGGGGAAATTTAGAGTTCAGATTTAATTACGATTGAGGATATTCACTATCGGGGAAGTTTTTCGCTTTCAACCTTTGAAATCGGCTCTCATCTTTGTCGGGCCGTTACAAGTTACAAAATGAGCTTGCTATAATTACCGATAGGTGATTAGAATTTCCCGACGTGATAGAACACCATCGAAACGAACTTTCAAAATCTAATAATGAATAGTGACAAATACGTGTGAGGCACTTTGTTTTCCACACAACCACACAAGATTCTAATCAAGAATTGCATTGAATAGCCACCCCTAAACAAAATACTGAATAAATGAAAAACGAAGAACCTCGAACATACTTCTCCCTCACTAAAAAATATACAAATGGTCTAATTGATCTACTACTAATAATATCACCCCTCAACAATTTATAACAAATGTGCATCGGAAGAGCACATTCCTACTCAGTTAGAAAATTCTAACAAAAAAATGTGGAATCTTATCGACGTGAAATGAGACGAAATCAACCACTGGCACTAGTTTCGCAAAAAAACGCACTGTACTTACGATATACATTCACCAATCTCTGTTACAGTTGTCTTTGTACAGGGTGAACGTTTGTCTGGAACACTAAATACATCTCCAAAATAATATTATAGATCTTTAGGGACTATTAGTTAGGATTTATTTCCATAGTAAAGTAAATTGTTTAAATAAGAAAATAATTGATAATATTATGTTTGGGTGATAAGACAAGTGTTTTATTGAAGTACGAAAAATGTCTTCATCTTTAAAAAGAAAACGGAGGCAGTTAGCAGGAACGCTTGTTTATCAAATGCAATATGGAAGAAAAGAGATTTTCTCCAGGCGCACGCTAGTTCACGCTCCGTGACACTCGAGGACGTGTATCAGGTGTATGTATGAACCTAGTAAGTTCAGAGGCTTGTGTAATTTGGGCAAGCCGAGTGATTGTTTTAAAAATTGTTTCCGAAAATAAATGCAATTTGTAAATCTAGTTTCTGTGGCCCTTTGAAGCCATTTTCAGTGACGAATAGTGGATTGGCAGTCTCATTTAATTTTTTAGGTGTTAGTCCTGAACTTCTGCGTGACATTCGTGATGGTAGATTCTCGCACTCAAAATGGTGGTTCTACGTAAAAATGCAATGTCATTCAAATTCTGTGTAATTATCAAAAACGTCGAAGTAGGTCGAAATATTCAGATAGTACGAAATAACAAGAAAAACAGAGAAAGCATAAAATCATTATTCAAAGTCAAGGTTATTAGGCAATGTTGATAAGTACATACCGTAAACGGCCTTAAAACGTAAATATGTCGCAAATTCGTCAATGAAGCTATCAAGTAACAAAACAAACGGAAACTTAAAAAAAAGTATCACACGACCGATAAAATCCATTTAAAAAGACACGAGACCAAGTCGAAGAAAAAATGGCGTGTTATCTTACTTTTACAAGTACTCGTTCTTCTTGAAAGGAATAACCAATGTGCATGTTAAAACACAAGAGAGGGCGAAATTACAAGACGCTACATTCAGACGACCTCTAGCGGCAAAAAAAAGAACTAAGAAATGAATAATCTGCCAACGAGATTACACGAGAAATACGCAGATGGAGTAAAGGGTTTTACAGAGTTTTTCTCGGAGCTTGAGGGCGAGCCCGAGAGCTACTCTCCAGCTTTGAAACCTTGTTGCTAGTTTTTGCTTTTCGAGGAGTAGGCCACGATGAAGTAGTTCGGTGGTGCAGGATTGCTTTTTATAGGAGCTTCAAGTTCCTCTTGTAGATCCAGATCGCGCCTCTTCACGGTAATTAACGTAACATTAGGGTGACTTCTTCCAATTCTCCTAATGTATTAGTGTGACTAGTCGGTTCTATTAGTGAAGAATTATTCGTTTTGGGCCGTCATAGAGTTGAGATCGAAGTAATTCGCTTTTTTCGCGTTTTTTCGAGCGGATTCAAATAGCGAAAGAAGTGGGAACGCGGGAAGTTCTTGAAAGTCTGATTTTCGCGAACCATCGCGGGCCATTTTAAATGCATTGAAATTGAACTCTTAGCGAAGTTATAAAAGGAAGAGCGTACCATTTTGTATACGATAAATTTTATTTCGCGTATGTGGAAAAATTCGTGGTGCGATTTCAAGGACTGGAACGTACATTTATTGATTGGTGCAATCTATCCGAATAGTAAGTAGTACAGAATTAGCAGTTTTACTTCGGGTAAAAACATATTAAGTAGCAAGAACTTCTAAATTTCCGGTACGTCGTGAAGAAACAATTAAACAAATTCGGGTTCGTGACAAATTACGAGTTACCTGCGCGTGTGAATACCCGCTTGTGGGGCGAACAACAACTTTTAGCAGCCTGATGAGCAAGGTTTATTTACGAGTGATAAAATTTACGCGAAGGGAGATTTTCGAGTCGGTGAATTGCTTTTGAAATAAACTGCTATTAAAATTCATTGTGATAAACAGAAAAGATTTTTTTCTACAACATCAAAAAACATGTAATTTTTAATTTTTATTACTGAGCTAGCCGTGGAAAAATAAAATGTAAACCATTGTTATCAATTTTTAAAGGCTTTAAGGGATTTCAGCCCTGGATCCCATTGCAAGCCGATATGAACCTACATCTTCACATTTTGTAGCTGAGTATAAATGTGCTTTTCCGATGCAAACCATTGCCACAGATTAAAGAAAAACGAAAAAAATCTAGAAGCTTTAAAAAACGAATCTAGGGAATGTGAATAATTTTGAAATTTGGGAGGTAATTAAAAAATCACACAAAATAATTGTAAAGGAATTACAAGAAACGGAAAAAATTGAAGGTCCTGGAAAAAGGGGGATATGCTGAATTTCTGACGAAATGAAGGATCCCAGGATCATAAAGAAATGGAAGAACCTAAAACTATCCTAGCATCACAAGGAGTGTTCGAAGACTAAAGCAACTTAACAATCTCAAGATGAAAAATTTGCATAGACTGAAAAATCCCACAATGTAATGAAATTGAAAAATCTGGAACAAAAACAAAAAAAAACAGAAAAATAAGGAATTTAAATAATCTTAATATTTGGGTCGAATAGAATCTGTATCTATTGCATCCGAACGTGAGAGATGCATCCCAGCGTTTGAAAAATAAGGGTTTGTTGAATAGCAAAGGTGACCCTTCTCGAATTCTGGGCGAGGTGAATAAGCGATCGCCTTTCCTAGGAGGGCGATCGCTGAGAAAGTGGCATCCCAGCCAGACATAATCATCTTCACGGATGGAAGGAACACTGGTATTTACTCCAAAGAACTAAACTCCCATATCCAACGACTAGGCAAACTTCCTACTGTATTCCAGTACAAGAAACTACAAAACTATCAAAATCTCCAGTGGTAGAAAAACTGCCCTGGTGGCGCTTGGAATATCACCATGCGCTAGAGCAAGAAGCAAACAGCAACACCCTTGAGCTCACATGGGTCAAAGGACATGCTGGAACGGAAGGCCTCAAAACAGGTGTTTTATGGTCCAGGGTCCAGGGTCCAGTTCTGCCACTTACACTTGCAACTGCAAAGAACTTAATAACTAAAGACATCCAAATCCAACACTGGAACTAGAACATGATGTTAGATCGTTGCCATGCGAGAGAAGCATTCAAAAGGACCATTGATTTATTTATTGTCCTTCCTGTTCGGGGCCCTCGACAGGCTTGCACCCATTTACAGAGTGATCCCTGCCAAAAGGTTAAGATTCGGGTCAGAGGGGGTCCGATTTTGAGGCCCACCCTCCTATCGTAATCTAGAATCCAGATGCATCCGAATAAATGAAAAAATTGCGAACTGTTTTCGGTCATTATAACACGGCCGAAGTTTCATTAGTCACGGCTTGAATTTGGTTAACTAAAATCAAGTTGGTATTTTGACGTTTGTCATTTTGACTTTCATCGTAACCCAAATTCATGTTTTCAAAAATGGAGAAGGAGAATGATAATGGAGAGGAAAATGTTATTGCTGCTCCTTCTGAAATAACGCAAGCGGAAACAGAATTCTCGTTAAAAAAGTATAGTATTTAACGCGTTTTATAAACTTCTCTAGACACTCGTTATTTAACATAAACTCGTGTGTAAAGTGTCGTTTATAAAACTTTAATACATAATATACTTTTTTTCACAAATGAACTTATCTGTAAAGGTGCTGTATATCTACAGTGTGATTGACTTTGCGTATACATTTCTTTTATTATTGGTGATAGGAAAAAAATTGTAAAAAAATATTCCACTTACAATTTCTGATAAAGCTACATATTTAAAAAAAAGTGATATAAAAACAAAAGAGCAATAGAAAACAAAATAATTTTTTTTAATAGAACGGTTATTTTTTTCTGCAATATAATTAGAACCTTAGAACCTTATAAATTAAAGCTACAGTAATGTTTTTAAAACCAATTGTGGTAACTGTGGAAACTTAAACAAAAACAAAATAGCTACTTATGTAACAAGTACATAATCTATGACTTTATTGGACGAGTCGAAAAAAGACGAGATAATAAAGTCTGATTATGTACGAGTAACATACTTAGCTTTATGTTCGACTCGGAAAATGTAATTCACGTATGTAGGTATTGAAAATTTTCTGAAATTTGGTATAGATTTCACTATTTAATAACCAGAAATAACATAGTGTGTCTTTTGTGTTGTCATACATACGTGTTGTTTGGAAAAAAATCTGTTGATGTGTAGTGTCAATTTCATTGGGTATTAACGAATTCTCTGTACCTAATTATGAATCCAGAAGAAATTGATGCGTCAAACAGTATACAACAATTAGCCTGCAATGCCAGAGAGATGCTTTTACCAAGCAAATCAAAAACTGTATACGAGGCGGCATACAGGGAATACAGAAGGTGGTGCTTGGGGAAGAAAATCAATTGCACCAATTATTGAAATGTATAATATAGGATATGTGTTCTTAAAGTTATAACATTAAAATGCATTTTCCAGGAGTCCAAATTACTTTATCATTATGGACTAGTCCAATAAAGTAGCAGATTATGGACGCTAAACGTTGTCTATAATGACCTCTGTCATCCTGACAGATTGACATTAATCAAAAGTTCTATATAAAAATTGAAATTTTATATTGAAATACGATTTCGGGTAAAATTTAATACAAAACTCGTCATTAAAATGAGATTACCTGACTTGGAAATTACTATTTCACTATTCTTCACTATTTCCTTGCCACTAATGTATCAATCTTCCTGACTTCCATAATGCAACAAAATAATAATTACATAAATGATAAAAAGTGTTAAGGGTTTTTATTACGATGTAATGGTAATACACAGGAAGCAATAGCGCAATGTATTTCAAGTTGTCTTAAATAGTTATTTCTGTAACTGTTTTTCATTTGTTTTCTTCGCTTCCTGTTGTAAATTTTATGTTTTTGCTTAAATTTCCACAGCTACTGCGATTGGTTCTCAAAACATTACAGTAGGTTTAATTTGTAAGCTAATTATAACTTATTTGGTATCATTGTAAAGAGATTTTCAAGCTCTTTAAGAATAATGCAAAAAAAGTAACCGCTCTATTAAAAAAAAATTGTTTTGTTTTCTGATGTTCTTTTGTTTTTATATCACTTGTTTTTTTTTAATATGTAGCCTTATCAGAAATTAGAAGTATAGTATTTTTGCTTTTTACACTTTTTTCCTATATCCAATATTAAAATAAATATACGCTTTGACACCTAAAATCAATCACACTGTATAGATGGCAATTGTAGAAAAATGTCCCACTAGGCATGTTCAAAAACGTGTAAAGTTACAGAAAAAATTACGGACGAGGCCCAAATTCTTGACTTCACAACGAAACATTTTTGGCTTCTGGCTATAAGTGCTTATTTTGATTCGTTTTACCATCCAAAATAGTCGCCATTTTGAATCCTTATGGAAAATTGCCAGATACTACAAGATTATTGGGCATTAAGCGCAAGAAGTCTCTTGTTTTTTACATAAAGTACAATTTTTAGTGTGGTTACAAACTCATGTTGCAAGGCGCGTCCGTCCGTCCGAGGCCTTAACTGCTCCTAAAGTTCTTAAGATATTTAGTTCGTTTTTTTTGCATTCGGTAGCTTATAGCTTGCGATTAATTGTAACCACAGATGCTTCTAGTAAATACAAACGTATCGCATATTTTAAACATCAGATGTGCGTATGCGCAGACTGCGCCCTGCTAAGTTTCATATTTGTGAGAATATTCCTTTACTTATTTTCTGTTGTACGCATAAATAGGCCGATATATGACATATCGGTAAATATACCAAATATGAGAAGCGTACCTTAATTTGATCGTACAAAAGACACATGTCACAACGTCAATTTCTGATAATAAAACCAATCGTACCTATTTAAATTAGAGCTTCACAGTTCGTGACTCACTTACAGAGTCTATATATGCAAAAATGGTTGAGATATCCTCTATTTGCATTTCGGAATGTTTAGCTGAAGCTGGTTGTTCGAGCACCATTGATTAAGTTCATTTCACCATGTGTGTATGTAAGAATTCCGTAAATCGTCTTCACGCAAATGTGAAGAAGGCAAATCATTAATGAAGATTAAAAACGGTAGGGGCGAATGTCCAGCATTTCCGAAGCAAACTGTTTACAGCTTTCGCATCGTGAGTCTACTTGATTAACCAAAACGTTAAATTTTAGACTATTTCCACAAAAAAACAAACTTTTGATCGTGTCCGCCACCATTGGAAACTTATCTGAAGGGTCCAAATCAATTTAGTGTACTGGGTAGTCTATCAATCATTTCCACTTCAATTCGGCGTTTTCCTTTCATCTCTTGTATAAGTACACTCAAAGTGCGAGATAAGAACGTTTACTAATTCCCTTTTCGGCAACTGAAGGATGTAATGCATATAACGTAAATAGTTGTTAGTGTTTTCGTTGAGTAAACATATCAGAGAGTGTTTTTGTTTTTGCATCCATTTCTTCCGGAACATGATTGGTCATAATTAGAATGATCAGTACCTATACGCACTCTTGATATTGTAATCGCCTTATTATGAAAGTATTTTCGGTTTTCGGTGTTGTGTATTTTAACTATTAGCTTCTTCAATAATATAATTCGTTTTAATATATCAACGGAAGGCTGCGCGTTTTCCAAATGGTTTGTCAGATTTAGTAACTGGAGTTGTTTTTTCAAGGTTTAACCTTGTATTTACACGAATAAGATTATAAAACAATCTGACGAAAATAGTATTTGCATAACTCAAAAGTGATGTGGGAACAACTGGGTTATTGTCGCAATCCGAATTGAAAGGCAAATTTTCCGAGCTTCCAATGTTGCTATTTGTAAAAGATTTCATAATTCAAGTGGTGTCAAGAAAACGTGAGGAAACCCACACACATGGCAACTGGAGGTATACATTAAATGGTATTTGCGACATAACCAAGACATACAATCTTATCAGATAAGCTCAAAATTCTCACAGGGATTACATTAGCAATAAAACAAAACTACGCATCGCAATTTTTGTGGATGGTCCATTGAGCTACCGATGAACATTTTCAATAGTGCTCGATCGACAGCTACTCAAAAACTCGAAGGATCTAAAGCACATGTCCAAATAGAATCAAAGCTTAGTGCCAATAAACCATATCTTACTAAGCTCCTAGCGAAAAATTTGGATCTGATAATACTCAAATATTGTCCTAACGATACGTTTACTTTTAAGCGTAATTAGGTGACCTTGGAAATCACAACTACGCAGTAAGTGAGGAATTTTGATTCAAGGTGGGTGCTGTAAAAGAAGAGCAAATATATGACAATAGGTAAACATTCCGTGTTGCTAGAGTGACAGAAATTTTTTCGTGACGGTTCTGGGAAACTTTACGTGTACTACTCAGTTTTCGTGTTTGTTTTGGCGTTATGTCGATAACACAGTACCTACTATAAACCCACTTGGTTTCCTGTTGAACCCTAATCAATGTTACAAATCCGGGCAATTTGGGAATTGCAGGAGTAGTAGTCAAGAGGATCGCGCTTATCTACTAGGAAACATTTTCAGAGGAATTTAGGAATCTGTTCAATAATCTTGTAACTTTATTGGAACTCCTCCCTACAAAGGTTTACTGAAATCTTTCTGCTAAAACTCGTTTGGAGTCTTAGAAGGGCTCTTAGAGCTTTTTTAAATCGTTCTAGAAATATACTAAAAAAAACTTCTACTATGAAGTTAGCAATAGCTAAATAAAAATTCTGCCTATGGAGTTTTTTCCGTCTCTCTTTTTTGCTTGGTGTTTAAGGTGGGTTCATACATTCTTAATTATTGTAGGTACATGAAACAAGCTACCAATATCGATTTTAAACCATAAACTATTATTACGCTAATCATAATAAAAAGTTTCATTTTAATTAGGCGAAGCGCCAAAACAAGGTCCCATTTTTTTGGTAATGGTTGTGTTTTAAAATCGATATTGATAGCTCGTTTTATGTACGATTCGAATATATAGGCTGTTTCACGCAAACCTAAAAGTATTCAGACTCCCATTAATAATTGAAATCTGAAAGTTTGCATACCAACATAGTTTGTCATGATCTATCGAAAGAAAATAATACAATGATTATCACCTCCGGATATGGATACCAACTTTCTTATTTTAAATAGGACACCCTATATTTTATTGTATTTTCTACATGAAAATTTACGTCGTTTGATACCACATTTTTCCCTATCCCGAGCATTCAAAGTTATTTTTTATTTATTTTAGTTATTTTTTTAGTTTTATTTTAAAGTTTTCAAGTTATTCAAGATTATTGAAAATTTTTTTAAGACCCTGTACCTATGGCTCCGTTGACTTGAATTTCAGAAAGTCTTCCACAATTAACAATTCTGACGTGATGCTGCATGCGAATGATTAAAATTTTAATCGCCCTTCTACAGGGTGTTTTAAAACTAATCGCCAATTTTAATAACTTCAAACCTTAAAAAGTTGATTTTTTGACATTCCCTATGCCTATCTGTTATACTTTTCGTTTTATTTTCGATTCTCTAAAATTGTGACCGTTGTATGCATAATTTTCTTAGGAGGCCTTGAAATAATGATCGATAAATCGATAATTTTTAAAGTTATTAGTAGTTTTGAAACACTCTGTAGAAGGGCGAACAAAATCTTCATCATTTTCATGTAGCATGAAGACAGTATTGTTGATTGAAGACTTTTTGAAATTCAAGTCAACTGAGCCATAGGTACAGAGCGATAAAGAAAAGCAGTAGGTAAAACGTCAAAAATTTTGAAAAGTCTTGAATAACTTGAAAATCTTTGATGCTGGGTATACGGAAATGTGATATCGAACGACGTACATTTTCATGTAGACTTCGAAAATGCAATAAGATATGGAGTGTTCTATTTAAAATAAGAAAGTTGCTATCTATATCCGGTGCAACCGGAAGTGAATCGATAGATCATGAACAATTTTCAGATTTCAATTTTTAATGGGAGTCTGAATACTTTTAGGTATCGGTTTGCGTGAAACAACCTGTATTTAATAAAAAATATCCAAATACGGGTTTCAAATTCTTTAGGAACAAATCTATTTGGGAACCTTTTTGTAAATATATCTCCATACGTAGTTTTCGGAAGAATTTAAATTGGGCAAAGGGCCCAATCTTGTAAACATTTTTAAAAAATGAGAAAAAACTTCAGCGCATTTTCCATGAACGGATCAGTACTTACCAAAAGGCCATAGCGATGGGCCTTATGTTTTTCTTTATTGGAGGCATACCTATATGGTTAAAATCTCAAAGAAATATCTTCATAAATAAGGAAGTTGGCACTGACTGCACATGCACACATCTAATGTTTGCAATATCAGATATGTTTGCCTTTAGCATCTGTGATTAAAATTTCAAAAAGATGTCTCGAGGAATAAGTAAGGAACATGAGTTGGAAAATGCGCTCAAAACGACAGAGATTCTAAATATATTACTGTGCGAACCACCCTGGTAGCCCAGTACAAATACAAAATACTGAAATGTCATGGAGGTGATTCCTATTGTATCTTGATATTTTTCCTATATCTGTTATAATTATTCCCATATTCCGTATTTCTACTCTCCAAATTTGCGATTATCCCGGTATTGGGTCGATTATTCCGGCTTAGCGTATCTAAATTCCCGTTCCCTTACCTTATAATGGTAATTAGCTTCCCTGACATCGAGTTCATTATGTTGTAACCCCCACCAATAACACTAGCAAATCTATTAATACCGTTATTTTAGAGTCTGTGCCGTCGCGTCGGCCTGATCCTAACGAGATTACGTCTCTGATTTTACCCCAAAATCCATCGCCCTCCACATCTCTCGCTTCTTACACGTCCAGTCGCACTCCAGGGAGTACATATCATTTAGAAGTTAGTTTAGAACCCTCGATTCCTGAAAAATTGTATGATCCGGAGAAAGAATATACTTCAGGAAGATTTCCACCCCTGTTGGATTTAGATGTGAAAGATGAAGCTGAAGATGTCTATTGCCTTGACTTTGCTCCGTAAACAAGGGAGTAGAAACCATCTATCCCACCAGCAAATAACCAGCTATATTACACAAATCTTCCAACAGTGCCACCTTTGATCAGCTGTCAAAGATGGATTTCACCCTGGGTACTATTCTTTATGGGTTTTTTTACTGCAAAAGGGACTCCTTTTTTGAAGCCTTAAAGAAACTTGTTGAGAAGTACACTTCCATTAAAAGAAATTGTACATGAGCTTTTGGTTTGTTCGGAATCACAGTTCAGACAAAATTCTGACGATTTTTTATTGTATGTTTCAGAAGTCATTGATCAAAGAAGAACATTCTTTTTCCTAAAGAATTCTCAAGTTAACTCTCAATTTGAGAACAACCCTCCGTCCACAATGCATTTATTTGCTGAAGAACCACTGACTGATTTGATTAGACAGCAATGCATTTCGTACTGAGCGTAAAAATCATCAATGATTCGGAAAATAGGAAACGACGTGGCCTTTCCAGAGGTACTGATTCCTCTGCAAAGAATTTGACTGAAGGCTCCAAAAAAAATTTTTAAATTCAATAAAAGGGACATAGAAGTAGAACAAATGGATAAATAAAGAAAAATTTCTATCAATGATTTACAAAGGGGGGGGGGGAGGTTATCAGATGACTTGCTTGCCCTTCGGGCTTCCGACAGCTCCTCTAAAATTTTCTCGCATTGCCAACTGGATAGCAGAACGTCTACGGAAGAAGGGAATAAGTTTTGTGGTACATCTCGACGAGATTTTTTGTTAGCCAACCAGGACGCAGATATTCTGCGCTTTCAAACAAAAGAAGCAATAACCCCTTCTAGAACATCTAGGATGGCAATTGAACAAAGACAAATCAATAGTGGAGCCTCAGTCATGTCTGGAGTACCTAGGGATTGAATGGATGGGAAGATTTCTTTGCCCTTACAGAAAAGACAATCAATAAAGCAGGATTTCTCTAGGAAGACTGAACACAAGAAATTTACTCCGAACAAGCTTGTCGCTTCCCGCCAAGCTTATAATTCCCAATTTCGAGCAAGGTGCTGCTAGAATGTTCTTGGTGGATGGAAATCGTAGAGAACTCATCTCGTCTATTTCCAAAAAATCCGGAGGTATTCAAAGCACAGATGCAAGCGATCTTGGATGGGGAACTCACCTCCAACTAGCCAAATCCCCTTCAATCATTTCAATGCAGCAGAAGGAATATTTATCCTAATTGTAATCACACCACTATCTATTCTTCGGAAAGCATTCGAACTATTATCAAGAGAGCAAACATTTATTTCTCTTATACTATAGAATGGCCGTTGAGAAACTTATTTGATGCCCACTGGAAGTATCCTGTTAGGATAGTGCGGCAGCAGAATCCTGAAGGGAATCCTTGTGGCCGTTTTTTTAAGAATCCAATTGCTAATACAGGTTTTAACTGGCTCAAGTCCATTTTTAACCATTCCGAATGTTATGCTTCTGCCAAACACCGCCAGCTGTCTACCTCCTACATCTCACATGGTCTTCTTCGGACTGGATCATCTACCTCTAGTTTTTCACTTTAGTTTTCCTTTCCATCACACAAATCATTTTCCTCGTTGTAGAATTCGCGCGCAACAGTCCCCAACGTCGCCGTGTCGTTTATATTCGACGTTCTTTTCTTTTCGTTTTGAACTCAATTTCACATGAATCACGTTACATTAACCCCTCAAAGGGATTACTATAATGAAGCATGGAATCGTCTTGTTTTGGAAAATCTCATGCTCATCTACGGTACTAGTAGCAGTAGTACATTCATATCCAAACCGCGGGATCATTACCACCTTTAAAGTTCACCCACAATAGCAGAAAATGAGTTAAACTCTGTGAGTTCTGTTGTCAACTCAGTGGGTTCAATTTTTTTGTAACTTGCACCTTGCTTAAGGTCATTGGAATTCCTCCAATTCTTTTCACCAACTTGCCCTTTGAAATTTCACAAGGAGTTACGATGGCTCATTATTATGTCTTCAAAATGACTGAATTTGGCCACCTGAGAAATGCTTAAATTTGTTTAAATAGTCGCCTTGTATTTCGTTTGATTTTTTGTTCAGTTAGATTACGTTTAGGGACATCTGAAAGTAATTGCGTCAAGTGTTTTTTAAGTATACCTCACTTCTATCTCCGGTCTTGCGATAAGCGAGATCGTTATCGCTCCGTAAAAGCTAATTTATTTGAATATAAACAGGTGTTCGCCGAAGTAAACACAGTTGTTATCGTTTGTCGAAGACGCATATTGAAGTTAGAAGATTGAGGGCGTCGGCCGGCTTTTCCAGTGGATTTGATTGTCTAATGTTAACATAATTATAAAGAAGTAAAATCGGAGAGAAAAGAAGGGGATAATGTTTTAAATAGGCCTGGAAGATGTTAAACCGGGCTTTTTGTCCGTCTTGGTGGTTGTAAAGTTCTTCTAGAAGAATGTTTAGATGGTATTCTAAGAGTTTATAATTTGTCGTCATAAAAGTGAATGTTCTAGTTCGAGTTAGGCTCAAGCGTTGTAGGGCAAAAAAGTTTTTTTCTACAACTGTCAAAAAAACCTGTCATTTTCTGACGAATTTCGAAACGCGAAGTACTAGATTTTTAAACGGTTAATTAATAAGTAAGGTTGCTCTTGACAACGTGCGCGAAATCGTCAACAGTGAAAAAAAAGTATTTCGCGCACGTGACAAAGTTGAACTTAAACAGCAAATTTAATTAACTATCGGTTCAGTTGTAGAAAAAATATTGTATATAACGCTAGTGCGAAGTTATTTCGCGCATTTGACTGATATTTTAACTCGGCTTCGCCTCGTCAAAATACCTTCAGTCTCAATGCGCGAAATTGAACTTCGCGCTCTTGTTACATAAATAACTATTTTATGTACCCACTATGGAAAGAACTTATCTGTAATTGGCGTATATTCTAACATGAGAAAGGAGAAGCGTGTGAATTCTTACAAAAAGATGAAGAAATATTAATGACACATGTGAACATAATCTAAAGAAAATAATCAATTGATGCAATATGGAAAAAATGACAGTATAGGAGAAAAGTCAGCCATCAAGTATTATACAGCGTGTTAATTAATTGAGTGCCGATAATAGAGTGTGTGAATCCTAGGGTGATTTTAAGGAAAAAAAGTTGATATCAACATAAGTCCTAAACCTCTTAGTTTTTGAGCTACAGGGTGTTAAAATTTTAAGAAAAAAGTGAAATTTTTTCATCATAATTTTTTATCACTCTAGTGGCCGGTTTCACAAGCGATGATTAAGGTTAATCACTGATTAAAAATATTAGAATGGTAAACACGTAACCTAATAATCGAAGGTGGCTAACATTCTAATATATTTAATCACTGATTAACCTTAACCATCGTTAGTGAAACCGGGCATTAGATATTTTTATGAAATTTTGTACACACCTTTTCATCATTAAGGAGCATTTTTTGACGTAAAAGATTTTTTTTAATTTTCACCAGTGAACTGAAGAAAATTATTGGTTTTTATTTTTTTACGCGAATACGATACGTCGTGCGAAAGTAAGTATCAAAAATAGTTTTGGTTTTTTGAAAAATCAGTGGTGTACCATTTTTTCTTCAAAAACTGTCAGTTCAAACCTCGTACGGGCGTCACCTGGTGAAAATTAAAAAAAAATCTTTTACGTCAAAAAATGATCTTTAATGATGTAAAGGTCTGTACAAATTTTCATAAAATACAGGTTGTCCTATTAAATAAATGTATTATTTTTTGTACCTCTTACACACCACTGTGTTTTTTGAGATATGACTTGTTATCACTCCTACAGTTTTTACATTTAATGTATCTACACCTCTATCTGCGATAATAACAAAAGTATCCAATATCCCTGTCAAACAAAAAAAATGTTTAAATTGCAGTGTCAGGGCCTTAACGGCACGACCAAATATTTACAAAACTTATTTTGGAAATGTTAACATCCAAAAAATGGGTCAAAAACATATTTTCAATTTTGGAAACCTAACTTAAGGCGATCCGGTTTATTCCTAATTTTCCTTGGTTTAGCAACCATTTCTTGCATCATGGCTAATTCCTGCGATAAAATCTGCAATTTGTTTACCGTAGGAGCTTCACACAATTGTGAATTCTCCTTTTTTGCATAATTGCTCATTTCGCATGTCGTTTTTTTAATTGTTATACTTATCAGTGTACCATGTTGATCTCCTTGTGTAATCATAGTTATATTAAAAGCTTGACGACTACTAATTAAAGTAGCTACCAGGCAACACATTACCTTTGAATATCGAATGGTCGCTATGAAGGTTTTTGCGATTTCTATCCTATGAATCAATTTCGTAATGATTCAGTGTTACACATTTAGAATTACTTTCAAGCGTAAACTAGCATAATAAAGATTTCCTATAGTAGTGACACAATTTTTGCAATTGCGAAACGAGTTTTTGTAACATATGCAGGTTCGACACTTTTACATACCTACCTAACGTGAGGGCGACGCAGAAATCTCTACTATTTTTCGTGTTTATATGAGCCCTTGAGACATACAGCAGCTACGGATCCTATCTACTGTTCACTCATTTCAGTTTGTTTTGTAGTATAATAGTATCTATTTCCAATACTACTGTTTGCTATTTGTAATTGTATTAAAAGTACACTTTTACCTCTAAGAACAGTAATTATTGCGCAGAACTCATTACACGTAAATAGATAGGAGTATCTTACCTAGACCAGCTTGGCTATTAAATAAACGTGTAGACAAACATAGCAAACGGGCTCCTGGATGTGGCTATAGCATGCGCGAAACCAAATTTTGAAACTGGCGTTACATTTGCTTTTATTCCAAGTGCCTAAGTACCAAATTTCATTTAAATACCTTCATAAATAAAAAATTTTGCAATTCGGTTCATAAATAACCGAGATGTCAAAAGGGCCTTCCTTATTTTTTGACCTACATTGCCAATTCACGAATTTCGATCTACAAATTCGATAAAGAATCCACCTACAAAATTTCATCGTAATCGATCCATTCGTTATCGAGATATCGTGCTAACGGACGGACGGAAATACGGACAGACACCGCAAAATTATAAACTCGCAAGGAGCTCGTTAATAATTGCATTATTAGCTGTTATTCGCGCGTTTTGTGTATTTTCATGTGACCTATTCATTATCATTTAGGGCTGGAACAGATCAAAAAAATGTCTTAGAAATTGAAAAAATGTAGAAACAGAAGAATTGTAAGGATCGTAACAATTCGAAGAATACTAAGAATCTGATAAGTTGATAATGATATAATAAGTTGATAATTCCAAACTAAATTTGCCGAAGAAATAATTAAAACGAATGTTAGGTACCATCATTTGATCAATCGAAAGAAACGTTAGGGCGAAAAGACTTGTGAAGTGTGTGTGGGTAGGAATCGAAAATATTGGAGTAATAAGAATAGTCTGAAGCTAGAGAATACGAAGAATCCGATGAAAGAATTTGTGCTTTCAAGAATCTGGAGAATATGAAGTTTCCAAGGTCCAAAGAAACTGACAAATCCTACGAAACCGACGAACGCGAAGAATCTGAATAATCAAAGAATTTTAAGGGGCATATCAAGAATCGGAAAAATTCAGGAAAATGGCAGAGTTAATCTGGCAAAATTAGGACAAACGGAAAAATTCTTACAGTTGCGCTATATGTACCGTTCTATTAAATATCGCTTATAAAGCGACAAAGTAATACGTATAATTAACAATAACCTTTAAATACATTCTGTTTTCTCCGACGCAATTACATACGCTTTAAATGTGTATATTAATCAAACTCGAAGATACATCGACGATTTTAAAGCCATATTTAGTTTCAAACGGACAAATGCGCTTTAAAGTACATGGTAGTAGAGCGTTGGGCTGGAGGTCGGGTGTTCGAACCTGGGCTGAGGTAAGAATTTTTCATCTGTGACATAGATGGGAATTTTCTTAGATCAGTTTCGAGCATTCTGCCGGCTATTCCGAATTAGGTTTTCTTACAGTTTTCCTAATTCGTAAGGTAAATACCGGAGTACTATAGAACAACTTAAGACCTCACTTAAGACCTTCGGCAGAGGCACCTCTAAAAAGCATCATGCGGGTCACTCTATAATTAGGCGAAAAGCTTGTTGAGGGCCCAGAACAAAAGAGACAGTACATAAATACGCATAAGGTGAATTTACTCCCGTCCAAAACTTTAGTGCATACCGAGCGATAGGAAGTAGTCAAAAAGAAATGGAAGGATTTGAAGAATGTGTCCGCTACAGTCATATGGCAACCTACAGGTTAAAGAGAGGACACATATCGAGCGATCAAAAATGAGTGACTGACGAGTCGCTTTTGGAAGTTTGAGTTTAAGTTTCTTATATAAACAAAAATTTCAAAGGTAGCTCGACGGTCACTCATTTTTTATCGCTATGTACTTATATACACAGACATAAACAAAAGGTGGGGCTCTTCTAACGGTTTAGGGTGCTGTAACAATTCAAAATCTTAGTAGTCGTGTACGAATATAAAGTTGAGTATTTTTCTGTGCATTGATGAGCCGTCCTGTGTGGCGCAGTGGCGTGATAGCGTGACTGCGGTACTAAGGGTCCCTGGTTCCAATCCGGATTCGGGCAGGGATATTTGTAAATGTATAGTGGGTTGGGTTGGTAGAGCAGCCTTGGCTAAAACTTTCGACTCTTGAAATGACAACCCAAAATTGGTCACTGGCTCTTCGTCTATACCGTAATCATAACGCGAATTAATTAACAGCTTTAACTTTCAGACTACACACGGATTAAGCTGCTGGTCAAAACCCGAATGAATGCGAAAATCTTCCCGAGATGACTCCCACTTAACCTTACTTAATTATTGACCATCTACAAAATGGCGAATTGTTAACTAGAACGATCATCCTTAATCGTTAATTCGTTATATAATACCCGCCCTACGAATCAAACAAGAGATAAGGTAAATCAAATCCTACTTTTTAGCGTATTTTCCTCAAAGTGAAAAATCGCTATTGGCTGCACTTTGTCGTCCGTCCGTCCGTCACACGTACTCCTTCTACACCACTGAACCGATTTGGGCGATATAGGGCTCATTTGAAATGGCTTGGTCCAAGGATTCCGTGCATACCGATATTTTTGGGTTTTGTGCATGCGCAGTGTCAAATATTTGGATTAACGCGTGTACAATGCTAACTTTTTTATTTATGAAGATATTTAAATGAAACTTTATATGTAAACATTATGAATATAAGTAAAATTAATGACGTTTTCGAAATGTTGTTTTGCGCATGCGCAATTGCAAATTCCTTATTTACTGAAGAATTTAAAGGAAATTTTATACATAAGCACTTGGAATACAATCAAATCTAACACCAGCTTTGTAGTAGTCTTGATTTATTTTACTTTAAGTGAGCAAAAAAATTATAATTTGCTTGAAATTTTCATGCTTACGTGAAAAAGAAATACAATAACTTTATTTACACTTTTTCAAAAATTAAAATAATTATTATTCGTTTAAATTCATTGTTTATTTTTATTTATTGGTCATATTATTCATTACCGTATACAAATTCTGCATAAAAAAATAAATCGAAAACAAAACAAAATTTTAACAATAAAAATGTGCAAAAACATCAAAACGATTGATTTTAATTTTGCTGATGTAGGTAATTTAATAATTTTTATAGCACGATCGGTGATATACCGAAGACTGTTTTTCAAACCTCAAAATTGATACTCTTTGGATGACGTGAGCGTTTTGGTTCCGAAATAGATTTTTTCTAGGATTTTTTCGCCTTTAAGATGCCTTAAAAGCGTTTGATGAGCACAAAATACGTGCATTTGTCACTTTCATTTTCACAATAGCGCAATAGGTTCCATGTTCAAAAGAACTTCAAAAGTAGTAGGTAATAATTAGCTTCCTAGCATGAGCTAGGTGGCTATTGCGATTACCATTTTTTGGGCATGTTAAAATTTCATCAAGTGTCGACATAACAGTCGACGTTTTAGATCATTTTAAGAATAATTTTTTTTCTGAAACTACTTTAGAAATAACTAGGTACATTCGTCTCTAAAAAGGGTGAGGAAATGTGATTTTCCTCTCTAGTGAGAAAAGTAAAAATCAATTGCTGCGTTATTCTTAATAATGACATTTAAAATTGAAACATACCCCTATCTCGATTGGTATGTGTCAAACTTCATTATTGCATACGATAATTTTCCAACTTTGATTGTAGTTTCAGAAAAAAATATATGTAAAACTTGAGAAGAAAGTGTTTTTCAACTCTCTTTGAACTCGAGTTGAAAAACTCCACTTTCTTCTCTAGTTGTACAAATAACAACTATTTTCGTCTGTATGTACTTGCGTGCGAGGTAACGGCTAGACGGATTTTGTTCAAATTTTGGATATGTATATTAGGCATACGGAAACGAAAAATAACGGGCCGGATTTTTGAAAAAAATTTTGGAGCGCCGCAACCACTGAACTATTGGAACGCGCGCTCCGTCGGCCAGCGCGATGCGAGAGGGAGGACCACAAGGGGGATATCTGTCCTATTCTCGCGCATGCATAGAGCAGCCTATTTGATATGTTTTAAATTTAATTTAATGATCAGTTTCCCTATGAGTGACAGTGACAGAAATCCCCCTTGCACTATCTGTCTCGGCGCGCTACGTTTCTATGGTAGAGACCGGCAGTGCGCGTTCCAGTTTAATTATAGTTCAGTGGCCGCAACGGCATCGAACTTTTTTTTCAAATAGCAACCTAAAACTTTTGCTAAAGTATTTTTCTGTGTATAACCCACAAAAATTGTGCCAAGTTTTATTATAAAAAAACTGAGAAAAAAATATCAAAGTTAAATCAATTTTTTTTCGCAAAAACGGTTACTGTGATTTTGTTAAAATTTTACAAAATTTAAAACTGTCAAAAACTTTTTTTAATATCTTTCTATATCCGTATCTTCTACCTAAGGATAAGTTGTAAAATGTCATTTTTATTCTTTCGTTTCGATTGAATAAGGAGCTTTGTGTTTAGACTTTAGATAATATATGAATTATTAGAAATAAGTATTAGTGACACAAACAAGAGTAAAAAAATCGTGCGAAGACGTTAAACGGTGAAGAATTGAGCTAGGAAGCTGTTGTGTCAAGAATTTGGTACATTTTTGAAACTAGTTAAAACTTGCCAAACGTTTGTCACATCTGCAGCCACAGATTCGCGTTGTCCCGGTCCTAGAAGGTCCTTAGGTAATTACGCGCGTGTTTTAAACGCTGTGTAGGTAAACAATATTTGGGGATCTATATGTATAATTAAATTACCTACCTATTAATAATATTTCTCTGCACTCAAAAAATTTCGATAATTTGCTATTAAAATATCATAAAGTCATAAAAATACCGGCAATTTGGGAACATTTTGATTTATTTTTTTCGAAAATTATTATTATTAACAATGGTGGATAGACAGATCTACCGCCATTTTGACTGGCATCTTGATTTTTTTTATTATACTTATTATACATTTTTATATAAAATAGTAAAAAATAGTAAAACGTATGTGCTGGATAAAAATCGTGATATTTTTGTTGACAACAAGAAAACTATCGTATAGTGAGTTCTATAGTCGCCATTTGGGGTTCCATCTTGATTTGGGGTTTTAGCAGCAGGATTCCGAGGTGGTGAAAGGAAAAATCGGATTCAACAGGGTCTAATTACCCTAAAAACACTTGTCATCAAAATGTCTCAAAATTTTCCGTTAGAAGTTAAGATCTCAAAATTGACGCCCAGAAAAAAAAACAAATTACAGCCGGAACCACTAGACCAAAACAACAGAACGAGCATCTTGGTATAAAATGTATTTAAAAAAATATAGATTCAGTATATGTATTAAAATAAACGCCAATTTCCATAAAATTAATTAGAATATTTGAAACATCGTATTGCAAATTTATCTTCCAGGCACAATCTGTGTGTTTTTCAGCACGTATACCAAAACTACCGTTATCTTCGGGGAGACGCTCTAATTACGTAGGCCCTAGAAACTATCTCCTAGCAATCAAGTCGCCACGATTGTAAATTGCCCATTCTCCGCGACGTTGCGAAAAAAATCAAAATTGAAATTAATTCCGTTTTTCGTAACCATATCAGCGAACCATTTTATTCGTACGTCACACGAGGTATAACATTCAATATCGGCTGTTATTTCGCGAATTTAAATATTTCCCACGTAATAAAAAATAATTAAAATTCAAGAGCAAGATCGTTTCGCAAGTGGAATCTCTCGCGCGAATAAAAGAGACGGCGCGAAATTTGAAAAAAAAACCGGTAGTGGCGCGTAGCTACAACATAATTTAAATATACGCGACATTCATTTAAATAATCTGCGAGATAAACTCGCTGATAGAATATCTTTAATAAACATTTGAACGGGTTGATTAATGAACAATTAATTTCACGTGATTCTAGTTGTTGCGGGTCGCGGTCCTCGCGGGATTCCAATCGTACACCAATTACGTCTCAGTCACGTGACTTGTATTACATTTATGTCTGTGTTTTGGCACAAAATTACCAGTTTCAAACTAACCGCTCAGTTTTCAAATCGACTAGTTGTACTCTGTCGAGTTGTGAGTTTGTGAACGTAACTTTTGCATTTCTGGACCAGTTTTCGCTCAGTGCTTTTTTTTAAAAACGGCTTTCGCAACTATCCCGACTACACTCCAAAAAAATGATAGGTGACAATGGTGATAACCACAGAATTTCCATGTAAGTAGTATTGTGTTAGATGTTTCAATTAGAAAGCAGAAGTGATAAGACTTATCAATTCGCTTTTAATACCTGAGCATTGAGCAAGCATTGCAATCTGGTATTTTTCGCTTGATAGCAATTACGGAAACCCCATTTTGTTTACTCACGTTCGTGTTTTGGAAAATTTGTGCCTCTATTTGGATCAAATCTCGAGAGAAAGTTCCTTTCACCGTGCAAAACTCTTCTTATTTTTGAAAATTAGGCACTCACCGTGCAAGACGCTCGCGCTGCCTTGGGATAAGCAGGTTGTCGAACCTGCTCGACTTCGTGCAATTCTGTTTTATTGCACGACTGGTCCTATTTTTTGAAAAAAAAAGAGGCTCGCACTTGCCACAGGCCAGAGTCGTTACAAAATCGCAGTTTTTAATTACCTAGCTGGAACTTAGTTTGTGCGAATATCTGAGTAACATAAAATATTACAATTACACCATCCATTACAACCGTGAACTTGTATTTCAAGTATACCTAAGTTGCATGCTTGTCCAAAATGAAGAGGTAATCGGTCCCGATTACTTAATTACTTTTCTATTACGCACATTTAAATAATCGGTCATGCTGATATAAAATCCCACATTTTAATTAGTGGAAATAAGAATGACGGCCACCGTCACAGTTTCATTAAGAAAACACACAAAAGGGATAGGCATAACAGAAAATTCCCCAACTACCATAAATGCAGGTAGAAAAAAATGTTGATTAAAGCTTGTCGCCCACTGATACGCGTCGTACCGCCTAGTATTTGAATTTTCCACGTGCGTCAAACTCACAGCACGTTTTATTGTAGCAACGCGCTCAAAGGCGAAGGTGACCTGCGAGGAGTCGCTGGCGGCGGTGGCGGCGGCCGCAATGCGGTCTATACAAATGAGGCCCTAAGTGAATCTACCATCAGCATGAACCCACCCAACGAATTTGTAGGCAGCAATGACTTCATTTGTAAGTTAACCGCGTCAATTAGCCTCAGAAGAATAACCCCCAACATTTTAGTGGTTGACGAGAACAAAACCCATTCGACTAAGGATGCAATTAAAAGTATAGTACCGTGGATGAAGAGGAAAGCGAAAGGAGCGTGCACCAAAAAAATGTTATATAGGCGTTTACCGATACTGAGCTGGCTTCCTAAATACAACAGCTCAGATGCTATTGGTGACTTAGTTGCGGGTATTACCGTAGGACTCACTGTCATACCTCAATCTCTAGCATATTCCAATGTCGCCGGACTTCCAGCGGAGGTACGATTTCCATTTGTACAAAAACCGTCGACGCTAATCTCTTCCATTACAGTACGGCTTATATGGTTCCTTCCTAGGCTGTTTCGTGTACATATTCTTCGGTAGCTGTAAAGACGTTCCGGTTGGCCCAACCGCGATTGCTTCCCTTTTGACATTCCAAGCGGTTCGCGGCCATGGACCAGCACATGCCATACTTCTCTGTTTCCTGACGGGCCTCCTGGAGCTACTCATGGGCCTGCTCGGACTAGGTAAGCTCAGCGTTTGCAGTCAACGCAATAGACACTAACTCTCAATCTTCAGGTTTTATAATTGACTTCGTCTCGGGCCCGGTGTCATCGGGCTTCACGTCGGCGGTCGCCCTAATTATAGTCACATCGCAAGTCAAAGATATTCTCGCGATCAAAGTGTCCGGTTCGACCTTCGTCGAACAATGGATCAGCATATTCTCCGAGGTTCAGAACTCGTCCGTCTGGGACGCGGTCTTGGGAATCAGCTGTATCGCAGTTCTCCTAATCATGAGGGTAAGTGACTCGCCACGATAAGCGTATCCCGGTGCTAACTCCTGGCAAACAGATAGTCGCCACAATCAAGATCGGTCCTACTGAAGTTCCAGCCGATGAAAAGTGCCCGGAGGAGGACAAACCGACAATCTTCCACAAGATCGTCAACAAATTCCTATGGATGTTCGGCACCTCCCGAAACGCAATTTTAGTCGTGATTGGAGGATTTATCGGCTACTCATTTTATGTGAACGGAACACCACCGTTCAAACTAATCGGAGACATACCCCAAGGCCTACCTGACTTTAAAGTGCCGTCCTTTGGATATACGGAGGGCAATAACACGGTCAGCTTCACAACCATGGTGTCCGACCTGGGATCTGGGATTATAGTAGTTGCAATGATAGCTCTGCTTGAGAACATCGCCATATGTAAAGCATTCGGTAAGTGCATCATTAAAGCTGTCTTACTTTGCTTACCGACGTATATTGCAGCAAATGGAAAAACTGTGGATGCCACCCAGGAATTGATCGCGATCGGTTTATGTAACATCGCCAACTCTTTCGTGCAAGGCTACCCAGGAACCGGTAGCTTATCCCGAAGTGCCGTAAATAACGCCAGTGGGGTCCGTACACCCTTTGGCAGTTTCTACACGGGGTTGTTGGTGATCATAGCGTTGCTATTCTTCACCCCGTACTTCTTTTACGTTCCAAAAGCTGCGTTGGCAGCCGTGATTATTGCAGCCGTCGTCTTCATGGTGGAAGTAAAAGTTGTCAAACCCATGTGGAGAACAAAAAGTAATTTCGCTTGTAACCCACTCAGTTGTATACTAACCAAGCTTTGTTCGCAGAGAGCGATCTCATCCCGGGACTTGGAACATTCATAGCCTGTCTCCTTCTGCCTCTCGAAATTGGAATACTAATAGGAATTGGCATCAATTTACTCTTCATTCTCTACCACGCTGCACGCCCCAAAATCACAGTCGAAAGACTAACGGTAAGTGAGATCTCTACGACTTTCGAAACCTTGTAACATTTGACACATTTCAGAGCCGAACGGGTATCGAGTACCTGATGCTAACCCCAGATCGCTGTCTCATCTTCCCTTCAGTAGACTACGTACGAAATTTAGTAACCAAACACTCAATACGACAAGCAGCACCGGCCGTAATCGACTGCTCCCACATCTACGGCGCCGATTACACCGCTGCAACGGTCATTGAAACCTTAACCAAAGACTTCGCCGGACGAGATCAGCCGCTCATTTTCTACAATTTGAAGCCAAGCGTTTGTGCGGTATTCGAGGGACTGTCGCCAAAAGAGTTCGTTGTCTGTTACACAGAAGACGAGTTAGATAGGTTGCTAAAAAGCAGAAATGATTACAAGCCAAAAGATGTTCTACAAGTGTGATCTTTGGTGTACTTGCAATAAGTATTATAATTAAGTAGTTTTTAACTTCTATCGTATGAATTCCTTCAGTACATCTTAATAGTATTAAAATGTGTAAGGGCAAATGTAAAATTTCCAATTAAGTTATTGTACTTAGTATTATTACGTAGGATGAATGTTCTAATTGTGCACCTAGTTTAGTTATTTATACTGTTAACTGTGATAATTTTTTGAGACGAAAGTAAAAACACACATTTCATAATTGATTGTCTTTTTGCACGTATGCCCAGTATTCGCCTTGATGGGATTAATTCGTGGGTTCCAACGGGTGTTACATGCAATGCACTAATACAAGTCAAAATCTTGGAACATCTCTTCATAAAGAGAACTGTGTTATTCCTCAGACGGGTAGAATGCCCAACAGGAACTTGACTGATTAGCACCATCCATTGAAACCATTTTCCCAAAGTCAAAAAATTATATTACTCAAAGATACACATCGAACTTTGCCCACTGCCACTTGGAACGAATTTCCCTCCAACCGTCACTCTTATTCATTTAGGTCTATTTGTTGACTAAATTTTCTACACCACTGATTAAGTTAGATACAGTCTGCTTTGGAGTTAATTCATGCGAACATAGAAATAGTAATTTGTAACAAGAGTTGAGTGAGAAATAATAAATAAATAATTCTCACTCAACGGTAAAAAGGTAGTCATAGTAGTGCTGTCACTGGAGATTCTGATGTGTTATGCTTAAGTGATGTGCATTGTAAAATAACGATTTGTAAGTTACGATATTACGCGTAACTTACAAGAGGTCGGTTTTTAATGTAATTTATGCCTTTTATGAAATTTACGTAACTTACGTTTTTTATTTAAAAAACCGTAATTTTTGTAAAGTTACACGAATGTAATACCTATTTGATACATTTTGATTGGTACTACCACAGACCATCAACGGCACTACCAACGTAAACGATTCACCGTTGAATTTAGTTTGGTTTAATGAAGACGATACAGCATCTAATTCGCGATCTGGAACTTCTTCTTCCAAACGACGCGTGATGGCGAAATACCTACTGCTTGGGTATTTTATTTAATACACCAAAAAATATATTTAACAAGTGATTTGTTTTCAAACACTCACAAAATTCAAAAAGGTTTACTGTAAAATTACGGTTTTTTTAAAAAAAAAGGGTACGTTACATAAATTACATAAAATACCATAAAAAATATAAACAATTGGTAATTTTACACGTAATATTACACACTTTAAAAAAACGTGAAATTTTACATCACGTAAGCGTTAGTCCCACCAACTCTAATTGGAAAATAGTAGGAAGTTTCCCTAGTAGTTAGGTGACATGGAAATTCATCTCTTTGGAGTTGGTACCAGTACCTGTTACTTTCATTGTTTTAGATCCATTTGTGTAGAACTATAGATGAACATGTCTAGTTGGGATGCCACTTCCGCATCAATGTGATCGTTTTCCCCAAATATGAATTAAGCGGTGAATGAGTCCGATCAAACCTCTAGGATTGGCAATCTCTTAATCGCCTGGCTCGAGAATGACCCATCTCTGCTATTCAACAGCCCCTTAGCCTGTTCTCTCACATGGAGATCTAATGTAGGCAGACCTAGAATGGCCTCCATGACGGCTGTAGGGGTTGTTCGCATCGCGCCCGTGCAAATCAAGCACGCTAGTCTTTGCACATGATTAAGAAGTGCTATGGTTGTGTAGAGCCTGGTTCTCGCCACCAAACAATTGCTCCATAACAGAACATAGACCTAATCACGGTAGTATACAATCACAGGACAGCTTTCGGGGATGGTCTCCAAAGTCTGCCAACTGCGTGGCGAGAGTGCCAGAAAGCTCTATTTACTTTTTCAGCCTTGTTCAGACATGTTTGCTCTGATTCACTTTTTTGTCAAGTGTGACTGAGGTGCGTTTTTGGTTTAGCAGGGGAGTTCGCCGACTCTCTACCTTTCTTTTTCTTGCGAAGAGAACTAGTCCGTTTTTGTCGGATTGATGAATAAGGAGTGTTCCTTAGACCATTCTTCGGTTACTCCAAGAACTGATTGCATCAGGCTGCATAGAGTAACCTAAAAATTGCCGGTATTAGTATGGATACATCATCCGCATACCTCAGCCTATAGTAGCCGCTCTAGTTTCACAGAAGTGCTGATAGCACCTCACCTTGATGACATCCTCTCACTACTGTGCACCTTAGTGTTTCACCGCCAACACTGCTCTGAGTTTCAGTAGCTGCGCAATCCAGTCTGGTACGACTTTCATTACGCCATAGTGGCGTAACGTTTCGAAGGTTGTTTTGCCAATAACTCCTTTTATGTCTATGGATGCTCCCAGTGGGACTCTTTACAGTCCAAAAATCAGACTCTACAGATCTTCCTAGGGAGTATAGGTGTTAGGGTGCAGAGAAAACCGTATTGGTGCCTTAAGAAGAAAAGACAAACTGATTGGACGATATGCTTTAGGTGTGGAGTAATCACCTTTGCCAGGTTTGAAAGAGATACAGCTCGTATATATTCTCAGTTTCTCACTAGGTAGCAGGAGCGCTGGTGTTATGCCGTCCACTCCTGGTGATTTGTAAGTTGAAAACGATTTCACCGTGCAGGTCACCCTCGTCACATTCACCATCAAGCTGGCAACCGCCCAGTCATTCTCCGTGGGAGTGTAGAGAGTTGCCGCTGGCCAGTTGAAGTATGGCGCTGTAGTGGTACCAGGAAAGTGAGCGTCTCTCAACACTTCGACTGGCTCTGGAAGTTTCGTATAAGGCCCATCCTCCCGTCTGAGGCTAGGTGGGTTATAATATGAAGTATTTGTTAGTTCTATATAGCTATTCCATGCCTCTCTTTGGCGCCTTCTAATTTTTTTCTTATGTAGCCTTAGGTTTACCTTATAGGCTTCCCAGTCGGCTGTAGCTTTGTACTTCTTTGCCATATTCAATACTTCGGCAAACTGAGTTTCCTGCTATTCGAGCACCCTGCACCACCACCTCAGAGGATGTCTGTCCAAATGATTCCAACTCGAGAGGCGTCCCCCGAGAGGGCGCTCTCTAAGAGTTTCTATAAAGAGATGTTTGTAAAAGGGAAGTCCGTTACCCTAATGTTGCGTAAGCCCTTGCAGGTAATTTTAAATGACATTATTCTATGATTTGACAGAGTCGCTTCTGGAGTAACTTGCCAGTTCGTTATATGCTCAGAGATACTCGATACTGATTTATAGGTTGTCAGAATCTCCCCGGAGATGCTATTACTATTAATTCAGCTTTACCCTGTATGTCACAACTTAACTGAATAGTCGTGTTATCCCTGTCACGGTGTGGCAGTAGAAGATCTTTAAGGTGGCTAGGGACATAGATAGTTTTTGCTTTTTCTTGCCGTGTATCAAAGAAAACGGTTCCTTTTGAACTCCCAAGATCAGAAACCCTTGATTTAACAACACGGGGTTCTTGAATAAGGGCAAAGTCCTGCTTTATAATGAGGAGCACACCTTTGGTTCGGCAACCCTCACCTTTACAAAAGAACACTCATAACTGAGTCCCCCCCCCCCTCTGGTGGTTAGGTTAGCCTGGTCCTCTTCTTCAATGCCGAAAACTATCAGCTTCCCTTGAGATTGATCTGTATGGATGACACACCTGCTGCCTACCTTTGCCGAGGAATTGTGCGCTTCCAGGCGCCGTCTGACAACCGCCAGGTCGTTATGTTTCCTGGGGACCCAAATTGCGAGCCTAAGAAGACGGTCTTCCTGCACTACCTTTAGGTGTGCAGCCTCCCACAGTGCCAACCACCTCCATCAACCACTCAAGGGAACCAACCCCTGAACGTGGGTGCTACTATAGCGCCTTTAAGACGAACAGATGCTGATTAAAAACGTTGGCCAGGTGTTTTTGTCCCATATACGCGTGTAGCCTTTAGCCTACCCAGGAGAGTATTGGTATCCTAGATCGCTACTTTGAGTTGCCTCTTGGCTGCTTGCTTGTAGCTACGATTGCGAGGTACTTCAGCCTTACTGGCACTCGCCTTTAGTCGAGTCTGTATTGAGTCACACAACTCTTCGCCAACTCATTTTCCCGCCTAACTAAAACTATAGCTCGAGAAGCCTGCCTATGGGTCCGGGTTGGGTGACGAGAGGTGGTTGGTTTGGGTGTCGATGTTAAAGCAGTTTGGTCCATTTGGACAGTCTGGTCTGCTCCTCCTTTTCTGTTCAGCGCCGGAAATGCGGGCTATCTTGGGTTGCTCCCTCTGGTTCAATGGGTTTGTTGAGTTTTTCAGTACCCATACGTGAAGTTTCGTCATCCAAGCTCCCCATCCTCACCCACCACGGAGCCCAACACGTCTATCCAAACGCCAGGGCTACCAGGAGAATATAGCTTCTAGAGGGTAGCAGAAAACAGCTTGGCTTCGCTTCGAGGTAGGTTATTCGGTTAGAGTCTACTTTCGGCTAGTCTTCTGTCACTAGCTCTCAAAATGCGCACCCAGTTGGCGGCGGTCTGACCCGACGACACAGCCAATTGATCATTGTGAGTCAGCCATCAACCCCCGTCTTACGTGTCGCCTC
Source organism: Photinus pyralis (assembly GCF_008802855.1). NCBI lineage: Eukaryota > Metazoa > Arthropoda > Insecta > Coleoptera > Lampyridae > Photinus > Photinus pyralis. The sequence continues at coordinate 14,073,879 of NW_022170819.1, forward strand.
GCACGACAGAAAGACGAGGGTGTTGTCTTAAATCTGGATTTCCACTTGGGGCCGTCATACGCCGAGTCGAGCCTGGAGTTATACGCCCCCTTGATTATTACACCACTTGTAACCCGCTGGTTACTTTTCAACTCTCCTTACAGTCTCTTCTCAAAATATTTTATTTGGGGGTGGTTCTTCTTATAATAAAATAATTGTTGTTGGGCGCCGGCTAGCTTCAGTCGATGATTCTTCTGGCCTCAAGGAGAGGGGAAAGGATAAATTAATAAAAATCAATTGCCTTTATTAAAACCTGTTAAGTTCTTTTTCTCTTAGAAATCGCCTTTTTACTGTAAATAACACATATTAAGAGAAATGGGGGTGAGGCGGTACACTCCTGTAAAAGTAAAGTTAGCTCATTCATACACAAAAAGTCACTGCATACAAAGGAAAATCTGTACTTATTACGTGAATTCAAATCAAAGTATCTACTGTAAAACCACTGAGTACAGAAAGAAACTTAATTCGTATTTCATAAATTACCGTCCAATTTAATAGAAAATCAAAACAAAACTGCCGTAAACGAGTAGTAACGCTTCCGGGCTCGAGTCGTTAATATCAACACAAACAGTGCTAATAAGCACCAATCTGAATACAACACTAGTAGGTAATTAAATCGCCTTTACAAATACACACTTTATAATAATTTTAAACGACAACGCAATAATAAGTCTACCACGGGGCTAATAACAACACAAAATAACTACAACGCAATATCGTTTATAAACCTTAGTCTATTATCGGTGCACCAGGACTTGGAGCATAACTTTGTCTCACGGTCGATGTCGAAGTCGAATGAATTCAGACCGCCCACTGCAGGCTGCTATTCGCTTTTTAGTTGGGCCAATCACAGGCAGGCTGGTTTATCTTGGTCTTCGTTTGGTATTCTCCAGCTGGACTACGCACGGACCGCCGACAGAACAAGCGCCAAGGAATACTCGCCTTCGATAATCTCGCAACTTCCCAATTTTCTTCGGTGCGCCTTGAAAAATTGTTTTCGTTTTCTGCGCTGGCTCGATGGAGATGATTTCACTCGGTTCTTTTGCTTCTTTTCTTATAAAGGTCGCGTTAACGCTCTATTATTAAACTCCGCGCTTATAATTTGCGGGCGCGACTGGCATAGATGTTGCTCCGTAAAAAGGCGGCGGGCAACTCCTTTCTAGTTTCTGGCTGGTGCTCGAAACCCTCGTATTTTACTTTCGCAGTTTGTATCCACTGACCTCAATTCACTTTATCGCGCAAGCTCTCACACGTATAAATAACGTGAACGCCCGCGAATTAAGCTTTTGACACTTTGGCAGCGGTAGAGAATAGACGGATTTAAGTGGTTCTACTAGCTCTAGATTACTTATTTACAATGACTCGGACTTTGACCTTAGCGTTAATACTCCTTATTTCTATGCAGTTTTTTACCCTAATTTATATATTTACATACGGTGAATGCAATTCTATTTACGTCGCGATTATTACTTATGTTTAATTCCCTTTCTGCGTCATAGTGGCTATATTTTTGAAATGTACATTCGGATACAATAACTTGAAATAAACAATTCTCCCTTAAATGCATTCCCATTCAGTCACATCATTCGTACTTGGTAGTCATGATTACATTTAGACTGGATACTTTAATTACGTAAAAATAATACTTTAAATAACCTGTACAGAAATACTGTTACACACTCACCCCCACCCCGCAACCACGTCAAGGCCCAACACTGTGTTTGATATAAATGAATAAATTTCATATTACTCCGCTGTTTTATTGTTTTAATCGGTCGGTCGGTCGGTACATACCATACCTCAGAAGTAGGCATACAAAATACTGTAAGGAGTGATCGCTTTACAGTTGTAAACATTTTCCAAATTTATATTACGTTCGAACATAGGGAAATGCACCGCTTCACAAGAACCGTGGACGTCAATAAGTCTGGCGATAAGCAAAGCGCGTTTAGAATCAAATGTGAGTTGGGCAGATACGATAATTGCGGGCTCGACCCTGTTGCCAGTTCTACTGAGCGGTTTGACGGAGACGTAAGGGGTCCTAGTCAGAGGTATCCTAAATAACTACAAACCGTTGAAGCACAAGTGATACAAAGCTCTACAAGAGAATATTTAAGAAAATGAATTGAATTGCAAATGCAAGATTAACAAAATAAATTCAATGTAAAATATAAAAAACTTCGTTGAAACATTTTTGGTATGGAATTGTTGCTAGAACAGATATCCCATTACCTCTCTTAATTTCCAGACTTATACGTTGTTTAAGAAATTCAGTTGAACGACTCTTGTTTAGATTTTTCAAAAATTTTCCGTCCTATATCCTTAATAAATGAGTTATTTATTAATGAATTATTTAGACTAGAACTAGAATCAATGGTATTAAAGAATCCATTCCTTGATTTGTTTAAAATTCGATTGTTATAAAATCATGACCAACTACTAAAAAGAAAATGCGAAAAAAAATGGCATCAATTCCGAGATCAATTCAATGAAATGGGAGTAAATCAGAAACTGTTAAAGATAGCTATAGGAACATGTAATATCAACATATGCCAATTTCGATTCTCTATCTCATGCAATATTAAGAACATGGTCATTCCATTTAAAAAAACTGAGTTTATAGACTTTGAAGTTTCTTAAATTTGGATCTCCATAGGTGCGGTTGTACGCAACTTAACTTTTTTTTAAGTACACTAAAAGAAAGCCCTATTCATTCTCTATGCACTGATAAAAATGGGTTGCCATGACTATAACCTTTTTCAAATAATCAATTATCAAGGTTCCATCTGCATCCGCCATTTTTTTTCTTAAAGTCAAAATAACTTAAAAACCATAAATGGCAGATATCGACATATGGGTATCAAAAGAACTGAAATTTCACGTAGAATCCAAAAATGCAATAAAAGATAGGGATTGCCATTTAAAATAACGAAGTTACTATCTACTTCCGGTGTTTCCGGAAGTGCGACCATTTTGAAAATATTTTACATAGATTCGGCCTTCAAAGTAACTCCTAAGTACAAATTTTCAAAAACCTACGTATTTTACTTTCCCAGAAACGTTTAACTAAAGCTCCCAAAAAAACACCCTGTATATGAACTTGAAAAAGTGTCTGCTCAATAGAATAGAAGGAGAAACTTGGTGAGAATTTCAGGAACATTTGGACGCATTGGAGAACTACACAGTTATTTTTCGACGAAAAGTCATCTCTCATAAAGCAGGAAACAATGCATTAAAAAAATGCATAAACCCGTCCACTTCTCGAAAATTGATGGCAACCAATTTTTGGGACTGTAAAGGCGTTCTGCTTATTCAATACAGGGTAAAATGGACCAGGATTAATTGTGTAGTTTCCGCTTATGGTCGTGAACAAAACTTTATTTTATAGCAACAGTCATACAATAGTATTTTACATTATTAGCCAGGTAAGTGAGTTTTTTTAATCCAGCGACTTGTTCTCAAACCGGAATCACTTTCAAGGCCGATGTGGCTAAAGAAAGGATATCTATTGGAGCATAATCTAAATTCTGGTCCGAGAGACATCCAAAATGAATAGCCTCGGAAGGGCCTGATCTTGCAACTTTTTCTATCAGATCATTGTGAGGATTGCTTTTCTCCGATTCGAGACTTTTAGGATCGAGACCTTAGATGAGAGCCGTTTTAGTCTAATATGCTGTCTTCGAAGCGTGGGTTTTAGGTACCGCAACGATGGTGGACATAGAAACTGGAGCTTCCCGGAAGGGATCTTCGCACGTTCGGGAACCGCGCTGTTCTCAAAGTGGCAAAGTAACGATGCATTTCAGGAAAAGACTGCATACACCTTACCGTATTGGTAAGGGAAGGAGTCAGATTTGCTGGACGGTGTTTCCTTAGTCACATTTAGTTATTTGGAGTAATAGCGACTAAAACGAGGGGTTTAGGATGGGTGGTTATGGTGTCGCCACACACTGCATCGACCTAGACCAGGGGTCGGCAATCTGCGGCTCGCGAGCCGCATGCGGCTCTTTTGATATAAAGTTGCGGCTCTCCGTATTTATCTAAAGAAATTACTTCATTTGTTCGAAATTCGCCTTTTTAATTAATCTTATTTATTTACCAAATCAAAAGTACACTTGCAGCAAATAATTATCTAATTTGTGACACCTGTTTACCTTTACTTTCTTGTATTCTTTTGTTTTTTATTATAGCAGCCTACTCCGATGTATAAACACGTAATTAATTAATGAGTAGGTACTTTTGTGAAAAATATTGAATACCATAAAAACTGCGGGGTTTAAGCACAGGGCACCCCTTATAAACATTGAAGAGAACGCAAAAGACAATCGAATAGCGAAATAAAACAGTAGTAGTTCCATTTGAAAAAGAATAGTTATAGCAGTTTGAACAAATGGCATTGAAACAAGTAATATGCAGGATGTTCTATTTAAAAAGATCAGTTATTTATTGACATCGTAAAAATGGGACACCCTGTACATGCAAAAATAATTTCTGTAGATCCGCAACCACCAATATTTTTTACCAGGTATCAGCTATGTAGGAAAAACCGACGCATTGTTGCAGGACCCTGTATATAGCCAAATACTATAATATTAAATCAAAATTTTTTTGTGGCTCTTTCAAAACTGGGAAATGTTATAATTTGTAATTTTTGGCTCTTCTGTTTCAATAGATTGCCGACCCCTGACCTAGACGAACACACGTCTAAAGCCGATTTTCCCTTGACTGGCGCAGCTCCATGAAAAGACGTTTTTAGTCAGTGGTTCTCTGCCATTTGATTTGCTAAAGTTAGTTGTAGTAGGCGAATTTGTCATCAGGTCATCAGAACGACCGTTGACTGTGATGATGCCACAAACTTTGTGGGTGTCGACGAATTGTTGGTTAGGGTCCAAAACTAACATGCGATCTACAAGATCACCATAATACAACAATCTGGTGACAGATGGAGCGAAGCCAGAGGACAATGATCTCTGCGGGGAGTCACGACGCCCAGTGACTAAAACCCCCGCACACGGGATCAGTGTTAGTATTAGACAAACAGGCAGAAACGACTAAAGGCGTCTTTGATTCTGTTTGTGGCCGGTCTTAAAGCCCAAGATAAAATTCTTCAGGTTCAAGGTCTTGGCGTCGAACGAAAACTCAGAGACGCTGGGTCGGATAACGACCTCTCTTCGGTGGGAGCGTCGGGCGCAAGCTGTGCCGTATGGCGTTTGGAGGATCCCTCCTCTGGCTCCATGGGGACAGACAAGCAGGAAGGCGAGAACGGTCGTGGGGGGTAGGGGAAAAAGCTGCGTACGTGGAAAGAGCCAACTAGCTTTTTAAAACGCCAGTAACTCTCCTCGACCAGGCTATACATATATTTGCATAAACGTAAAATCCGGGCCTAGTGACTCCGTTGCTTGGAAATTGTTATTTTTTCCTTCAGTTTTATTGAAACAAGTTATCTAAGTAAATTAAGGAATTAAACCACTGTTATTTGGAACTTAAAATAAATATAAATGACATCCACTTTGTTTGATGTTCCTTCAAGTAGTAAATTACCCCCACTCCATCATGTTTGCCAAGTTAAAAAATATGTTTTCGTCTAAGTCGTGTATTTGCATCATTTTCTGCAATTTACGAAGTGAGTTATAAAAGGCGATCCCTTCAGAATTGATCCATTGACGAAGAAATGACTGAAAATTGAAATCTGACAATAATGCCCAAGTGTTCAATAAACACATAAACTACACCTACCTATATCGATTATATTACTTCTTATTACAGATTATAAATTAACTTAATTTCGTCTACGAAAGTCGAGTAGCATCTTATCCTTTGGAAGTAATTGCAAATACGAACGCGCAATTTGAAGTGGTAGCATGTTTTTACTCGGCCTAACAGAAAAGCTTTGCAAAATTTGGAAGATGGCAACCTTAAGTACCAATAGTGCGTATCTGCTACCAATACAACCTCGTGGCCCATTTCCAAAAGGCATATAAGCATATTGATTGATGTTCTTTTTATTTTCGGGGTTAAACCTTTCGGGATCAAAACGGTCAGGATCGCTAAACAATTCCGGATCTCTGTGTAGAGCGTACAGAGGTACCCAAATTCCGTCCCCCACCTTTAGTTGAACCTCAACTTCGTCGTCTTTTAATGCCGGAATTCTGTACGGCTTGACGCACTGCCTCTCCAGGAAGAATCCAACGGGCCATTTTCGCAGAGTTTCTGAAAGTATAACGTGCCCAAAGCTGCAACGTTCTAATTTGCACTTACCAGACACGACCATATTTAAATACTGCATTTCCATCACCGTTTGGTACGTGAAGTTGTCTTTATTGGCATCGATTTCATCGAGCAATTTTTGTTGAACAACGCTGTTGCAGGAAAGTTCATAAAATGTGTACATTAATGCCGAGGAGACGGTATCGAATCCGGCACCGAAAAATGTGGCTACAAGCGCTGTTAGTATCTCGTCGGTCAACTCGATGTTATCCGGGTTATTTTCCGATTTCATGATTATGCCTATCAGGTCTGGACGAGCGATTTGTTGCGATTTTCTGGATTTGATGTTGTTTTTAACTAGTAACCGGAAGAAGTTGGTTACGTTTTGATCAAATATTCGTAGACCGAACACCTGCAATGGTACGGATAGGAGATATTTAAAAGCTGAAAACACTCACCCTCGCTACTATTGGAAACACCTGAATCACAATGAATCGGACTTTTAACCAAAATCCGAGAAAATTGGTGGCTTTCTGGCCAATCGTGTAAAATTCATTAGTTTGTTCTTCTACAGAATTGCAAAGAATTCCAAAATGCGTGCCGAAGAAGACGTCGGTGGTTAATCGTCCAAAAAGTTCCTTCACATCAAACTCGACAATCTCTTTTCCGCTTTTTTTCAAAGACGCGACCACTTGTGCTGAACACTCCAAAATTGTGTGGAACATTAGCTTAATTTTGCTGCTGGTAAACGTGGGACTTACAAACCCACGTAACTGTTTCCAATCGTCACCTAAGCGAGGGGAAATTATTTCTAAGTTTCTTGGATGAGACCTACCTTTTAAATTAAATAAACTCTTCTCCCAAACCGTGTCGCCGTCATATGGTAAAAAAACATTATGATCGACGAAGTAATCAAAGTCTTTCACGAACACGTGTTTTATCAGTTCTGGATCTTCTATACACAGTCTCGGTTTGAAATTTTGGTAAGTTCCAATATATCTAAAGCGTATTGAATGTAACACAAATATTTTCTTTATTCTTCAGTACCGTGCATTTTTAAAATCTTCACGAGCTCGCACCATGGCGTCAGTCAATGGTGGTTGTGTAATAAAGTCGCGAATGTTGTTTAGCCAAATTTTCCAAAATGGGTATTGCTTAATACCTCTTCTACTCCAATGCAAATATCGGTGCACGAGAGTACAGAAACCTATCGTAAGAATAGTTAAACATAAAGCCAACATGTTCGAAGCTCCGGTTTTTAAAATGGATCGGTGAACTAAAAAAATTTGAGTATGATGATGTTAGGAATACGAATATGTACGTATCTTACCCTATAAAAGCGTGTACTCAAAAAATCGTTTGTAGTTTGTATAGAGTAAGGCCACTGCACTAAATGGAATTACTGAGACGGCGGGAAATTTAAAATCACTCTCTACAATCGGTTACAGAGGTTTACAAGACATGTTAGATACACTTTTGCGAGCTATATACCACGAAGTCGATTAATGTGTATGGAGGGAAATGTTAGCATAAGCATATATTATACATGTCTAGCTTTATTTACTAAAAAATCTGAAGCAACCTGTCACGTGTTAAGTACATCTTACACGTAAGTTTATCTTATTTTAATAAATGACGCAAAAAAAAACAGTTCAAATAAATAAGGAGCGACCTTTATCTCTTTCTGCGAACTTTTTTTATCTTATTTATTTATTGAGATTTAGTTTGAGTGTACCTAATGGGATGACTTGAAATTTCATTAGCAGAAATGAAGAAGAAAACTACTACCCAAAATTAATGACTACTGGGTGACTGCAGATCGCGTAAATCTACAGCGCACGAATATAAAGAATTGAGATCTTCGTTTGGGCGAATATAATCTGTTACCAAAGTAGCAAAATAAATAAAGCAAATAAAAAATAAGCTTTAAAAAAGCTACGGTTTGACTCTGGCTTCTGCTTCGGCGCAAATTCACGTAGGTTTTGAATATAAAATTAGGCTTATTCAAAGACGTAGGGCATCAGGAACCAGATCTAGGATGCACGGATATCGTCGTATTGCCGACAAGCTAGAATACGGTGAGCAGGGGTGCCAGAGACCCCAGACGTCCGACAATGATCATCATGTTTGGAAACGGCGATACGTTTCTCATGGCTACCAAATTCTCCGTGCGAGGAGAGGATGTGGACTGCCGCGAGTCAGGGCCCAGGGGATATGAGTTTGATGTAATCAGTTCTGGATGTTAAAGATTAAGGCGTAGGTATGAGCGGACGCGTCCCACTTCTACTGCCATTCATAAGTCCTTATGTAGTGATGTTGGGAGATACCCAACAATCAAAGTCACATCTCCTAAACTATATTTATTTAATTAAAGTTAAATAATAGCCGCTTACGCAGCTTAGTCTTGGTTGTTACCTTCCAACAATCTAATTCATACTCATCAATACTAACTTGTTAACAATTACAGAAAAAATACATTTTCAAAGTAAGTTTACGAGGTCAAGAAGAAAAGTTATCGGACCTAACTTATTTTGTTTAATGCAACACCCTGTATGTTTTAATCTAAACACATAATACTAAATTCTCTTTTCAAAACTATAGCACACCAGGGATGATATTTAAAAAAAGATTCAAACGATTCAAAAACTTTCAAAAAAGATTAAAAAGGTTCATATAATGAAATAAAAAATTAAAAAAATTTTACACAATTTTTTTTAACACTTTTAATTGAATCTATTTAAAAAACGAGGTTAGGTCTGAAAGTTTTTTACCAGACCCCGTATACTTATTTTGAAAACAGCAGATTATGCAACAATCATTGCAAAGAAGTTTTGTAGTGATCACTTTTCCGATAACTTAATAAACAAAGAAACTATAGGCTTTTATTTAAAAGTTAAAAAATGTAAGTTTAAGAAAGTGTTTTAAGTTTCTATGGTTAAATTAGTACCTAAGGTCCATTGTTTGTTATAGATCGTCTCACGTAAAAAAGGAATCGGGAGAAAGTAGTGTAACCTCCCACTAAGTTTATTGTTCATCTCAATGTCGCTGTGCTTTGAATAAAGATAGGTATAAAACTGGTAATTATTCGGGCCGTTGGAACCACCCTCTAGACTCCCAATGAATGAGCGAAGTGTTTATAACCGCATAGATGTTTATAATTAGAATGGCTTATACAGTTGACCATTCA